>NW_020954595.1:13614172-13679039 GCF_900497805.2 Vombatus ursinus | reverse complement strand
GAGAGAGAGAGAGAGAGAGAGAGAGAGAGAGAGAGAGAGAGAGAGAGAGAGAGAGTTGACTTAGTTTCTGGCTGGTCTAATAAACAAAACAGTTCCTCCATGGTGGGGTTGGGGGGAGGGTAATATAAATGCCTTTGCTCTCCCCCCTACACACATCCCCCAACTCCTGTGGATGGTGCGGGCTTCTCCTGACTCAGCAGCCCAGATGGAAGGGGAGGGGCATGTGGGGCATTGGTTGATGCTTCCAAGGATAGTATTGAAAAATTCTGCCCCAGTTTCTCTGCTAAGGGACTTGGGAGGCAGGGAGTGGACCTACTGAGCAAGAAACTAAATGTCTCATTTATTCCTGGACTATAGTCCCATTGAGAAGGATGTTGGGGAAAGTATATATTGGCTCCACCAACCCTGTGAGTTGGAGCGAGTCTCTTAACATCTCTGGGCCCTGTGTCTTTGTCCAGTCAGAAAAAGATGCTCGCATCTGCTCAGTTCCTGGCATCCAGGGCTTCATGATGTTGGCTCAGAATTGCCTGAAGCCCCAGGGAGAAGAGGCACCACTCTAAGACATTCAGACCCCTTCTCCATGAATTTCTTCCCCCTTTTCCTCACCTCATCCCCTAACATTTTCTCTTGACTTGGAATCTGTGGTCCTGATCCTCCTCTTTGCCCTGCCCTTCCCTCCCCCCCCACTCCATTGCTAGGTATAATATCCAGAAGTCACTTTGATTCATTTCTTTGTTTGCTTTCTGACTCATAGAGAGATGACATAGCCACACAGTTCAGCCAAATAAGCCTGAGCCGACAGTCATCAGGAGACACCCCTGACCCTCCAACTGGCCCCGTCTACCCGCAGCCCATCCTGCAGCAGCCAGGACAACAGCCAGGCTATGTCCTCACCTCAACGAGTCAGCAGCTTCCTCCTGGAGGCTTCTCAGGCTCAGGGCCTTCCCTCTCCCAGCAAGTCCTCCAGCCTTCCCCTGCACCCCAGGGCTTCATCCAGCAGGCTTCCCCTGCCCAGGTAAGTACACTCAGCTGGCGCACTTAAGTCCAGCCTAGACTGGGTTTGGCTGCCATGTTGATTTGCATTCGCTGAACTGTATTTTCATGTCCACCTCCACGTCGGTGTCATATCCTTTCTCTGACAGTCAGAGTTATAGTGCTACTACAACACACTTTGAAAAACTGTAGAAAAGGCTGAGCAATGGATGGTCATTTGATTAATAAATGGTAAACAATGATTAAATTAGGTCACTTCCCATTGTTCATCCAAGAGTGGCCCCATGACAGAGCCCAGGCTACCTTGTGCAGGGGAAATGTGGCACAAGAGGAGAGCTCACAGGGATTAGAATACCTGTAAGAGCCTCTTTTCTGGGGCGGTCGGGCTGTGACCTCAGAGAAGGCTCTCAGGCTTGAGCCTTCTGCTCCCAGCTCTATGGAGATGGATGCTTTGTGCCACCCAAGGACTCCTTCTCCTCAGATTCCTCTCTCCAGACTTTGTCTTGCCTCTGGATAGGCAGGAGGAAGGGAAGTGAGCCTCCAGTGTCCCAGCACTCCTATAGGCTGCCATGGGTGCTGTTCATCATCCTTAATTGGCCCAAACATGTAATACACCACAGATCAGTGATTTTTACTGTTTCCTCCAAGATGGATGGTATTTTACAGCTCACCACCAAATACCCACAGCCTTCTCCTGGGGATCTGAGCAGGATGGCACAGGTGATTACTGTCAGGAAGCAAAATGGGGAGATGAAACTCCTGGCCCATTTTCCAGTTACACACATATGACCAAAGTCCAGCCTCATTAGGAATCCCTAGCTTGTGTGTCCTATTCAGAATTCAGAGTGTGGTTTCATTCTCCTCTTGTCACTGGACTCAGGTCATGAATAAATTACTCTTTAGAGACACAAACCACTGCACCACTGAAGGAGACCACAAACCATTGCTAGTTGTCTTCAGAGGGAGGGCTCACATGACAGTAGCTCACCCTCAGTGGTCCTCACTGATTTTGCCTCTTCTCAAATCTGATTAGAAAGGCAGGTTCCTCTGGCTCAGGGCTCTAGTGCTTATGGGAAAGACAGTTGCATCAATACACAAGTCACCAACCTCAAGCATCAAAAGTCTTAAGGGCAGAACTTTGGTGCCAGATGTTCTCACCACTCTGCATCCCACATTTATGACCCGATTCTACCGTCCAAGGCAACATATGGCAGAATAGAGCACAGAGGACTTCACCCAAGGCAGGGGGGACGGGGAATAGAAGACTTTGCTCAATGGAGACATTTCAGTGCCATTGTATTGAGGAAGAAAATGTACTGCAAAATCCCTAGAGTGTCGTAATCAATCTTTGGGAAACGGCAAGAGCTCAGGGCAGGGAGAGGAATGAGAGGGCAGGGAGAGGTCCACAATCCCTCTGGATTACAAGACATTCCCTGATGGGGCTTATGAGCCCTGTAGCAAACAAAGGGATTGATGAGAGCACATGGTGTGATTGGGGAGAGGGGGACAGCCAGCCCTGAGCAAATGGTCCATCCATAGACTCACAGGGGGAACACCAGGAATCTAAGGGCAGCAGGTGAAGATGCTCAGGTAGTGGACCTCTCCAGTCATCTCGCATTGCCACTTGTGATCCTGAAAACAAATTAAATGTTCCATTTCTCCTATGTATATATGGTCCAGAGATGGGATAATTCTAATCAGTATTGTCCAAAAAAATGGAATGGATAAATACCCCTGAATGGTAGTGAGTCCTCTATCACTGTAGGTATTCAAGTAGACTGCATGAACACTGGGTATGGGGTAGACTAGATGACCTCAAATTCCCCTTATGGATATGAGGTTCTAGGATTCTATAGACATTTAAATATATGTCTTTGCCCCAAAGAGGAGAGGAGGACATGACAATATCAATAAAAAAGAGATGTCCACTGCTTCTGACTCATCCCCTTTTCCACATGTGAGATGGGAGGGGCTGAGCAGGCTGTGCCAATGGTTGTGGAGGCAGCAAGCAATCAGACACTCTGAGCATTGATGAAACACCTATTATGCACCAGGCCCAGTAGGGCTGGGGTCAAAACTGAAGGAATTTTCGAAAAGGATGATCACTTGTTTGGAGTAAGACAAGAACCTGACTTTGTGTGCACGCGTTGACTCTCAGGTTGACTGTCCTCTCCCTCCCCTAGTTTAACCTAATTTGTTTTCTTTTGTCGTGCAATTGTTTTCAGCACTTTAAGCCAATAATAAGCTAACATGGAAACATGACATGCTGCCCTTGGTGATCACATGTCACATGCCTTGGACAACTTCAGGCCTTAAGGCTATCTCCTTGGGATAAAGAGGCTGAGGTGTGCATCTTTCCAGATGCTTAACTAAAAATTCAGTTGACAAAGTGTTTCAGGCTCTTCTTATGGAAATGAAGTAGTGAGTTAGGCAATGGGACATTTGAATGGGATTTGAAAATGGCCAGACCTGAAGAGTGGTCACTAGTGGTTTAAGGGCACAAGAAGGAGATCTCCAGTGGAATGTCCCAGGGAACTGCGCTTGACCTCAGACTATTTATCCATGACTTGGCCAAAGGAATAGATGCTTACTTATCAAATAAGAAGGTGACCCAAAAGCTGCCACATGGGAGGGCAGTCAGTAGTCAAAAAATCTGGACAGACTAGAATATGAGGCACCAATATGCAATCAGGCTAAATGTCAAGGTTTTCCTATAGGGTCACACGCATAAAGTAGGAAGGAAGAAGATGTCATGTGTTTAGTAGATGAGGGTGTCCCTGATGGTTTCTGCAGTGCATTGTGACAATCAAGATAGCATCTGTGATTTTAGACCACATTAAGAGAGGGACTAGTCCTTAGGGACCCAGCCCTGTTCTGAACACCTTTGGAGCTTGGTTTTCTGCTCTGGGCATCCCATGGTGGGAAGGACATTGTTAAACCGGAGAATGTCCCCAAGTGAGTACACAGCATGGTGATGGCAGATCTGGAGTTGATGCCATGAGAAGCATCAAGTAAAAGAATTGGGGACATTTGTCCTGGAAACGAAAAAGCTAAGAAAGTGGGGAGTATGTAAAGATGGTTCTCTTTGAGTAGCTAAACTCATAGAAAAGGGGTGCTTAGGCTTGTGCCATTTGATCCCAAAAGGCAGAAGTAGGGGCACTAGGTAGAAAATGTAAAAGAAGCAAATTTAGGCTTTAAGTCAGGAAAAGTTTTCTTATGGTCACACTGTCCCCAAGAGGAATGGGCTGCCATGACAGGTGGTGAGCTCTCCCAATTTGGAGGCCTTTGAGCAGAGGTTATGTATGGGAGGAGGAAATGCTTGTTCATTTGGGGGGTGACGCTAGATGTCCTCCACTCTGAGCATCCTGCATTTATGAGGCTATTCTGAAGGCTGTGCACCATTCCATCCAACAAACAATCCCCTAGCCTCACCCACCACCCCACCCATTCCCCAACAGAAGCAAGGCCTGGAGGAAGTCTTGAAGTCGTCATAATTGCTTTATCTGAACTCAGTCTCCTGAAATGTTGCCCCTAATTATGTGGCCTGAGTAACAGAATCTAAGAGGTCAGACCCGTCCATGACCAAGGACCTGCTCTAGAATGGCCAGTGCTGAGGTAGCTTCTCTGTAAAGACTTCCAAGGAGAGGGACCCACCACCTTCTGAGGCCAGCAGCCTCATTCTGCTTATTGGCAGTGAAAATAGTTAGGGGTGTGTGTGTGTGTGTGTGTGTGTGTGTGTGTGTGTGTGTGTGTATGTGTGCACGCAAATATCAAGATAGAATCTGCCTCTTTGTCCTTTCCACCCATCATTGCCACCTCTGACCTCCAAGACCCTGTAGACCAAGATATCTATACCTACACCTGCACTTCCATCTATAGCTGCAGTTTTGATCTGGGTCAAATTTATTTGTATGCCAAGCCTGAGAGTATCTTGGGACTTTTTCACCCTAAGTCAAAGATCTCTGTGAATCTCTAATTTCCTTCAGCTGCAGCTTGACTCCCATCTCCTATGTGAAGCTTTTCCTGATTCCCCAGTTACTAAAGTCTTCCCCCAAAATTCCTTTGTATTTATTTTACATACACTTATATGTAAGCAAGTTGTCTCCCACCACAGAATGCAACGTTCTATCTATACTTCTGTCTACACCTTCATCTACCCAAATATCTACATCTATACCTACATTCCCATCTGTATCTGCATCTACACCTATTCTTCCACCTACATCAACACTTCCATCTATTCTTGTGACTACACCTACATTTCCCCTCCTCAAGCACTACCTTAGATTGTGAGATCCCCTAGTATTTGCCTGAACATTCTTGTTTTAATTGTTCAAGTCTAATTTTAAGCTCTACAAACAGGCATTAAATGATGATTGTGAACAAGGCACTCTCAGGTTTCCGAGACAGAAACAAGACAGGCTCTGCCTTCAGGGAGATGACATTCATTCACCTACCTCAGGATGTTCATTCTAACTGGTATGGTATGCAGAGCGCATACCATAGGGGTCAGGGAGCCAGGACTAAGACCCAGCTGTAATGAGGCTGCTCTGAATGAGGAATTGTTGTGGAATGACATTGGGAGGACCAGAAAGTAGAGACCAGATGCTGGATAGGCAGCACCCAGTGATGACTGAGTCTGAGAGGGAGGGAGAGGCAAAAGTCAAAGACAAGCCTCAGTCCTACCTAGAAGCTTAGGCTGAGGTGCCCTGAGGGAGGGAGCAGGTATTTCCGCCCTTCAGAGCAAAGCGCACTCATGCCCATTTGTGGCTCTCTTGCCCTTCTCCCCTGCAGCAGATGCCAGTGTACTACTACCCATCTGGTCAGTTCCCTACCTCATCACCTCAGCAGTACCGGCCCATGGGCTCAGTCCAGTATAGTGCCCAGAGAAGTCCCCAGATGCCGCCACCAGCTGCCCAGCAAACAGGTACCTGCGCCTGCTTTCCTTTCACAGGGGGCTCTTTACACTGGCCTTTTCCCAATGTTTCCCAACTGGCCTTTGGACACCAGGGTTTTGTGGGTCGGTTGAGAAGTTGTGCCAAGGGCTGTTAGCCTTGAAAACAACATGAGGGGAAGCTTAGGATCCTCTGCTCTTTCAGGAGCCTCTGTTATCTCTGTTTAAGCCAATGAGTTCATCCTCTCAAACAAAAATGATGCCAGCACTTTCCTGGAGAAGAATTTCCATGTTTTCTAAGGCAACAGAGAGAGAGAAAAAGACAGAGAAAGGTCTAACTGTGTCTCCTGCCACCCAAGAAGTGAATCAAAACCAGGTGAAAATGTTGCCTTTCATCTGGAACTGACACCCTTCCCCAAAGCTGCGTTGTCTGTGGGCATTGACGAGGTGACCCCAGGAATCCATTTGCTCTCCAGCCAGCCAGCTAGCCAGCATCCAACTGCACCAGACCTCTGCGGTGAGCAAGTGTGCAGCGGGAAGGGGGGCCGTTACACTGTTAGAGAGTGAGTAGCAGGTCTCACAGTGAACCGGTCTCTTTCCCTGCTGTGGCCTTCCCCCATGGATTTCCTTCCACAGACAACAGAGGAAGTCAGCCTGTGGATAATGACCTGTGCTTCTTTTCCTGCTGCCCACATGGCCAAAGACGGTGGACCATAATGTTGTCAGCACACAGGACAGAGCAATAGTGCAGACCACAGAGCGTTGGGTTACTTGTCCTGCCCACTACACTTAGGCTGTAATCAGTAAGTGTCAACTGCATTACAGGAGTGCACCCCACCCCACTTTATCCATGTATGTTCTTCTCTGATGACCTTTGCTATGATGCCAGTGCACAGTAACTATGGAATGATCGGAGCATAGAGCTCACCAAGGGCTACAAGTCTATGTTCTCATTTGAGCCTCTGAATAACTCTGGGAGGTAAGTGCTGTAGGTATTGTCATGATGCTTCTTCAAATGAGGAAACTGAGGCTCAGAGAGGCAAGCCTAGCCCAGTGTCACATAGCTTATAAGTGTTAGAAGGGGGACCTGAATCCAGGCTTCCTGGCTCCAAGTCTGTCCTCCCATCCACTATAGTAGGCTGCCTCTCACAATGAGCATGTCATGAAGCCCAGAAGGCCATTGACATCCTATTAGGTGTCTATATGCATGGTGAGAATGCAGGTATCTGTAGCCATGGCCTTGAATCCAGTAGCTATGGAAGGTGAGGGTATTTGCTCTCCCTCTGAGATCATAATTCAGCTCTAGGAGTCAGCTATGGGAAATGCCCTGGGTGTCCTACTGCTACCTGACTCCAACAATCTTTGAACTCAGCACAGACAACTGAAGCTATCCCAAAGGGTCTGGAGCCACTTTAAATACAACAAAATGCTTGTGAGCTGCTGAGCAATGCAAAGAGCAGAGGACCACTTGGGACTGGGGCATGTCCTTAGAGGTCCTCTAGACACCTACTTATTGACTGACATCTAGTCCAGGGCCTTTTAGCCAGTCTTCTGGGCTCTTTTATTCTATGGGAGGGATAAAATCCATATTCAGAAAAGTAAATAGAGCTTGATTTGAGGGTAGAGAGGGAGAGGGGAAGAGGGCATCGTATTATCATTTACTGTAATAAGAGTCATGAAGAGCTGGGTTCAAATCATGCCTCAGACTATGTCTTGTTGCATGCCCATGGGAAAGTCACATAACTTCTCAAAGTCTCAGTTCTTTCATCTATAAAATGGGGTTAATGATTGTACATAACTCACAGAATTGTTGTAAGGATCAAATAAAAGACTGCAGGCCAAATACTCAGCAAATGAAAGAGAGATTGGTCATTGTATTCCTGGCCCAGCTGGGTAGAAATTACAGAGGCAAATTTATACTTGATTTTAGAAAAAAAATCTAAAACTTAATAAAAAGCCTTCCTAATAATTAGAGCAATCTGAAAATTGAATGGTTTGCCTTGGTGGATAGTGAATCTCTCTCTAGAAATATTCTAGCAAAATTTTGATGACCACATTGAAAATATTTCATAGAAAAGTCTAATTCATGTTGGCTTTGAGATCCTCATTGACTTCTGCATGAAGTCATATCAAAGGTAGTTGGAAATGCTAGTCTGGAAGAGAAGAAAATGTGAGGTCTGGAAATGTACATTTGGGGAGCTGAAATGATGACAATGGATATGATCATCAAGGGAAGAAAAGACAACAGAAGCTAAGCCTTTGGGGGGATGCACATCATAAGAGTTTGAGAAGAAGAAACAATCTTAAGGGAGGAAGAGAATGAGTGGACGGAGAAGCCAGAAAGAATGAAGAGACTGAGTACCTTGGGAGTTAAACTGGGAGAGTAGCAAGAACATGGTGGTGGCAAGTGGCAACAAATGTTACAGAGAAGAAAATGAACGTAAGGACATAGGAAAGGCTACTTGATCTGCCATCATTGATCCTCAAAAGAGGAGTTCCATTCAAATGGGGAGAAAGAAGCCTACTTACAAAGGTTTCAAGGGAACATAGGTGGCAACAAAGTTGATATGATGAGTATTAATAACTTTTCTGGAGTCCTCAGGATCATCTACTGGTTGTCTCATTTCCTTTCTAATAGATTGTAGTGACTAGAAAGCCTCTTTCTGACAAGGGAAAGTTGATAACTCTACTCATAGTCATATGTGGAAGCTATGAGCCACCATGCCCAGCTAAGGAGGTAATTGAATGAAAGTCAGAAAGGTGTCATCATTTTACTTTTAATTTCATTTATTTGTTGCTGAATCAGTGGGAATCAATCAACAAATTTTTGAGGTTCTTACTATGTGCCAGACTATATGCTAACCTCTGGGGACACAAGGACAAAGGTGACCCAGTCCTTGACCTCTAGACCATTACATTCTATTGTGGAAAATACCCTGCGTATGTACATAAGTGCATGCAAAATAAATACAAAGGAATTGGGGGGAAGACTTTAGTAACTGAGAAATCAGCAAAGGCTTCACATAAGAGATGGAACTTGAGCTGAATCTGAAGGAAACTAGGGGATTCTGAGAGTACAACATGAAGAAAATGTGCATTACAGCCTTTTGTTTCATACAGCTGACTTAGGGTTAAAAATTCCCAAGCTACTCAGGCTTGGCATGCAAATGAATCTGGCCCAGAATTTAAGTGACTGAGATAAGGACAGTGGCCTCTACCTACCAGGCCACCATGCTTTGTCATGCATGGGTGGCTATCAATAAGTTTCCCAGGATTTAATCACCTTCCAGAGGAGTCTGGTTATTCTCAGGAGGAAATAAGTAGTTATAGTTAGTTGAGGTCTCAATTGATTACTTTTCATATATGGGAAACCTGAGCAAGTACCTAGATAGATGAGGGTAGAGTTGGTGGAGAGGCATGGCCAGACAGACACACAAAGGGGTGGGAGTGGGGAGCAGATAATATTAGGAAAAATTTCCAGCATGTATTTAGTTTGTAAAATGTTCCAACTTTGAACTTTGAGAGGTTGAAACTTGATCTGGCACCAGTTGTTTTGCTATGAAGGTCATGGGCGTAATGGTATTGAAGTATGCTTGATTTCTTCTTGTAGCTAATGTTTAAAAGCTGATAGTCCAAACCAAATGTCTAGCTAAGCACCTTAATGGATAATGGACCCCTCCCAGTATTGGAAAGTGAAAATGCTAGGAAGCTGGAGCTAACCTAGATAAGACTTTACTCAAATAACAAGTAGTCACTCAGAGAAAAGATAAACTTACTACATGCCTCTCACCTTTTGTTTTTCTTTACCAAAAGTGTGTTTGTCAGCATCTCTGAGTAACCCATTTGGAGGTTGGGAAGGTAGAACACAACCTGTTTCATTTTCCATGGCTATGTTTAAGATTTCAAATTATAGTAGAGACCAAAACCATGAGAAGGCAATCTTAAAAATGTCCCTTATTGCCAAACACCAATTCCACTTTGACTGTGCTTATTTAAGCTTATTTAACACACTCATGCCCACTTTTCTCCTCCCCCATCTCCAAGCTGCAACGAACAATACTTTAAAACACTGATGTTAATGTCAGGTTCCATATTTGACTCACTCTTAATTGAATGCTTAAAACTGTCATTATTATTATTATTAACATTTAGAACTGATCTTTACCTAGCTTATTTTAACTCATCATCACACTGCTACTTTGGAAGACTGATGACTTCATTGATGATAATATTCATTGCCATCCACCATGTACCCATGCTTCTCATCCTGGGCACCTAATTCTTAAGCTTGGTTTTCAATAGCTATTATAGAGGACCAAATTGGTGCTTGAAGATTTGTCATTATTTTAGTATCTCAGAGTTGCCAGGGTCTCTCTTAGGCTGTCATTATGTTAACCTTCATTCCCACTACATTGATATATGGAGATGACAGTATGGGCCAATAGGAAATGGGTTGGATCTAGAGATGAAGACATGGGGGAAAATCCTGGCTCTTGGACATAGTGGCTATGACTTTGGGCAAGTAACTTAACCTCTCTGGGTCTCAGTGTCCTCACCTATCAAATGAAGAGGTTTGAATGTATGACACTTAAGGTTACTTCCTCTTCTAAATGTATGATCCTACAACCAAGGGAAGAACACTGAGGTGAGGAAGGTTATCTTAAAGAAGGGAGAGGCTAAAGCCAGAAAGATAACTCAGGATGCTATCAAAATAATCCAAGAAATAAGGGCCCAAACAAAGGTTGTGAAAGTAAGAATGAAGAGAAGGGAGATCCAAGAGGTGTACATAAATTGGGGAATTGGAATTGACAAGGCTTAGTGATTGTCCTCCAAGGAATGAGGCCATTGGGTGAGAGGTGACCAAGAAATGGATGACAGTGGGTGGTGAATTATTGCCATGGGATGCTCAGGAAGCAATTGTTTGGAGTAACAATAACAATAGAAGGCTTGTGGTCCCATGTTGTGGATATAGAATCTGGCAGAGTATCTACCAAGTTTTGTTCAACCTGATGCCTCCTCCCCACTGGTGGTAATTCTCATGGACATGAAATGAGATGGCCATGAGGAATCTGGAAAGTCTTTCTAATAGTCAGGAAGCCTTGGGAAAGAAGCTAAAAACCATAGGGTCAGAGATTGTGTTTTGGCCAATGGTGTTTTCAGATGAGTCAGAAGCTTTAGAAGAGAAAGGCACATGTAGGAAGGGCACAGCTGCTTAAAAACGTGATGTTTCGGGGCAGGATTGATATTTCTGGACCCAAATGGGAAAAAAATGGAATATCTATAATGTAGGAGAAAGCAGATATGGCCAGAAATTCACAAGGGACACGACCCAGGAGAGGAGATAGCAATGCAACCAAAGGTATCAGATGCTAGAAATCCTATAGCAAGAAGGCTACCAATAAAAGCGAGGGGCAACTTATTAGTAGGTAGAGTTAGCTGGCTAGATGATAGAAGGATGTGTGTGTGTTCATGCTGTACTGGAATAAAGAGGATGATCAAAGGAGGCAAGGGCTGCTGCTACTCTAATGGATGGAATGACATTTGCACTCAGTGAATAAGCATTAATTAAGCACCTATTATTTTCCAGACATTGTGCTAAGCCCTGGAGATGGAACGGGGGAGAAAACTTTTATTTTGCTTCTGTGCTTTCTGCCAAAATCTCTGACTGCAAATTATGGGATAGAAATGGCTAATAGGGAATTTATAGCCAAGAGAAGTGAGGAGGTAGTGAGAAAGTCCTTAGCTTCCCTGATAGATTCAAGCCACCTTGGATAGCCTCAGGGACAGGAAGAAGTATGGCATTGGTTACTGAGCTGTTGTCAATCAGTTCTGATAGGCAACGTAGAAGGGAAGGGAAAGAGAGAAAGGTCAAATATTCTGATTTTCATAAAATGATAAAGAATTCAACCTCATTATCACAAAATGGGTTCAAATCAGATCAAGAGGTGGTGAATATCCAGGTCTAGTCTGGAGAGAGTTCTGCTGTCCTCTCTCTGGGTTAAATCTCTGTTGGATCAGTGAGTTTAGTTCTTGTAGAAAAGACATTCTACAGTATGTGTCCAGAAGGCTGCAGCCAGGATGAGAAGGGTTTTGTGGTCCTGCCGTGTAAGGATCTGATAAAGGGATAAAGTCTGCTTAATATAGGGAAGGGGAAACAGGGAAATACAGAATAGGCAGCTGCAATATATAAAAGAATAATTAACATTGCTCTCCTTGACCCCAGATCTAGGAGCAATGGGGCAAGTTGCAAAGAGACAAGTTGAGGATTGAGTTCGGAAACAACCTCTTAATAACTTACTCGATCCAAACTGGAATGAGCCACCATGTTAATCACTCCCCCTTCACTAGAAGTCTTCACATGAATGCCATTTGGTGGGGGGAGGGGAAGGATTTTGTATTTGAGAGTTCTGGTTATCTATGGGTTGGACCAGATGGCCTCTGAAGTATGAAGAAGCTTGGAGACTCAATTGGTACCAAGATCTGAGTAGCATGCTGGCCTGAAGGGGCCTGTGCAGCTGGTGTCTCTCCAAGTGATGCCTGCTCTGCTGCTTTGGACAGGGCCAGAGAATGGATGCTGAAGTGACCCTGAGGGGCCTTGACATAGGATTCTAATCAATCATTCACTAAGCATCTTCTGTAGGCATGCATCAGGCATCATTCCTGGCTCCTCTGAGGGATGAAGAGGTGTATCAGTGTATTTCTTGTTTTCAAACAACTTCTGATCTAGTGGGAAGGTAAGGGAGGTACAAAAGTAAATGCAATCCAAGGCAGATAATGGCTCATGGCTCATGGAGTGAGCAGCTCCTCCTCGCGTGGCCATCAACTCTCCTAGGCTCAGATTTTGCCCACCCTTATCACAGGCAGCAAAGACCCTCCCAGAAGCCTCTGATCAAGCATCAACCTTTAGTGGGTGGTCAGAGGACACACATTTCCTTCCCCACAGAGCCAGAATGTGCATGACCAACTCCATGGGAAGGGCCTCAGGCTAATGCCTTGAAACAAATAAATAAATGAGCCCAACAGGATTGGGTCTACACCCAATGGGGATAATGACATGGGAGACAAATTAGCAAAGTGCTCTAAGAACTTAGAGGAGAAGAGAAAGAGAATGAATCAAAGGGGGGCTTCCTAGAGAGAGGGGCTGTTGAACTGATGCTTTAGGACTAGATTGGACTGTCAGAGGTTGAAATGTGTATTAAGCAGCTGATGGGGTGAGTGGGGACCAGATCAATGATGACTGACCCCCCCTTTGTAACAAAGAAAGCACATTTCTTGGGATGCTGAGAGAAGAATGAATCTCCTCTGTAGTGTAGACCCAATCCTGTTGGGCTCATTTATTTATTTGTTTCAAGGCATTAGCCTGAGGCCCTTCCCATGGAGTTGGTCATGCACATTCTGGCTCTGTGGGGAAGGAAATGTGTGTCCTCTGACCACCCACTAAAGGTTGATGCTTGATCAGAGGCTTCTGGGAGGGTCTTTGCTGCCTGTGATAAGGGTGGGCAAAATCTGAGCCTAGGAGAGTTGATGGCCACGCGAGGAGGAGCTGCTCACTCCATGAGCCATGAGGCATCTGATCTCTTGAGACAACCTCTATTGTGATTCATCCCACCACAATCAATCACAGGGACCAAGGGGCCAAGTAAACAGAAGCTATCTGTCATCACTCCCCATGGTGCCCAGTGTGGGCTCCACAGCAGGTGGTATGCCCAGTAGATTGGCCATCATGTCTGTCTATCTGTCTGTCTCCACAGAGAGATGATAATAACCCATTGCCAGCATCTGTGGCCTCTGTAGGAACAACACTTCTCACTGGCTTCTCATAGGGGATAGGTCCTGTTGCTTCTTAATGGAGCCATTGATGTTGTATAATTGGCATGCTCAAGACCGCATGACCATGAAATCTCAATTTTTAGCTTAGTTTTTAGTGCCAATGCAATGCAAACAGCTTTACCTTCGGGAGTAGCCTGATACCCTCTAAGACATGCTAGACTTGGAGTTGGAAAGACTTGAGTTGGAATCCTGCCTGTGATATTTGGTAGCTGTATGACCCTGAGTGAGTCACTTAACCTCCCTCTGATTCAGTTTGCTCATTTGTTAAAAAAAAAAAAAAAGAGGTAATTATAGCATTTACATGACAGGATTAGTGTGAGGTTGAAATTAGATAATATCTGTAAAATGCTATAGAAATGTCATTATTGCTGTCCTTAGTAGCCTTAAATTCATTTTCTGCCCATTGGCCTGCTTAGAAAATCAGGAAATTAGGAAATCCCTCCCATTCCCAACCCCTCCCTGCCCTAAACTGTTTATTTATTTTAGGGTCAGGTAACTGAGAAAAAGAGGTTGACCAGTACAGTTATAGGACAGTGGAGACAGGCTTTGAATATAAAGGATAACGATCATGGAGCAGGTGTGGGACTGAGCTGAGCCCTCCAGGGTGATGGCCCTCATTACATAGGTTTCATTCTCCTTTTATTTACCTTTTGATGAGTCAGAAGAGTTGGCAAGAGATGGGGTCACCAGATTGTGTCTGTATTTTTCATGCTTCAAATCACATTCGGCCACTTGTTTTAATTTTAAAAAACCCAACAATCTTGTACCTAGCTATCCTTTCTAAAGGTGGTTTTGGAGGGAGAGAGATCAAGGAACTGTGTAGAAGCAGCCCATTTTCACTATGGGGTCCAGGCTGTTTACTTGACAAAGGAATAAAGTCTTTGAAAGTCTCAGAAAGATTTAATTTGGTGTTTTCTGTGGACAGCAGTGAGTGGCACGTGGCTGGACTAGTTTGGCTCACTGCTTGCAACACTGCAGTAGCACAGGGTTTCTATGGAAATGCTTGAGCTCAGCTTTCTCTTGGATCCTAATTATTCCATTTGCAAAAACAGGAACCCAGGAATGAGAAATGTTGTGCAAGGATTATGAGAATAACTGTCATTATTAGCAGCAGTAACAGGGGGAGGTATTTATAGACTGACAAATTTGTAGCCAGCAGATTCTAAGACCACACAGGCAGCCAATTCCTTTATCCCAAGAGTCTGGAGCATTTGATAAATTCAAATTCAATCAGCATTTGCAAAGAACCTACTGTGTTCCAGGCCCTGAGGACAGAAAAAGAAATGTGTTTGGAAGATGTTCATGTTTATTATTTGTGGGCTCATGAATGAAGGTCTGTGGGTGCTGTGGAATGCTAGTTTGGCTTGGGCTTCACTCATGCCTCCATCTTAGGAGATGATGTCTGGAAAGTGGCATCAGCTTGAAGAAAGTCACAGGGAGTACTCTGTCTCCAGAAGAAAACACAAAAAAACAGAGCCTTGTCAAAGCCCCCATATTTCGGTTTGCTTAGATGCTCTGACCATGGAGATAGAAATCTTTCTGTCTCTGTCTCTGTCTCTCTGTCTCTGTCTCTGACTCTCTGTTTCTCTCTCTCTCTCTCTCATCTCTCTGTCTCTCTCTATGTCTCTCTCTTTCATCTCTCTCTCTGTCTATGTCTCTCTGTCTCTCTCTCTCTGTCTCTCTCTCTCTCTCTCTTTCTCTCTCTCTCTCTCTCTCCCAACCTCTTCTCTTTTTCCTCTATCTGCTTGGCCACACTCCAACTAGACTGCTTCTTATCCTCTTTCTTGTATTGATCAATTCCTCCAGTCTCTGGAATCTTTGTCTGAGAAGCTGGCCCATTCCCTCACCTATTTTCCCAGTCATCAGTAGATCATTCTCATGAAAGACTTCTCAGCATGGTATCTGGAGGCCAGGAAGATGTGGAGGTGGCAGGGAAGGCAGAAAATACTCAGGGTAGCCTTGGCCTGGGTTCTTTCCAGTTGGTCATTGTACCTCCTGATCCCCAGGTGCCTTCAGTCCCACCTGCCCTCCAGGGTGCCTGGTGCCAATGCAGGGATAGAGCCCAAGTCTCAGAGAGGACTTCCTGCTCCCTGCTGAACAGACCTCTGTGTCTGTAGCAGCATCTGTGTGCTGTCAGCAGCCCAGACACAATACCAGCAGCCTTGGGAAGCCTAAAGCAAGATTTCTTTAGCTTTCATCTAGGGGCAGCCTAGGGCTTGGGGTGGGGTGGGGCAGGGACTGATTCAAGGAGCCTGAGGCTGAATCCTCAACTCGGCTGCATAGAAGCTTCATGACCTTGGAGTCACTCTCCTCTAGGGGAAGGGATGTGGCCAGATTCATGACCTCCTGTGGCCCTCCCAGTCTAAATCCATGACTCTGGCCAGAAAACCAGTGACTTCACTGAAATCCTTGTGAACTTCTTCTGCCTTGCCTCTTTGCCAAATTTTCAAGAAAATATGGCAAAAACATCAGAGAAACAAAAAAGAAGGGAGGCCTCGTGAGGCTGAAGGGGGCAGCTTGTGTCTATGAGGATCCCACTTTGGGAAGAGAGAAAAAGAAGAGATGAAAGTTGTGCCCTCCTGACTGTCAATGTGAAGGGGAAGAAATCAGGGACAGCTTGGAAATCCTCCCCCAGCCTCTGTGTCCTCACACCCTCCTTTACCGAGACATTCCCTTTACATTGTAACTTAGCATGCTTGCTTGGTCTCAGTGGGCCAAATGCACAATTCCTATTCTGCTCTTTGTCCCTCAAGGTCTTCCCTATAGGCTCCCATCCTGCCTAGGCTCAGGATGGACACACACTCTTGGACTTCCCGAACCAGAGCTCTAATGCCTGGCACCCCGAAGCCCCACCCTGAGTCTAGGGAGATTTTCTGTGCGGAAGTGGGAAGTTTGGGAGAAAAGAGACTTCACGGGAACTGGTGGCCTGCTGCCACCACCAGAGCATTCCCCTGGATGGGTCAGCTCTGGACCACATCCAGTTCAGCTGTCTAGGGCCATACTTGCTTATCTACTATATTCAGAAAATCATTCCTGCCCAGGGGATGGGCAGGCCTTTCTCAGAGCTGCCCAGACACATCCAGGACAGTAGCCATACTGCCCCTCCTGTTCCCTTCCCTTCAGCTAAGCCTGGGCTTTCCCATCCCTGAGAGCAGGGACTCATGACAAGGGAAGGACCAGGTGCCCTGAACAGCAGCTGCCCGGAATGAAGCACCCGTGCCCAGAGAGGAGGGAAGGGCCCCCGGGCACAGAATGAGGCAGGGGCCGCCCACCAGAGCGGCCAGGCCCTCCCATTGGGCAGTGAAGACTTCTAGCCGCAGCCATTGTTGGTGCCATCCATCAGAGTGCATGAGCAGCCTTCACACACCACACATCAGAGCCAAACCTCTTGGAATAGTGGAATAGTCGGTCCTCAGCTTTCTCCCCTCCGGCCCCACCTAATCTCATCCTCCTGCTAGCAGAAATCACTCAGAGAGGCAGGTGCGCCTCCTCCTGGGTCCCGTCGACAACCCAGAGCTCTGAGTACTGCATTCGGGGCTGGCGCGGCTGTGGGAGCTGGCATCTCCATGAATGTGCCTGCGCCGAGGAGGCAGTTTCCTGGGTAACAGGAATGCTGGGCATCCCCATGAAAATGTTTGTTCCCTGTCTCCTTCTCCTCCCCACGAGCTCCACAACTTTCATGATGCAGAAGGCTTGCATCGAGATCTAGCGCGAGAAGCCCCCGCCCCTGAGCTGCAGGCCCAGAGCAGGGACCACCAGCCCCAGCCTGATCCTGGCCTTCCTTCACGGTGCTGGCAACAGCCTGGCTGCAGCCTGAGGGTTCCTACTTGCTCCATGACTTATAGTCCCCCGAGCAACCCCCAGGAAGCTCTGCCCTTGATGACAGTGTTATCTCTTCTCTGGTATTTTTCATGGACATAGAAAACAAGGCCCAGGCCCCAGGCAGCCAATGAGGAGCCGAGAATGGATCCACCATCTTGGTTCCTTCCCCTGCACCTCTTTGTCTCCCATCCCACCTCTGCCGCCTACTAGCTCTGTGGCTATAGGCCAATCACTTAACCTCTGAGCCTTGGTTTACTTGCCTGTAAAATGGGAATGATAATAATATAGGCAAAGTGCTTAGCCAACTCTACAGATCCGTAGTCCTACTAGCTGTCACTAACATCCCTCCCATGCCCAGCGCCTCCCCTGGGGCAGAAAGGAGGAGACTGAGCCCCTCAGAGCTCAGCGACTTGCTCCAGGTCATGCAGCCAGTTATTGGCAGCCCAGCACCCCGGCTCCCAGGACAGCTCCCTTCCGTGGTGATCAAGAAGGGTTTTTAGAATCCCATTCCTAGTGAAGCGGCAGGCTGGGGATTTCCCCCTTGCTCAGGCCACTGGTACGTTCAGTGTCAACTCTTCCCCAGAGAGGAGGATGGGCAAGGGGCCTTTGACTCCAGTCTTTAAAAACAAAAGAAAAGGAATGAAATCACCCCTCCTCTCAAAAACAAGTACTTAAAAATGAATGTATGCGGCAAAGAGCAGGAGACTGAGGCAAAACCTCCTCTTTCTTCTCTTCTTCCTCCTCCTCTTCCTCCTCCTCCTCCTCTTCCTCCTCCTCTTCTTCCTCCTCCTCTTCCTCCTCTTGCGCTTGCTCCTCCTTCTCCTTCTACTCCCCCCAGAGACTGGGACTCTGGCAGGAGCCATGGACAAAAGGAGATGCTGGAGGCCTTGGCCTTTCTGGGTGATTTTATTTTTCCTTCTAAAAGGTCACAGAATTTAAGAGTTGGAAGGGGTCTCAGTGTCCCTTTGTTAAAACCATCCCCCAGAGGAATGTCCACTATATCATACCCAGAAAGGAGTTGTCTAACCTCTTCACAGGCAAAAATCACTGAGGCAGGCCAGGAGTCTTCAGCAGCTCTGAAAAGCTTGACCAGGACACTCTGGGTCCCCACGATTACCTTCACCTATGGCCAGCACTAACTGATAGCGTTCCATATGGAGATGGAGAGGTCCCCTGAGCCCTAGATTTATGCAGGGAGGAGGGGAGGTACAAGCCGGGGACAGCTCAAGCAGAACTGGGAAGAGATGCCTGCAGGGAAAAGGGCTGGGGTGCTCTAATTTGTTTGGTTGATTTTAAGATTTGGAGGATGTAGTTAGAGAGAATAAATAAAAAAGGCACTGGAAGTACTTTAAGTGAATAATTTAACAAATCTGAACAAGTAATAGTCTATAAGTGGCCCCCCAGTGTCTAAGAGGAGGAGGAGGAAGAGGGGAGAGAGGGCAGAAGGGGAGGAGGAGAGGAAGAAAAGGAGGGGGAGGAGGCCTCAGCCTCCTGTTCTTTGCCCTATAAATTCATTTTCAAGTGTTTGTTTCTGAGGGGAGGGATAATTCTGTTCCTTTTCTTTTGTTTTTAAAGAAGACACCACCCACCTCTTCCTTTTATCCATTTCCTTTTCTTTCCCTCCCCCTGCTAAAAGCACTTTATAAGATTAATCTCCAAGAACCTTTTGCCCAATTAATTGAATCAGTCTCTGTTCTTCTGTTTGACTGTAGCTCTGTCTCTATCTCTGTGTTTCTGCCTCCATCTCTTTCTATTTCTATCTTTCTTTGTTTCTGTCCTTCAAAAGTGACTGATTCTTTGACATTTAAGCTATCACTGCCTCTCAGAAGACTTATTGACCAGCTAATGCCCTCCACCAAATAACCCCTAAGGTTTGCCAGGACTTGATTTGCCTTATGTTGTTCTCACATGGAGACTCCCACAGACTTTAATATTCACTAAAATTCTCCATAATTTTGAATTCACCTGTGACAAAGCATTCCGTTGGGAAGAATGGAGGTTTAACTGTTCCAAGATCAATATTGATCAATTCACATAGAAGGAAGGAATAAATCTGAGCTACTCTGGGAGAAGAGTCTGGTGTCCACAGCTGAACTGGGCGTGAAGAGAAAAGGGAAGGAAAGGCAAAGGACCCCAAGGACATGGGCCTGGAAAATTGAGGGACTGCCCAAAGAGGTGGCCAAATTAACAGAGAAGAATGTTCAGTAGGAAAGCATTATGAGCCATTTTTAATAGGACCAGTGTCCAGTGACAGCAGAGCAGATGAGGGGAACTGTCCAGAAAGAAAGAACTGGGCCACAAGCCCAGTGAGAAGCAGGGCCACAGTGGTCAAGCTGGTGCAGATGGAGATACAGTCAATCATGTGCCATGTGCTCATAAGGTTTCCCCATGTGGTCAACCCTGATGACAATGTACCTCACCTAAAGGTGACCAAGGACAGTGTGTTTGCCACACAGAGCCCAAGGTACCAAGAGGGAGATGGCCATTTTGTCACAAAAATTCTACCATTTTGGACTGGGCTTTGAAAACTAAATGCCTTCTACCTTTTCTTCTGTGACCATATGAGCTTATTCTCCATTAGAGAATGGTCCTTCTCTCACTCTCTGGTCAGAAGTGAAGTCATCCCAATATATACTATGCTACATGAAACATTCATCCTTGACTTGTCTGAGAGATGGGTTCAGCTATTCTCCAGATTTGCCATAGCTACTTATCACAATTTTTCACCATCCACAGTCAAGGCTCAAGGCTGCAGCACCATTTTCTGTTGCACGACTATTGAGTTGAATGGCCCCTCCCATGCTTTTCCAAGGATGTCTGATCCCTGGATGACCAGGCCATTGTTAGCAGAAGAAAAGGCATCATTTGTTTTATTGTCCCTCATTACTGGTTATAGTGACAGATGCTTGTTGTGTGACAGATGTTGTTCTGCTGTCGAAAATTCCCCAGACAGATTAACTTGGGTCCTGAGGCTGTCCATGATGTCAATAGAGCCTGGCATGGTTTATTGAAGGAACAAGGATAAAGGCAGATTGCATGATTATTACACCCCAAGACTATGAAAACCAGGGGTGGGTAGCTAACACACTAGAAGACAGAGCCAGGGATCCAAAAAGACTTTGACTTACTAAAGAACATTGCCTAATGCACTGGTATTTTGTGAAGATAAATGCAAAGGCCTGCACTTGGGTTTAAAAAATAAGCTTCACTGTCTCAGCCTGGGAGCTGCCTCACAGGAACCTGAATCTAGAAGTTTCTGATGTGGGCACCAAACCTGCCTTTCTTCTCAGATGCTGCCTGCTCTTTGAAGAAGGAGGTCATGCATTGGGTGTTTCCTGTCCAATGTCCTATTTGGTTATCACAGCCAATCAGTTACTTGGATGACCCATGGAGAGATTTTTTGTTTATTATCCCCTGAAGTTTACCTGACAGGAAAGTCTAAACTATAGAGTCAAGGGGCAGCTAGGTAGTGCAGTGGATAGAGCACCAGCCCTGAAGTCAGGAGGACCTGAGTTCAAATCCATCCTCAGACCAAACACTTGACACTTACTAGCTGTGTGACCCTGGGCAAGTTGCTTAATCCCAATTGCCTAAAAATAAATAAAAATAAAATATAGAGTCAGAAAGGAAGGTACTGTGTATAAGGACTGTCTGGGAGAGAGGAATTTTCCTAGACCATTAAGATGCAGCCACAATAGCAACTCTTAGTTTAATTGCTTTTGTGGTGGTAGTCAGGGAGGAGAGGCTCTGCAGGGAGCTGATGGGGGGTTGAGAGCTCCATGTGTCTACTGTGTATCTGTGAGATCTTTACAGTGAATATAAATAAAGGGGATGTGAAATAAAAGGGATTGTGGCTGGCACTGTATACTTAGGACCTGGAGTGATTAACCGTGACCAGGGGATCATGTCACCAGCATTTAAGGAAGCCTGGATAGAGCTATCCATAGAATATAGTAAGAGGTTTTCCTCAAACAACTTCAGGAGGGGGTAAGGGGAAAAATTTAACCAAGTTAGGCCAAGCCTGGTCCACCTGAGCCCAGAGTCTTAGGGGTTCTTGGGTTACATGATCTTAGGCTATATTAAGAGTTGAGTTTCCATGAATAAGGAAGCCTAAACTATATCCTTTTGTATTCTGCCCTAGTCACAGCACATCTAGAGTACTGTGTTCGAATTTGGGGTACCACAGTTTAGGAAGAACATTGCTAAGCTGGACAGTTTCCAGAGAGCATCACAATCAGGATGTAGAAGATCATAGGGTTCAGGACATCTGAGGACCAGTTGAGGGAACTGAATACATTTTGCCTGAAGAAGAGAAGGCCCACTCAGGTCCATGAGAGCTATCTTAAAATCTTCATTCCTTAGAACACGAATTTGACTTGATTTGTTTGGCTACAATAGTAGTAATTAGGAGTAATGGGTGGGAATTGCAGGCAAATGAAGGCTGATCCACAGGGAGACACTTCCTCACATTAGAGATGCCCTAAGGAGCTTGGATCACATCCTTCTGACCCCTTCCACCTTTGGGATTCTATATTTCCACAAACGCTTCCTGAGAGCGAGGATGGGACTGGGAGCACGTCTTTGCTGCCAATTGTCTCTATTCAAGCAACTTGAATTCTGCTTATTTACAATAAGAAATAGGAGGGCGGACTCAGCCCTTTGCCTCCACCCGCTGAGGGTTGTGAAGAGCTAACTGGCTGTTTCCTGCTCGGTGGTGCCACCAGCAGGTTGATAGTACTCTAATGGGTGAATGGCAAATGTGAACTGAGGTATGATAAGATACACAAGGAAACTCTTCGGCAAAGCCTGCCGTTGCAGGAAAACTACCACTGCAATCATATATTCCAAGAATCATTAGAGACACCGGAGTCAGGTAGAAAGTGACTCCCTGATCTCTTCTCCCCCTCCTTTCATCAGGGCCTCAGCCTAGGCATATGATATTGGTGCCGATTAGAAGAAATCAAGAAGCACAGATCCAGTAACAGACAAAAACTGCTAGGAAGAATGGGATGGGACACAATCTGGACCCTCAAGGTAAAGGAAGCCATTTCCTTCATGTGGCCCCACTCCACGAACACAGAAACGAGTTCCTGGGAATAGATTCCCAATGATCCAACAGATTGGTGCAACCTCACAAACAGCCGTGAGCCCAACCAGGGAGCGCTTATGGCCAAACCACAGCATTGGCTTCATTGTTGCGGCTACTCTCGGGGATGCTTAAAAGAAATAACAATGTGTTCATCTCTGCTGGCCTGACTTCTGAGGTTGTTAAGCAGTGGAAATAATCAATTCCTTGGTCACCTTTGCTCCATTCCATTCTTCCTCCAATACCTCACCATGGTAGATGGCAGTTGCCTAGGGGGTCTCATAGGCTCTACCCTCCATCATTAAATAAGCTTTGAAAATAGTCACAGAAACGCAGCATCAACCCAAGGACAGAAAGGCTCGTCACTAGAACCTGGATCAGGAAGGGAGGAATTTTTCAGCAGTGCCAACTCAAGCATGAAACAAATTTAAAGAAAATCTTACCTCTGACTTAGAAGTTAGAAATGCAAATCCCTCATGTCCAGATTAAAGGTTTTAGGGCATTTTGTAAGACAAATCATACCAACATTATCTCCACTTTACAGATGGAGAAACTGAGGCTCTGAAAGTCAGAGTGACTCACCAAGATCACAAAACACATAGTCAGCTGATGTTCCCATAGAAGAAATTGTGTTTGACCCTTTGCTATTGAACATTTCAATTAAAGACTAGGATAAAGGCACAGATGATTTGGTCACCAGTTCTCCAATGACAAAAAAAAATATATGGTCAGGAGAGGTAAGACATCAGATGACATAGTCACCATCCAGAAAGACTTTCCTGACAAGCTTGAACATTGGGCTGAATTTAATGTGATTCTGTGTAATAGAGATAAATGAGAGGTTTCCATGTGTTTTTTTAAAAATCAGCTCCTCATGTGCAAAATGGAGGAGATGTTCCCTTGGTCCAAAAGAGTTAACAGTGTGCTATGGGAGTTAATGCCGCTAGGGGAGTGCCACGGTGCTAGAGCTCTGGGCCAGGATTCAGGAGGCTGAGACACCAGTTCCATCCTCAGATCCTTACTAGACAGGGCATGCAACTGTCTGCTTCAGATTCCCTATCTGAAAAATAGGGATAATAACAGCAAAGTCGTGAGGATCAAATGAGATCCTATTTGTAAAGTGCTTTGCAAACTTTAAAGCATCCTATAAATAGTAGCTTTTATTAGTATTAATAATAGTGCTTGGACTGTTAGGAGAGGTATGACACTCATGACTTCTGCCCCTCCACCCTACCAGGGTTAACCTGTGTCTGCTTTTAGGTGATTTGTGTACACATGTGTGCACACACACACACACATGCACACACCCCACATATATATATATATAATACAAAGCTATATCTTATATATGTACGTACATATGTGTGTGCACACATCCTCACCCCTGTTTGAATATGAGCTCCTTGAGATTAGAGATAGTTTCACTTTTGTCTTGGTATCCCCAGTGCCTGGCACACAGTAGGTGCTTAATACTTGACTGATTGGTTGATCTCCGGTTGTTCTACTCTTGTCAAACCACATCCAGATGACAACGTTCAATTCATCCTGCCAGCCTTGGCTAGATCAAGGGTGATAAAAGCCACTCCAGGCTATGTCAAATGATGATTCATTAAAGGACTTAGTGATCTTGGGTCTCAAGAAGATAAGACTTTGAGGGGACATGAGCTGTATTCTGGAATGGAAAGGTTGTGGAAGAATTCAGCTAAGAGCAGTATTAAAGATGGCAGAGACATAGACAGAGAGAGAAGAGGAGAGAGAGAGAGAGAGAGACAGAGAGACAGAGACAGAGACAGAGACACAGAGAGAGAGATTCAGTGAGAGAAAGGCAGATAACGACAGAGAGAGAGAGAAGAGAGGAGAGAGAGAAGAGTAGAGAGACAGAGAGACAGAGAAGAGAGAGAGAGAAAGAGAGAGAGAGAGAGAGACACAGCGAAAGGCAGGCAGGCAGGCAGGCAGATAGATTTAGGCACGATGGCCGGAGAAAGGCCATAACAAGTAGGCCTGCAAAAAGCAGCGTGGGCTCCCGTGAGGAGGACTGAGCTTCGTTCCTCAAACGTGAAGGGCCACATGATAAAGACAGTGTAGAGAGGATTCTTGCCCAGATCTGGCTTTAATCTGATGGCCACCGAGGCCCCTCAGAACTCTGAGATCACATGAAGTGTGTGAGGCAGGACGTGAGCCCACTTTCCTCTCCACTATTTGTGTTGCTTCTCACAGTGTGAGCTAACTAGAAACTAAACATCTAAGAGAAGAATTTTTTCATTGGAAAAGATAATGGAAACAAATTAGAAACTTGTCCCCCAAGTAAAGTGTGTTCCATCTTTAATAGCCAAAGTCTGACTGTGGTCATTGTCCATACTGGCAGGAATGCCGTGCCGTGTGCTGACCCACGAGTGGCTGTGGCTGTGGCTGTGAGCCCACGTAATGAATGGCAGAAGTAAGTCCACAATGCTGGCCTCACAGAGCTCCACGAGAAATTGTCCTAGATCAGACACCAGATAACTGCCCCTCCCCAGCCTCCGGCAGGAACCAAACTAAAATGGTGCAAATCTAAAAACCCTCTTGGGGCAATCAATGTTGCGTCGCATTTCTTCAAATGTTGCTTGATTTTCCTCAAAGAGAGCCCCTGCCCCTTCCCCCTACCCCAAATCTTGTTTAAGTCATGTCTTCATAAACATCATGGACCTAGCCGACATGGTTAAACATAGCCAGAGGCCTCTGACCATCCCATTCAAAAAACACTTTATCTGTCTCGGCCAGTTGGCACGTTTGCAGCGTCCAGACTTCCTGAAAGACTGGGCTAGCAGAAACAAACCCCCTGAGCAGCATAAGGGGGGACCTGTTGGTGGTGGCGCCCTCACCATGGGGGCCATGCTGCCTAGAAACAGCCCCGCCATGCTGCTAATTGGCTCTCAGGAGGGGCCTGCATGCCACTGCACAGGAAATGTTATCATGAGAAGTGTATCATTGTGGTAATTTGGGGCCTTTGGGCATATGATGGTCCAATTGCCTTCTCGAGCTTCGGGTGGGTAATTTATCATCGCATGTCCTGCATAGTGAGAACACACCCTTTGCGGGCAGAGGCGAGGCTAATAGACTTTCCGAGGGTGTCTGAATTGCTTAGATAAATCACAGCTGTCATGCAGAGTGTGCTTATCATGTACCAGAACATAAGTTATCGCTGGTCTTTAGAGAGCGGAGCCTTTCCAAGATGGGTATTTGTGTAAATGGTAATGCATCATAGCTCATTGTCTGCGATTAAATTAGGAGGCTCTGAGTGGTTTTCTTCCTTTCAGATGGTGCAGCGCCTCCCTAGGAAATCACTGGGGCTCCCCCTTTTTTCCTTGCCCCATAGAGCCGTCATTTATCCCCGTAGAAATAAGACCCCTCCTCTGTCATCTTGCCCAGGAAACTGTTGGGGATTTATGAATGAGTCAGCCATTCCTTCCCCCATTGTTTAGAAAAAAGGCTTTTCTTTTTAATTGACACAATAGTTCACTCTGAGCAGAATGAACGAGATCAATAAACAAGCCAGGTTTGTGTAATTGGACAAATAATGTTCTTGTCCCTGACTCTCTGTCTCCCTGTCTGCCGCATTCCTCCTCCACGCTCTCGGTTCCAAAGAGCGGCAGCCAGTGTCCGGCCCATGACGGGAGCCCCTGTCGTTAGCCGATGCCTTGCTATCTCCAGGCAGCTGACATGGGTCAGACCGAGGGAGTCTGGGCTCCATTGTTCAGCAACAGAACAACCTTTCTGTTTAGAGCCGGCAGTTATTGGCTGCGTAAATCCTCCTCTGGGGTAGCTGCGACTTCACTTTGGATGAGGTGAGCCACTCGCCAGTTACGTTTCCATTCTATTTGCCTTAATCACTCATTGTGCGCTTCCAGGAAAGAGGCCGCCAGTACCAACTATGCTCTACCCAGCTGACTTTGGTGATTCTCAGCACCCCAGGACATGGGAGGCATCTCATCTGCCACCTTGCCGTAGGTGTCAGGTAACCTGGTGATTTCAGTATTTATCAGAGCTGCATTGTCTGACGTGAACGGCCTCCCTTCATTCAGGGACTGCAGAGGGGTTGCTGGCTTCCAGCTTCCTGTTACTTTCTGCATGCTTGCCTCTCACGCCATCCTCTGATACCCAAGTGTGGCACGAAGCTGACCCTTGCATCCCACAGGTTCTGCTCAAAGGACATGCAAAGAAGCAGAGGAGCAACTCCAAAGAGGGAAAATTCTGAGGGTAAATTCAGCAACAAACCGGAAGTCTACTGTCCAGGGACCAGCCTAGTCAAGGAAAGGGGAGGGCTCTACCTCAGGCTGGAGGTCAAGGGAAGTATGGCTCAGGAAGATTGCCTACCAGATGTGGAAAGGCCAGATGAGAAAAGGGAGTCCTTCATTAACTTGTCCTAGGACACACAGGGCGTGGCAGGAAACAGTGTTCACCTCAGGTCCCCAGGGTTCCTCAAGCACCTGTTCTGTACCCACAACTGTGTTCTAAGTACTGGGGAGCCAAGGACAGATCACTGAAGGATTTGTCCCTCAAGCCTTCGGAAGGTGAGCAGTGGACACAGCTCCCTCTGTGGTTAAGGCCATGCTTCACCTGGTGTCCACGTGCCTGCTGGTGGCCTCACCCAACCCACTAAGGCCAGTCCCCAAAAGTTCAAAAGGGGTAGTGTCTGGGCATTACCTGAGGCCTTGCTGTGTGGCCAGAACTGGGGCCAAGTCTTCCAGATGCATTTTTACCGCATTCATGTGGTTATTTGGTCACGATTCTCAGGTAGCTTATGTTCAGTAAATTCATTTGAATAATGCCATGATTCCTCTCTTAAAATGCCCATTAAGGTTAAAGGGAAATGAGCCTGGAGAAGAGGCTAAGGTCCCCCTTATCAGATCAACAAGTTATGGGAAATCTGGTTAGAAAGCAGGCAGAAATTGTTTCCACTGGCCAGCGATGGGGAAAGCTTTGATGTAAGCATCATTGACTGGACTCTGATGTGTCCTTGTCCAACCTGACCGTGCTTAAAAAATGAGTTAGACAGAAAGAGACAGAAAGGTGTTTGATGCAGACGGGAGGTGCCAGCGATGGATCACGCACGCTGTCTGAGCCCAAGCCTAGAGAAATCAGTGAGTTCTGGCCAACGAAGTGGTGGCTGGCGGTGAGCCTCTTTGGCCATGACAACCCACGGATCCCTTACCACTGAAAAGCTCTGTGCTTTCCCTAGTCTGAGCCTTCTCCTGCCACTGCAGGTCCCAGCCCATGAAATCCCTGTCATCATCCCCATGTGCTGGAGATGAGGATGTGTCGCCCTGCAGCCAACCTAGTAATGAGTCTACTAGCCTAGCATCACTAGCCTACCACTGGTGGTGGATGGGTCTAGCATTTGTCCCATCATTGGACCCAGGCTCAGACAAGACAAGACTTAACAGAGCTTGCCTTCCATGCACAGTCTCCAAAACCCCAGGCTTATGGCCGAGTCTTAATTCACGTCTAAATAGGGCTGTGTTGCAAGTACCCTATAAAACAAAGGTAAATGTCAAACGGGGGTCAGACCTGGATAGAATCCTTCCAGTTCTTCAGCACGTAGCTGGAAAGGAGGCAGGGGATTGGGGCGGGGGGGACACATCTTAGTTTTTAGACCAACCACAAGCACTATTAACTCTTGGTACCTGAAAGGTGGAATCCTTGTCAAGCAGTCAACGTGCTGACAACACGAGAGGCCTCGAATCATACCATGATTTATGTTCTCACCGTAAGTAACACCAGAAGACAGAAGGAAGTGAAAGCTAAACAGAAAGATGGCCAACCCCATCTCCTTGAAGAAAGGCAGGAACAGAAAAACAAGGACCCTTCTATGCTGGAGCCCTTGGCCACCCCACACTGCTGGGCTCACGGGAGGCCTGGTGGAGAGGTCACTGCAGAGGATGACAACGTCATGAAGGACTCGGCCATCCCACACTGCCATCCCACACTGCCAGGCTCGAGGGAAGCCTGGTGGAGAGGTCACTGCAGAGGATGACAATGTCATGAAGAACTTGGCCATCCCACACTGCCATCTCACACTGCCAGGCTTGAGGGAGGCCTGGTGGTGATGTCACTTCAGAGGATGACATCATGAAGGACTTATCAAAGTCCATTAAACCAAGTTAGTGGTTACCTGGAGGGCTGGTGACCACAACACGCCAGTGGGCAGGGGGAGAAAGGCACTGGAATACATGTTCAAAGCCTAAAGAAGACAGGTGGGGAGCTGATTTTCTGTCCACTGGAGAGCTTGGGCATTCGGAGAGGCTGCCTCCTTGGGGCGCTGGGCAGGCCAGCAGGGGAACAGAGCCACGCCCAGCTTGGAAGCCAGAAAACACTCTGGGCTTTGGAGAGCAGACTTCCCTGGTCCCAAGGACACTGGGAGTTAGTGAGCTTTGTCTTTTTGACCACATGGGTCTCATGGCTTAAGGTCAATGCCCTATTTTCGACTTAATTTGTGAGGTTCTTTCATTTTTTAAATTTTCTTGGAAACAATTCAGTGACTAATTCTTTTCATTTGGCTGTCTCCAATAAGACTAGCCTCTTTACCCCGTACCTTCACCTGGCACTCCTTGACAGGGAAGGGAAGTGAGGCCCCCGGAGAAATAGTCACTGAGACAGGACTGAAGCCCAGATGTGAAGGACAGCCCGTCCTGTGACATCAGGCGAAAGATGCCTTACTTGTGGCCACATGGGGAACCCACTCTGAAAAGATATTGTGATGTTACTTGCTGCGGACGTTTGTAGGATAAATCATCAGAGAGCCCACTGCCTGGTAGAGCTGGCTCTACCCTGGTTGGGGGAAGCATTCACGTCAGAGATGAGAAAAGGGAGTCCTTCATTAACTTGTCCTAGGGCACACGGCGTGTGACAAGAAATGCTAAAGTGGCCCCAAGGTGAGAACAGAGTGTGCCTGGATCCAGAGCAAGGAGAGGGGGATGGTCACCGGGGAGGAGCCTTTGGAGCTAACAGCGGTGCCTGGTGGGACTGTCATGGACCCAGAGGGTCAGATGGAGTGGCGGCATCATCCTGAGAGGCATCCATGGAGCTGAAGCAGGTAGAGAGATAAACCGCAGGAAGGTGGAGGCAGCTGAGGCTCCTGCGCCATCGCCAAGGGCTTCTCTCACAGTAGGTCTTTAAGTTCCTAGACCAGCCACCATTCTACTCTGCCTGCCCTTCCGCACAGAGTTGTGCCACCACAGTTAGAGGTGACTCCTCACCAAGGGATGTGGGGACATGATCGGGAGAATGGGTCCAGCATCTTCTTGGAGGAGGTGCCCTCTCGCCGACACCAATCACCATCTGTGAGAAAGCGCCCTCACTGTGCATGGCGAAGGTCAAAGGACATTGCTGTCTCGGTGGTCAGCCTTCTGGGGAGGAATTTAGCTGAGCGACCCTTCAGGGGAGAAGCATGGAGTCCGTCATCAGGCTCCTGCTTGAGATCTTCTCAGCTGGAGGGGCCTTTGAGAGTGCAATGGCACTTCCCTGCCAGGACCAGGCGTTGGAGAAGAACTTTTATGCAGGACTTATCCACGTGAGAGCAGAGGGTAAGTCCTTGTTGGAAGGCCTCTGGCTCTTGGCCAATGTACAGCAGGAGATACTCACTAGCCGAGTAATCCTGGCAAGTCACTTCACCTCTATCTGCCTCAGTTTCCTCATCTGTAAAATAGAGATGAAAACAGCTCCTAGCTCCCAAGGTTATTGTAAAGACCAAATGAGGAAATATTTGTAAAGTGCTTTGCAAACCCTGAAGTGTGCTATAAATGCTTATTACTGCTAGTAGCACTAGTACTAGAAATAGAAAATCGTCACCTCCTCACACCTCTTCTTTCTGCCTTTTAAAAAACGCCTTTTCCTTCTAGAGATCACCTGCACTGTTTACTGGCCTTGGAAGCCAGCACCCAGCTGCCCAGGCTGTTCCTCGCTTCATGGGTTTCCATCAGACCAAGCTCTGGGGGAGTCAATGCGTGAGCCAGGCCCTGTTGCCCCACCAACGCTGACTTCCTGTCATGGTCTAGCTCTAGAGGGTGGCTATTTCTGCCAGGAGCTGGGTAGCTATTCTTCTATGTTTTATTTTTATTGGAATGATAGGAAACAAATTTAGTTCCTTAAAATAGGAACTCCCTAGCCCCCCTTCACCTCCCCTCGATATCACTGGCTAAAGCCTCCCCCCACGGTAGAATGATGCTACCTGAGGAGTCATTAGTAAAGAAATCTACATGCAAAGGAACCTCTGTCCAGACCAAGATGGGGGAGGAGGCAGGCTCAGGCATGGGGTTCCCTAAACAGGAAGCTGCCTTCTCCCACAGAGGAACCTCCCAGGGACATGTGCCCTCTCACCAGCAGCCCTCCTGCTCTCTGTCACTTAGGCTTTGATGTTGACAAGGTGTCCTTGTCAGCCTCCACAGCCCCTAGCCTGAGATCCACAGTGAAGGGGTAGGGGCTTCATTTCTTGGTGAGCTGCTGAGTTGTGCCATGCTATGCCCTCTCTCACATTCTCCTTCATAATGGCAGGCCCCCTGGGAGGCAGCTCCAGCATTGTGCCAGAGAAGCATCTTATCCACCCTCACCTGCTAGTTGCTGAAAGGCCAACCTTCCTTAATTAAAATCTGGGTCTCCAAAGATTTGGCTTAAAAGTGGTAATGAAAGCTCTCCACCCCGGGGCTCTGTGAGAATGCTGACACAGGCCAGTGGAGGCTGGGAGGCTGCCTGCTCATCCTCCGGTCACCCAAGCCATGGCCCGCAGGGGATTCCAGTTCCCAGCAGTAGCTAGGAGAGGTTATGACAACAGCAGGCTGTCCTTGCATGGCCGTGGCCCTTGAAGAGGGCGACTGGCTTTGGGGTTCAGAGTGGGAGAGGAGATGTGTGCAGTGCTGAGCAGGGAGCCTGGCACATAATAGGTGCTATAAAAACGCTTGTTCCTGCCCCTGCCTTTTAAGGTGGTTCCAATTCTACAGGTCCCCATGGCCAAGAAGGGGAAGAACTATTGCTCGAAGGCCTTGGTGAAATCTACGTGCATTTTAGGTGTAAAATTCCAGCAGAGGTCCTCTGCCATATAGACAGCAAACCAACCTCCGAGCCAAGAAGATGATTTTAATAATTATTGATATGAGCTAAGATTTCTATAGAGCTTCAGGGTTTGAAAAGTATCTTCCAAATATTATCTCACTTGATCTCTACAATTCTGGGAGGTAGAGGTGCTATTGTTATCCCCATTTTACAGCTGGGGAAACTGAGGAAGACAGTGGTTGCCTCACCCAGGGGGTCAAGGTATGGAGACAGGGTGGGCACTGTTCATGGCTAATTATAAGGTAACATTTAGAGAAAAGGAAACTTGACACACCAATAACTTGAGACCAGTTAAGCAGACTTTGTTGTTACCTGTTTTTAACGTGCGTTTCTATAGACAAGTGTCCACGGTGAGGCTTCACGCACATGGACCACGCTTACCCAAGCAAGTCTCGGTGATGGAGAAGTTATGACGTGGTGCCACTTGGTTCCCTTTGACTTTGCTTGGGCCCAGCCGTCCTGAGCCCACTGGGGCACCATCTTCCCTTCCAGGCTCCTGCCCTGAGCATGTCCGGCTCTGCTCTCCCTGACGTGTGTCCCTAGAGCTGCGTCTCTTTTATAACATAGACCAGATCCTATTGTTCTGATAGACAGTGCTGTACAAGCCAACAGATCATGCTGTTCTTTCTGGTGCCGAGGATGGTTCATCACATTGGAGCATTCTAGTACGCACCACGGAGGGCTTAGTCATTCCCTCACCGTTGGACACTTGGGTTGTTTCCAGCTTTGGCAATAACAAATGTCATTCATTCGTTTCAGTTGTGTCCGACTCTTCTGGATCCCTTTTTGGGAGTTTTCTAGGGAAAGATACTGGGGTGGTTTGCATTTCCTTCTCCGGCTCATGTTACAGATGAGGACACTGAGGCAAACGGTGTGAAGTGACTTGCCCAGGGTCACCCAGCTAGCGAGTGTCTGAGACCAGATCTGAACTCGGGAAGATGAGTCTTCCTGACACCAGGCCTGGTGCTCTTCACCGTGGCACCCCTAGCTGCCCTGGTAATGCATGAGTCTACTTTTCTCGTACATTCCCAGCAATGGCACTGGACCAAGGGTTACGTTGTCCTCCAGAAAGATGGCACTCGTTGTGAATCGGCCATGAGTGCTCGCGGGCCTGCTTCCCACGGCCCTGCCAGCATGGCACCCGCCACTTTGGCAAGTCCAGAGTGGAGGGCCAACGCTGGTGGTTCTCATTCCCTCTTCGGTGGTGACTAGGAATGCGTTCTTTTTTCAGCTGATCCATCTCAGTTCAGTTTATTTTTCTGTAATTTGTCTGTTCATGTCCCGTGGCTTCGCCTTCTCCTGTCATCACTTCCACCTGCTCTGCATTTATCTTGTAGGCCATGATTGGTAAATTGTGTCCCCCACTAGACCAGGAGTTGCTTGGGGGCAGGCACTGATTCTCCTTTCTCCACATCCCCAGTATGTGGCACAGTGCCTGGCACACAGTAAGTGCTTAATCAATGCTCCTGAACTGACTGGTCCCCTGAAGAAGTTGTCTGTCCTATTGCCGTAAGGTGCCTTGCCTTTTCATGGTGTCGTGAGAATGAATGCTGAAGAGGGGCAGGGAGCTCGGGACAGGCTGGGCCTTGGCACTTAACCTCTGTCCCTCTTAGGCTGTGTGACCTCCTCTTTGAGTGTGACATGGAACCAGTCCAGACTAGGGGATCTGGGGGCTGCTGATTCACATAGACCAGAAGCCCTGAATGCCACTCTCTCATCCATGGAAGTGGAGAGAGGCTGCCCGGGGTGGGAGGGGCACCTCACTCCAGCCCTGGCCTCCTCACTGTCCCCGGGCAGTGGAGTCAGGAAGCAGCATTTTATCCCTTTGGTTTTCTATGAGAAGATGTTGTGTTGGCCAGAAGGATGGAGAGGAGACAACAGACTCTCCTGCCCATTTTCCTGCGTTCTTGGGTGAGGACAGACACACCCCTGCAGTTTCTCATTGCCTTCTTCAGAGCACTCCGTGAGTTCTGAAGACAATGACAGAGCCTCGTTTTCGCAGAGCAGCTGGACCTCCAATACAGTATTGACTGATTGACTTCCGTGTACCAGATGTGGTGCTTGGGGCTAGATTTACCAAGTCAAGAGGGAGGTGACATCTGCCCACAGAAAGCCTCTGAATGGTAGCATCTTCGAGTCTTCCTCAGCAGATATCAGCCTTTGAGGCCTGTGGGACAATCCTCAGAACTACCCCACCCATCCCCTCCAACCAAGCCTTGCCTGCCCACCACTGCTCTGACCAGACTGGATACTGTCGTGATCCCCTTCCCATAAACCCCAGCTTGAGCACAGGAGGACTCCTGTGGACATCTGCATAGAAAGAAGTCCAAAGTTGGGGAGAGTTGAAATGCCCTAGCCCCAAACCCCAGCTGGCAGGCCAGCACCCATCCTCAGCCTCCAGTTCCCCCCAGAGCCCAGGGTGGCCTGCTTCGCAGAAGAGCCATTTCAATCAAACTAAGATCCTTCAGCTCTGACCTGACCCAATGCCCAGCCCTTCATTCTTAACACAATCACGCTAACTCTGAAGCTGATGGCCCCTTCTTTCTCTGAGATATAGTGCAATATACAAAAGTTAACCCCTTCAATTTTTCTTTGTGATGGGAAAAGAGAAGTTTTTTCCACTGTCACATAATTCAAAAAAGGTTGACTTAATTATATTTGAGCTTAAAGGGAAAATCAGATGAAGCCAGCTGTGGCCAGTTTCTGCTCCCAGTATTAAAGCTGTCTACACAGCTTTAAGGATGATGTGTCAGCAATGTGCTGGGAGCTGCCATCCCTCCCCTCAGCCCCATTTTCATTATGAGAGCTCCCATCTTCTTTCATCTCTTGGCAGCCAATATTTCTATTCAACAAGTGCCCAATTCTGCCAAAGTCAGACACAGTGACCTGCTGGAGGCCCTGCTAATTAATTGGCAGTTGATGAACACCGAGGTATATCAGACCATGCCTGCTCTGCTGCCAGACTCTGTCTTCAGCCAGACTCCTGCAGCTGTCTGCCACGGTGCTGGGGGTCCGGAGAGGGCCTTTCCACACTGACAGTCAAGGGGAGGCTCTTGATGTCTGTAAACCTCCTGCTCCGGCAGCTTTCTGGGCTTCACCATGGCCTTTCTGCAGTTCTACGTACGGTGTCTGATGGAGGCTGCTAACAAGCTCTGTGGATTACTAGTCTCCACACTACTGACAGCTGGGAAGGATGAGTTCTCCTGGTGCTGCTGGACATAATGAGGGTTACAGGGAAAATGATCCCTTCCAAACTAAAGGAATAGAACTCCAGTCTGAGCCCCAAACCCTGGCCATCTTGGGCATGTGTCTTCCTGAGAGGGTGGTCTTGGCTCCAAAATGTGCTTTGGTTGTTCCCGTGGAGTCATAGTGGTTCAAAGAGTGGGAGCCAGGCAGAGGAAGCCACCATCTGTGTCTCCAAACCCTTTCCTCATAAGATTCATGCCTGAGCTTCCTTCATTCTGACGGTGAAAGGAATGAGGAGCTATCAATGGACATGCCTCAACAGGACTGTGAGAAGAATCATTGGGTCATCTATTGAGAGTTGGCAGGGATAGCAGAGCCCACTGGGGCTTCGAAATGAGGAAACTAAGGCCCAGGTGGTGAAGTCACATGCCATGGCCACAAGAGGCAGGATCTCAGTGCCATCATCCCAACCCATGTAAGAAAGGACTCTCATCTCCATCATAACACATCTGGCCATCCAGGCTCTACTTGGAGCCCCCAAGGAGGAGAAGCTTGTTGCAGTCCACTCCCCTTCTGGGCAGCTCTCATGGTTAGGGAGGACTTCCCGACCTGAGGTTGCCTCTGGCATTCAGGCCCACGCCTTGTTCCTAACTGTAAGGCTAATCCCTCCTCCACAGCTCCCCCTCCAGGTACCTGAAGACAGTGACAAAGTCTCCTTTTCCCCATTTTCAGCACTCCCAGTTCTTTTATGTGATCTTCAGCCGGCAGGAATTTGAGGCACTTCACCCTCCTACTTGCCTCCTCAGGTCATTCTCCCACCTGTCAATGCCCTGCTTAGCTCTAGGTAAGCAGACCTGAGCACAGCCCCCCGAATGAGGGCAGAGGACAGTGAGACCATGCCCTCCCCTTAGTGCAGCCCAAGCACCCCCAGCTTCTTGGGCTGCCACATCATAGGGCTGATGCCTATGGAACTTGCAGGCCACTCAAACCCCCAAATCTTTTTTATTTTTCAGAAGAACTACTGTCTAATTGTGCCTTTCCCGTCTTGTACATAATGGAGTTGACTCTGTTTCACTCCTGTAGAAGACTTTAAATTTATCCTTGAATTTCATCTTATCAGATCTTATCAGACCCAACTTGTCAAGCATTAGTCATGCTTTCACCTTTCCAGATCCTTTTGGATCCTGACTCTGTCATTTACTGTCTCAGCAATCCTTTCCAGTTTTGTGTCATTGACAAACTCAATGAGAATGGCATTTGGCTTTATCCAAGTATTTTGTTAAAAAAAAAAAAATTAAACCACACTGGGGCAAGGACAGATCCCTGGGGCACTCCCCTGGAGACCTCTTGCCATTTGGATATGGAATCAATCAGCCACTTACTATATGCCAAGCACTGGAACACTAAACACTGAAATTATTTACCAGTGACTTACTTGGGAGGAAATAGGACAAACCCTCCTTGCACGACATCATTGTTCTAGATGCGGTGAATTGGGACAAAGCCAGAAATGATGTTCCCCCTCCTGACTGGTTTACTCTGGCACCAGTGACAGAGCTATGGAAGACTCTAGGGCCCACCACCACACCACACACACACACACCACACCACACACCACACACACTACACCTCACACACACCACACACACCACACACACCATACACAAGCCTAGAATCTAGGCTAAGGTGGATGCAAGCTCTATGGCTGTGGCATAACAAGGCTGCTGACCCCACCCAAGGCCTCACGGAGGGAGCAAACCCCAAAGCCGGGCTCATCAGGGTCTTTTGTCCCAATCCAACACTGATCTCCAGGGGGAGGGAGCTCTTGGGTATCCACCGGCTCCCCACCCCCCACCCCACGTCCTTAGCGGAGTCCTGTGGTCTGGGCGCCCCACTCCATGTGGGCCAGGACGCTCCTTCTTCCTCTGGAGCCTCGTGGCCTCATTAAAAACAACGGAAAGGGCACCCTTTGGGTGGCTGGGACTTAACTGTCAGAGCCGCGATAGGGGCCACCAAGGTTCCGAGAATTACCTCCGTGATTTGACAGCCTCTTGCATTTAGAAGAAGCCAAGGTGGCTTACCTAGGAGGCCTCATTGAAATTCTGGGCACGGTCTGTTCTGCTCATAGCTTAACGATGTCTCTCATGTTTGCCCTGATTTTGAAAATCCTCCTTTGTAGCTGAGATAACACGGAGCGGGACGGTCTAATTGCGGTAAAGAGGTTCCGCCGCAGCCCCCTGACTTGGGGCGACGTCAGAAAGTTACCCGCTTCTGTGTGTGTTCTCCAAAGACAACAAAGAGGCTTTTCAGAGGCCCCCTCTGTGCTGTGTGAAAGCTAATGAGCAGTAGAGCAAGGAGGAAGGAAGGCGGGTGATTGCCCAGAAGATAGGGAGCTCCTCTCATCCCACCACTCGTCCCTCTGTGTCCCTGCAATGGTCAGAGAGCAGTGTGTCCCCTGGTGGCAGTCGGCCGGCCCCTCCCACCCTTTACAGTCTTGAGGAGGCAGAAACACTTCCTAAGAGAGAGTCCAGAAAGGAAGCCAAACAGACTCTGGCAGAGAGGTGGGGGAAAGGGGGTATTTGCATTTCAAAATGAAAGAAACTAGCTTGGACCTGTCCAAAAGAAAATTGCTTAAGTCAATGCAATTTATGGCCATCCTTGTGGGATGCTCTTTAGAATGACTATAACCTCACCTCCCTACACACACACACACACAGACACACACACACACACACACACACACACACACACATACACTCACACATCCTGCCACCACCACTACACACACTACACACACTCTCTACGCCACATACATGTTACACACACATACACACACCAACTGCATAGTTGAGAGCTGGGCTTGACTTTGACTTGTCTCAAGTTAGGTGTCTGCTGGTCTCACAGACCAGAGGATTCTTAACGTCCATGAGCATCTAGTTCTTATGACATTAGATGCCACAAAACCCAGGACTATTCATACAAGATTCATAAGGCTCACTTGTCCCCCGTGGGAAAGATTAAGGATCTTTCCCTTTTGGTAACAGTCAGGAAACCCTTCTCCTGGCTCCCTGGTTAGGTCAGTCTCCACTCTGAATACCTGGTGACTCCTAGTTCTGGGGATCTTCTCTCCGCTGAAGCCACTCTTGACTAACTCAGTCTCTATTCTAGAGAAGCAAGAAGAGGTGAGTTCCACCCCCTCTCTTGCAGACTGTGGCCCCTGATGCCCCCTCCAGAGCCAAAATTTGGAGTGGAAATGGCTCTAAATCTATGCATCTCATGTTTCTCTTGAGCTACTGCCATTCTGCTTTGTTCATAGGACACAGCACCTTCTTCGATGAGGGCACGCCATGCTGGGCAGTCCTGTGCCCCCGTCTCATGTCTCAAATCAATTCCAAATTTCTTCAGAGAGAATTGGAGAGTGTACTTGTTTCATTTCTCCTGACCTTCATGTGAGCACCTGCCTTGCATGAGTTCTTAATGAAACAGTCTTTTAGGTAAATGTATTTTTGGCATTTGAACAACATGACCAGCCCATCAGAGTGGTGCTCTGCAGTAGAGTTTGAATGCTTGGCTGTTTAGCTTGAGAAAGGACCTCAGCGTCTGGTATCTTATCCTGCTAGGTGACCTTCAGAATCTTCCTAAGATAATTCAAATGGAAGCAATTTGGTTTCCTGCAATGTTGCTGGTGTACTGTCCAGGTTTCATAGGCATACAACAATGAGGTCAATACAAGGGCTCTGTGGACTTTCAAAGCTATCAATAGTCACATGAGGGGCCACTAGTTGGCTCAGTGGATAGAGCACCAGCCCTGAAGTCAGGAGTGCCTGAGTTCAAATCTGACCAAACACTTGACACTTACTAGCTGTGTGACCCTGGGCAAGTCACTCAACCCCAGTTGCCTAAAAAAAAAAAAAGACTCCATTTGCTGTAACGGATGGTTCCACATATAGATGGCGTGATGCTGGCTGGTGGAGAACCTGTGTTTTCTTGGTGTTGTTATGCCAAAATTAGCACAAGTGGCAGAGAATAGATCCATACTTTGATGCATTTCAGCTTCAGAGGCTGCATTAAGTGCACAATCATCTGAGAAAAAAAAGTTGTTCACCAACTCTCCCTCTACTTTAGTCCTGGCTTGTAGCCTTTCCAAGTTAAATAGTTTACCGTCTGTGTGGTAGCTGACCTTGATGCCATTTTTGTCCTTGTTGAAAGTGTCTGATAACATGGTTGAAAACATTATGCTAAAAAGAATAGGAGCAAGTACAGCCCTGCTTCACTCCATTGGTGACTGGAAAAGAGTGAGCAGTTCAGAACCCATGTGAACACGCCATCATGAAACTGGCGTCCAATACTGATGAGCTTCTCCAGACGCCCAGTTGGGCCACAATCTCTCATGAGCCCTCAACACTCACAAACTTAGACCCAAGAGGGACGACAGAGACCATCAAGTCCAGTATCTTCATTTTACAGATAAGAAAACTGAGGTCAGGGCGGCAGGTTACAACACCTGCCCATGATCACAGAAGTTCCCTGTGCTCCGGCTTTGGCAGAATTCCTATCTCAGGCATCACCAGTCACTTGATTACCTCCACTCACCTCTTGTTTGTTCACCTTGTTTCCAATTAAGACCCAATTAATTAAGTTCAAGTCAAGCTCTTGGTGTGAAAGAAATTGTCAGGCTATGATTCCATGGTCCAGTCATCTCTGAGGCTGGGCCCCTAGCTTGTCTGGGCAGCACAGTTCCCTCATCTGCAGGTACAGATCACAGACTTGCCTTTTGTCCTCATGAGCCTGGACTGTGGGTGTGACTCATCTGAAGTCTAACAAGTAGTAAGATGGGAGATTTGAACCCAGCTCCTCCGGCTCCAAAGTCACTGCTCTTCCCACAGCGTCACACTCTGCTGCCTCCCTATCTCTGTTTAGCTGAACCCTCCACAGTGAATGTCGGCTTTATACTGGGCCCTATAGACCAACTTCTGTACCCAGGTCCTCTGAGATCAATGGATAGAGGCAGAACTGGAGGGTGAACCCAGGTTCTGTGGGGAGAGTTCAAAGCCAGGAAGAGCTGAGTTCATATCCTGTCTCAGACAGTTACTAGCTGGGTGATCCTGGGCATCTCTTAACCTCTCTGGGCCTCAGTTTCCTCGCCTGTAAAATGACAATATCAGATCTGATGATTGCTCAGGTCTCTTCCAGCTTTAAATCTATGATTCTGTGACTCTTGGCTAAAAAAACTACTCACCACATTTAGACTGTGAGCCTGCCAGCTCCTGTGGGCTCCAGGACTTTCCATACTGGAAGGGCTGGGGGAGGGAGGCTTTCCTGCCCACTTCCTTCCCCTGAGTCTCCTTCTATTTGAAGTAACCCCCCCCACAGCACACCTAAGATGAACCCGGCACATCCCATCCAAAGAAAACACCATGCACTATCCCAGCTGTGATCAGAGAGACCATGGAAAGATCAGTGGGTTGCCCAATTAAAAGATGCCAGGTGTGGATTTCTCAAGGGCAGCGACTGAAAATTGTGCAGGATTCATGAATATAAATGGGGCATTCCTCGCGGCGATGTTTTCATTTGAAAATTACCCAGCATTTTGCTCCCCATATAAATGTGTATTTGCCGTCACAGTATTTGCTGTGAGAACCTCCTCACTGTGTAACTGATGCATAACTGAATATTAAAATTCACAAATTATAGAGGGGAGGCAGCTCTGAAGGGGGGGACCCCAGGGAAACAGTGCCATTGATCCTTTCCAGCTCTCCTGGGCACCATGGGCCTCACAGGCCTGGCATAAAGCCCCTCCAAGCCCCCAGGCCCTCCACCTCTATGGGTACTGCTTTCACCTTTCTTCGTATACCCATGGCTTCTTAGCACAGTGCCAGGCACACAACAGGTGTTTAATGAATGTTAGTCTAGTGAATGACTGACACCCTCCCCTTAGATAGCGCCTCCCCTCTGACTTTTCAAGGCTTTGTAGGACGCCCTCCTCACAACTAAGTCTGAGCCTTCATTGTGATGAGCACAAGGACCCCACCCCATCCCCAATGCCTGAGTCCACAGACAAGGGAAGTCCCAGAATCCCAAGGTGCTTTGTAGAAGCTCTAGAAGAAGAAACTGTTCAGTAAGTGGACACTGGAAGAGTGCCTGACTCAAGATTCTTTTAATAGCTATTTTTTTTTTTGGCAACTGGGGTTAAGTGACTTGCCCAGGGTCACACAGTCAAAATTCTTTTAAAGGCAACTTAGTGTATAGGTCTGCTAGGGGTGAAGAAGGGCTAGCATGCCTCTGGAAGACGTAGCTGGTTGGGAGCCACAGTTTCAACAGAATCTCTTCAAGAGACATGGAGAACGTACTTTTTCTATGGAGTTAAGGGGTGGGGGTTCTTGGAAGACGCTTTTGGAAAGCAGAGATCACAAAATACTGAAAGCACATGACACAAGTGCAGAGCTCCAAAGTACATGGAAAGCAGCAGAAGGTTTCTCTGCCTTTCCCTAGGTATGCTGGAGGTTTTCCTCTTCAAAGTTCAGTTAGCATCTGAACCAAAGAGCTTTGGCAGCATCCACTCCAGGACACAGAGGATCTGCAGGGTTTGAAGCTAGAAAGGACTTAGGGGTCAGTAAGTCTAATATTCTCCTTTGTGACAAAAGAGGAAACTGAGGTCTTGGGAGATGAAAGGACTTTCCCAAGGTCACATGGATGATACAAGCGAGATGGGATCTAAACCATGGCCCTGAAGCCAACAGAAGCCCAGTGCTCTCTCTCTCTCTCTCTCTCTCTCAGTGTGTCTCTGTCTCTCTGTCTCTCTGTCTCTTTCAGTGTGTCTCTGTCTCTGTTTCTCTCTCTCTCTCTCTCTCTCTCTGTCTCTTTCAGTGTGTCTCTGTCTCTTTCTCTCTCTCTCTCTCCACCTTTCTCCGTGTCTCTGTCTTTCTCTGTCTCTGTTTCTTGGTCTGTCTCTCTCTGCATGTCTCTATCTCTTTCTGTCTCTCCATGTATTTTACCCTGTCTGTCTCTGTCTGTTTCTTTCTTTCTCTGTCTCTCGATCCGTGTGCCTGTTTCTGTCTGTCTGTCACTCTCCCCCATTCTGTCCACAGACAGCACTTTCTGGACTCTGAAATTATGTAAATGGCATTGGTTATAAAAAGCGACTTAAGCTTTTTCTCTCGTCCATGATGGTTCTGGCCACCATTTGAGGATGCTATTTTTCTTCTCTTTCACCAGGTTACCAGCCTGTCTTGTCAAATCAGCAGCAAGGCTTCCAAGGCCTCATGGGCATGTCACAACCACCTCAGAGTCAGAGCCTGATCAGCAGTCCGCAAGGGAATCAGGTGCAAGGCATGATGGTCCCTTACCCAGCCATGTCTTCTTATCAGGTACCTTCTGGGCCGTGGCTCTTCAGTGAGGGAGCATTGCTGGCTTGTGGGAGATGAAGTGCCCTCCTACTACTTCCTTCAAACAAGGCTCTGTTTCATCCACTCTTCAGGGCATATTCAGCCTTCTCCATCCCCATCTTTCAAAGAAGAGCCATGCTTCCTCCTTGCCTTCCTAGCAAGGAGTGTTGTGAGGATTCATTCGTGTTTATGAAGCTCTTCCCTGCTGCATTATCTGCTGACAGTGCTAGTAATTAGCCACATTCCACCCCCTACAGACCATTCTTGGGGAGTGGGTTTAGAGTAAGGTCACAAGTAAAAAAAAGCAGAGATAAGGAGAAAGATCACTTCCCAAGTCCACCAAGGAGTATTCTCAAAATGTCTTGGAAAACCCAAGAATAACAGGCTTTCAAGGACCTGGAGAGACACCTTTAGGGTCTTAGTTCTTCCTCTCCTTTGTATCAACTCAAGGGCCCCTGAATAGGTAGGGCTAATGAGAACAAAAGCTAGTCCTTTGTGAAATGTATGTACCCCAAGAGCCTTGATTTGAATGCCATATATTCAATGATTAGTGGCAGGACTTGGTGGGCACACATGCGTGCATGTGTGTGTGTGTGTGTGTGTGTGTGTGTGTGTGTGTGTGTACATGGAAGTCAAACATTTTCACTATGTAGAAAGAAGCCTAGTAGAGAATGACCTTGTCCTATAGTCCTTTTGTGGGTGGGGTTGTTAAAGGTCAATGCAACAAAGAGTTCACTCTGGCAGTGAATCTGGTCCTAACCCCAGCAGACTCTGCTGGTACAGCTCCCAGGTTAGCTAACCTGGAAAACTTCTGCACCAGAAGGGTGTGAACTCATCCAGAAGTCTTCATCCCCAGTGACCCAATGACCCTCTGTCCTGTCTGGTCCCCTTGGTTCCTGCTGTGTAGGTGGCAGTGTGAACAGAGAGGCAGCAGATTGAGCCAAGAATGTATTGGGTTTAGCACAGCTATAGACATGAGTGTAATTGCTTGGGCTCTGGGTGTAGAGTCTTCACCTCACCCAGTGGCCATCCTGATGATAAAGGGGGGAATGAGCCAAGCCATGCTCACAGCAAAATGAAACTAGAAGGCACAAAGATGGGACAGCAACATGGAGAGGCTAGAAAAGAGTCAATGGAGTTGGCTACATCCTGTGCGATCAGGACAATGGTGTCTCATGGGTCCCTCGCCATCTTTCTGAGTCAAAAAGGAGCATTGGCTCCCAGATGGACAGTGTGATAATAGCAGCTCACACACCACACCATGTTGCAGAAGAGGATGATCCTCCAAAGTGAGCTAATGTCCTGCCTGGACCCTCAGTGATCTCATCATGCAGGTGTGCATAGAGGAGAACAGAGACAGATGTTACAAAATGAAGATTTGGCTTTAAGAAAGGAAGGAAACTGAAGGCATGTGGTGACTCAGGAGCCTCTTGCCTGGCATCTTGTGCACTTTCTTCTTGGAGACAGCAAGAAGGCTTTAGCTATGGAAGGCACTGACCATTAAGAGGAAGTTGACTATACTTAGACGATTTTGTTTCAGGCTCATCCGATGGGTTAAAATCCAAATCAACACCAAAGTGGAAGAAATGATAAAGACAAGGGACATTAGCTTCAATAATAACCATGTCCATGTGACCTAATGGAATGAACTGTTGATTCTGACAACTGGGAAACAGATAAAAACAAATACATTGATTCTGATGATTTCTTGGAGAAATTTAACTAGCACAAAAACAATTGCTAAAACATAACAACTTGTAAAAACCCAGAAACTGTCTCTGTTAGCAAACCATTGACTGCTATATGAAGCAGAGGCATAGAAGTCAGAAATAACACTCCTCTTTAGTACTTTAGATGACTACTTGAAAAACATCAGACAGGAAGATGACGGGTGATTGCCAACCTCATCGACCCACAAAACAATGAAAAACAGTGAATGGAAAAGTCAGTCTGTTTTTTTAAAATATGATCTTAGACTCAACTAAGATAGATCATCCCAAAGTCATAGATGAAATTGCAGTGAGGACAACAAATAGATGTAAATCAGATTAGCTTTACCAGCATTTCTCTAATGATCTATTTTCTCCCTAAATGATGGTGGAACCACAGTATTGGGATTCTACTACACCAGTAACTGATAATAATACAATTGAGAACTAGTATTTATAGAGCATTTTAAGATTGGCAAAGTGCTTTACATATAATATCACATTTGATCCTCTCAAAATTCCTTTTAGTCAGGTGTTCTTAAAATTCCCCATCACACAGAGATGGAAACTAAAGCAGGTTACAGGACTCACCCATGATCACACAGTTAGTTGTCTGAGTCGGGATTTGAGCCCAGTTCTTTCTGACTCTGAGTCAGACTTTCTATCCACTGGGCCACCTACCTGATGAGCTACTGGGAAAAATAAAATGGCCCTTAAGTAGATGAAGATAAAAGATGAAGAAAAATTCAAATACAAAGAAATCCATGCTGAAGATGATACAATTTTATAGGCACTTGGGGGGTTATTTCCTTTTTTTGTCTCAGATTGTTGTATTTTTTAATTACTTAATTTTAGTTTTCAACATTCACTTTTATAAGAGTTTTAGTTCTAAATTCCTCCCTGCCCCTTCCCAAGGTGACATACAATCCGATATAGACGCTACATGTACAATCATATTAAACATATCAGGGGGTTATTTTCAAGATATTTCAAAGAGAGGAGGATTCTAAAAGAATGAAAATGAAATTAGTGTTACTGCTTAGGATTGGGTAGAGGGTGGAGAAGACATCAATAGCTTCTGACCAATATGCTTCCTTTCATATCTCTCAAAATCTTAATGAGAATTATCTGTGCCCACCACTGTTATCCTAGATGACAAAAGGAGGAAGAAAAAGGAAGGCTTGCTCAGCTGATTTTTTTTTTCAACAGCAGACCATGCTTTCAAAGTCACATAGCTGATGGAGAATTGTAGAGAATGTAAGACGTCACTGCATTTGCTGATTGTGGATCACAAACACGTATTTTAGTGCTATTTAGAACATGAATTCTGCATGCTAGGATGAAAGTTCCATGAGGGCTAAGGCTGTGGCATTTTTGTCTTCTTGCCCCTAGCACCTAGCACACGAATTTATATGAATTTATATATGTGCACACTGGCATAGAGTGGATGCTTAATAAATGCTTAATGGATTGAATTTTGGAATTATCTTGGTAATGGTCATGTGGCTGGTTGGGCAGCCTATTGAATTGGTTCCATCCATACACAAAAGTACCATAGACAGACAGACAGCAAGGCAAGACTAATTCACTTTAATTCAACAAGCACTTGCTATGTACCTACTATATGCTGGGAAGCATTCTAGACATGAGCTCCAGATGGAAGACCCCATGCCCTCAAAGAGTTTATGTTTTTTGGAAGGGAGATATAGGAAGCATTCAGATTGAAGAAGAAAACAATAATAAACAGGACACACATTGGCTAGCCTAGCACCTGAACTGAGCTCCTGGATCACATCCTGTCAACTCCCACATGTGATTTTCTGTTCCAAGAACCATCTTGACAGATCATGATTCTCCCAGTTATGCTGTATGGCTGAAGGTCATACAGTCACAGAGCCATGGAGCACGACTACCTGAGAAAAATTAAAATCACAGATGAGCCAAAGGGTGATAGAATGCCCCTCACAGGTGCCAGTAAGCTCCAGCTTGTGGTCAATGATCAGCAGGTGAGAAGTTTAAAAAAATCAACCATGAAAAAGCTGGAAGGATGAGAAGAGGTGATGGTCTGGTAAGGTGGTGAAATGCTCAGCCCCAGCATGGCACAGATATCCCAGGAATCTTGAAAGACCTAAAGGGAATGTCTTCAGAGGGTCAATCCTCTCTTAAGGAATTAGGGAAGAGAGACAGGAATTACATGGTACAGGAAGGGCTGTAGTCTACTTCTGAGTGAGAACACACTCCAAGATACCATCAACCTGCCATTTTTGCAGAGATCTGGGCTCTTTAGTGCTTAATAATGTGTTAAACAAGTACTTATATTGTTATTGTATACATGTTCTTAGAACGCTGTGTGTGACTCATGTGTGCGCATGCACTCATGGTCTCCTGTTGGAGCTGTCTTCTGCCTTGATACCATTTTCTGTCCCCTTCTCTTCACCACTTTGGGGAATGGCAGTGCCAGCTCACAGCCCACTGTCCATCCCTTTTTGTACCTGCTAACTGGTTTGGACCCCATGCCCAGCAGATAGTATGCCCAGATCTAGAGCTGGAAGGTCCTGCCCCTGCTCTTTCAGAGAAGGAAACTTTAGTTTCTTTAAATGAGTTGACTAAAGTCAGATAGGATGTGTGAGAGCCAGAACTGAACTCAGGTCCTGTGACTCCAAATCTGTCACTGTCTGATACTGCTTCAGTGTCCTGCCCTGGGTACTTCTCTCCTTAGCACTGGCTGCATGAGCTTGGGGGGATATTTTGGGTCAAAAGAAAGGTATCTGCAGATAGAACTTTTTTTCTGCCCCAACTTCCTAATATTCCCTAATACCCAATGCCTCAGACTTCCACAGGACAGTTTCTTACTTCCAGTTTTGGGTGGCAGACATTTTATTCCAGTACAGTGGCTTTGACCTTCAAGTGAAAAGACCGAGAGAGGGCAAGAGGATGGGCCAGAAGGGCGAGGGCCAGAGGGAGGTCCTCCTTGGTAGAACTAACACATGCTTCTCTTTTCTCCAGGTGTCCATGACTCAGGGTCCTCAAGGAGTGCCCCAGCAATCCTACCAGCAAGCCCTCATGCTCCCCAGTCAGTCAGGCCCCGGAACGGGAACGCTCCCCACCACCGGCGGCATGCCTGTCTATTGCAATGTCATACCTCCAGCTGCCCAGGGCAACCTGAGGCTCATGACCCCCCACTGCCCCTCTCAGAGTGTCCCAGTGATCTCGGCAAGCTGCAGGACAAACTGTTCCAGTGCCCACAACACGGGGTGGCCAGTGAAATACTAGGCAGAGGAGACAAGCCCACATGAAGATGGGGCTTTGACTGAAGACCAACCACTTCCTCCTGGGCTTGGCGAGGAGAGGAGCCAGTTGGAATGAGCTTGGAGATCCCCATTCATGATGCTCAAATGGTCACGGCTGATATTCACTTACAAATAGGAACAATCAGAAATGTTGGCTGGGTAATGGTGCATACTTTTGTCATGTCTGCTAGGTAATGCCTTATAGCTTAGCTAGGGACATGATTTCATCAAGGTAAGATTATTTCCTACCACTGAACACCACTGTGTAGATTGTAATATTCCTAATTTGGATTAGTTTTGTATTTTGTGTTGAGTTTGTGAAGTTAAAAGTATTTAAGAAAATTATATAATAAAATCACATTGTACCAAAGCTGTAATGAGAAAAAAAAAACAGAGTTGCTGAATGGGAGGAATAATTTATATACACACCATAGAGTTTTTTATGGATATATACTGTATTGTAGTGTTTAACCCAAATAAACTGTTTGACCTTGTGGAGGAAGGTCAGGTTTCTACTACTGGTGTGTGGTCCTTTCTCTTCTGGAACGCCTTTTGAAGTCTGCTTCTTGGTACAATGCTCAGGGCAAGGGGGCAGGGAGGCATTTCATAACTGGAGATATTATCTGTTCTTCACATTTGATACTGGATTAGGAAGAGAGTTGTGGTTTGTCCTTTGTATAAGAGGACCATGACATCAGGAAAATGATGACATGACTTGCAATTGAATTGGATTTGAGGGAGGGAAGGCTGTGCAAAGTTACTAGCCTCACTTTCTCCTCCAGAGCCATCTGGGTCCAGTGGCCAGATATCAATCAGGATGACTGGAGGTGGCCCGAGATGCAATAAGAGACCCTGGCCCTTTTAAGCTAAGCTCTTTCCCAGGTATCAATCTGAGTGAGGCAACACCCATTCAGTGAATAGGCCTCTGTAAGAAATGAGTCAAGGGACGGCACCTTTAATAAAAAAAAAAAAAAATCAAACTGGGAAGGGAAGACCCTCAGGGTTGTTGGCCAAAAGAGAAATAGTTACTATTTACATTCACTCTGAGCCAGGAAGGCCTAAAAATAACCATGAAGTGGTGCTTGGGCAGGGACCCATTGCTGTCCAATCCATAAGCTCCAGAGAGAATTGGATTTATGGCTTGGTCTTTGAGAAAGAAAGAGGAGTTCCCAGTTCAGTGACCACTGTCATTCATTTCAATTAGGCAAACATTTAGTAAATACCTCCAGGCATTATGCCAGGTGCTGGAGACTCCAGGGCAAATCATTTTACCAGTCAACTAGCATTTATTAAGCACCACTTACTATGTGCCAGTCTCTGGGGATGCAAAGATGAAGATGAGACAGCTCCTTCCTTCAAAGAATAGAAATTCTTCTATTTTTTCCTTGTCGACAGACTAAGTTACTAAGTTCATTTGGCATCTTGTTTTTTCATGCTAAGCAAAGGAGAACAGAATGTAAAGAATGTAAAAATTCTATTCATTAGACTCTGATTTCTAAAAATTTTGGTTGAATTCAAAGATCAAAACATTTAATGACATTCACTGATGGAATTTGAAGGGACCTTTAAGATTAACCCATCCATTTTATAGATGGGGAAACTGAGGCCAAGAGATGCTAAGTGATTTGTCCAAAGCAACAAAAGACCCCAGGATAATATTTCTTTGAATATATGCCCCATATATGAAACCCTTCTCTGATGCCTCAACAGAGCACAGAGGGAATCATGGATTCCCATGGACTATAAGACCAGGCAGGTTCTACCATGACAGAAAGGCTTTAAGTATGGGATGGGCAAAAGCCTGAGCCTGCTGTGTAAGGACCAGCCCAGCTAGGATGGAAAAAACTCACCACCAGTAGAATGACCATGTGGTGATGGATTTTTGAGCCACGGAGACCTATGCAAGAAGGATTAACATGTTAATATGTAAATGCATCTGGGTTGTGAGTAACCTTCTATTGCTGTAATCATGATTGGTAGGGTGGCAGAAAATGGGGCATAGGATGTTAAGAACCAGACCGTTGTTAATCCATATTTTAAAGATTAACAACTGTAAGGTGTCAGGGATGGGTGATCTTTGTCCAATGATGAAATATCCAATTGATGGTCTAAACAAATTACATTAATGCAATGCTTGGGCTACTTGGTGCCTGTGTGATCTTGAGCAAGTAACTTGACTTTGGTCCTCATTTTCATTATCTATAAACTTATGGGATCGCAAGTCCATGTCAGCCCTAGATCTCTGGTTATATATGATCCTATGATAGTCTCATGAGAATGAAGCCAAAACCAAAAGTAAGTCAAAGCTCATGGGAAAGATGACTCCCAGGTTCTCTGCAGACCATCAAAGAGGGGAGGTAGAGTCAACACACGTCCACAGGCAGTGAGAAACATTGCAGCATGGTGTTCCTGGACACCTCATCTCCCAGGACTCCAGATGCATAGGTACCAGTGATTGTGGATGCAGTGACAGCTCCCACATGTGGCAGCATCTGTTTCAGAGGATGCAGATGGAGAGAAGTCAAGTTCACTGGCCCGTGGCTTATGGCCCCTGTTCTCTTCCCATTTGTACTTGAACGACATTCACCCATCTTCTGGGGTGCTGTGGGTCTCCATTCTCCATCACTGGCTATGACTCAGAAGTTTCTTCTCTTGGTTCTTTCCATCCCCGAGCATGTGTTTCCACTGGGGCAGGTAATGTGAACTCCTCAAAGGAAGTTAGCTTCCTACTCATCATCTCCTGTCTTATCTTGGACATCAACTCCCTATTCCTAATATTTAGAGTTAGAGTCTGAGCACCTTAAAATTTGCAAAGCATTCTACAAATTTGATCCTCACAACAACTATGGTATAGGTGTTATTATTATGTACATTTTACAGCTGAGGAAACTGTGGCAGACAGAGGTTAAGTGACTTACCTGGGTCACACAGCTAGTTTGTGTCTGAGACTGGATTTGAACTAACGCCAGGCTGAGTGCTCTAGCCACTGTGGGTGGCTCTCTCTCTCACTGCCTCCATTGACCATATTTGCTCAACCCTTTCCAGCCCAAAGGTCAGAAGACAGCTCATTGCCTTCTCTCTCAGTAGTGATCATGGTCTCACTCACTCCAAGTAGTTGTGCCATCATGTCTTTGACGCTTCTCTGTCCCCCAATCCAGCTCAAATTAAAAAGAAAACCTTCTTTGGTCTTTATCTCTGCTTGGCAGCCCCAGCTTACTCTTAGGGCTTGGGCAGCTAGCACTCCTCTTCAGGACTGTGCCCTGCTTTGCTACCCTCCTCTGTTACCTGGCCTGCCATCTATGATTAGCCATGACTTCTGTAAATAGAAGTTGGTTGGTGAGTACTCTGAGCTTCCATGTCAGTCTCTTTAACCCAGTCATGGTTTTTCCTCCTTCTTTCTCTTTCTTTTCATGTCTTCAGTGTTTCCATCTTAAGAGCTTTCCAGCCCCTCACAGCTAGCTCTGGGTAGATTTTTGGTCCAGTGGATGCTACCTGTCCTGTCTCTGAAGTCTTTGAAATCTGCTCATCCTTCCTGCTTCTCTTTGCTCGTAATATTTTACTGATGGAAACAAGCCCAGACCATCACGGGGCCTTGTCATGGAGTCAATGATGCATTACCCCAATCCTAATGGTACAAAACAAGCTAATGAAAATGTGCATCATCTGGTCTCTGACATGAGGCTGGATGGCAAGGCCATGAGTCGTGACAGGACTACATGGACCCAGAAGTGAAGAGGAGAAAAAGAGCAGGTAGGGTTTCATTTGGAAAACTAAGCCACACACTGAACAGTCCTGACCTGCTCAATGCTAGGAAAACAGCTGCTGTTTTTAAACAAATATTTTCCCAGTGACACAATAGTTTTCTGAGGTCTAAATACCACAAACTCTGAGGCATTAACATTGTGAGTCAGCAAAGGGAAGGCTGCAGTAGCTCTGATGGAATCAGCTTGGAAAATGACAATGAAACAAGGATTTGCTGAAAGTAGCAGGATTGTCACAATTCCTCTGGGCAGGGGGAGGGGGAGGAGGGCCTCAGTTTCTTGATCTGTAAAATATGTTGCTTGGACTCAGTGACTTCTAAGAACCCTTTGAGCTCTGAATTTTGACCCTCTGAACATATAATCTCATTTAGCTGAAGGATGAGCTAGTGAAAGGAAGATTGTAAAGAGAAACATGAACCCAGAATATTTTTTATTTGGAAGTCACGCAAACAAAATAGTGGATCTAGGGGACAAATTTATCACAAAAACATTTTACACATATCCCACTTCCCCAAAACTGGGAGGAATAGAATCAGACCACTAAGTTTCAGGAAATTCTGCCAAATGGTTTCCCAGAAATGCTCAAAATGGAAATTAGCTTAGACACAGAGGTCACAGGATGCAAGTGGTGATGAACCCAAAATATATTTCACCCAATTAATCAATTAACAAAACACTAGGCTAGATACTGGTTAAACAAAAAAAAGGGAAACAGTCCCTGGCCTCAGAGGGCTTACACTCCATTGGAGGCAATAATTGGTCAGAACTCAAGGGATACACAACACAAAACCATCAGGAAATTTCAGGAGTGTGTGTGTGTGTGTGTGTGTAAGGGAATGCCTTGCACAGAAGGTGAGGTCCGAGCTAGGCCTGGAGGGAAACCCAGTCACACAATGGCCAAAAGTCAGACTCAGATGACAGAGGAATGGAGGAAAGTCATCATACGACACAAAACACCAGTGAGTGTTTCCTCCAGGCTGTCTCCTTGTGCCCCTGGGAATCACCAGAAGTTGCAACTACTACTCTGTTTGGACCAGCTCAAACATCCCAACTGGGACAGCAGCAGCCTTTCTATTGTCAAGTTGGTGAATCTGACTCAGTATTCATCAGCAGGAGTCAGCAATCACTCCCACTCATCCTCTCTTGCCCAGAGCCTTCCAGGATGGTCTCTTACTGAGACACAAGAACCCATCCCCCACTTCATTCTTTGGAGGGGTAGGGCTTCTTTTCTCTTCAAAGCATCTACTTTCTTCCTCTTTGGGAAGACCCTTATACCTACCCCTGCATTCCAAAGACTCAGGACTCTTCTTTTCCCCTTCCTCCTCTGGGTGATATCCTTCTACCCCTCCAATCTCCAGACATGGGTTATGATTCCTATCTACCTCTTCAAATTAATGAGTCAACAAGCATTCATTACATGTCTGTTACATACCAGGCACTATGCCAAACACTGAGGATGCAAAAAAAGGCAAAAAACCATCCCTGACACCAAGGAGCTCATAATCTAATGTGAGGAGACAACATACAAATAACTATGAACAAAAAAGATACATACAGGATAATTTGGAGGCAGTCTCAGAGAGAAGGTGCCAGCATTAAGGGAGACCCAGAAAAGACTTCTTGCAGAAAGTGGGACTTTAGCTGAGGCTTGAAGGAATACAGGGAAGCCAGTAGGTGAAGATCAGGGGAGAGAGCATTCTAGGCATGGAGGATAGCCAACGAAAATGCCCAGAACTGGGAGATAGCATGTCTTGTATGAGGAATGGGAATGAGGTCAGTGTCTCTGGATGGAGGGGAAGAAGGTGCAAGGAGACAGGCAAAGTGGGAGAACATTATGAAAGTCTTTAAAAGTCAGTGGATTTTCTGTTTGATCCTGGAAGCAAGAGGGGGTTATTGAGTCGGGGGGTTGTCTCTGCCCTTTAGGAAGGTCACTTTGGCAGCTGAATGGAGGATGGACCAGAGTAGGGGGAGAGCTGAGGCAGGCAGGCTGTCCCCACCCCCAGCCCAGCAGCGACTGCCATAGTCCAGGCATCCAAGCATGAGGCGATTATAGCCTACACACCCTGTTCTTGTTTGTTTTAACATTCAAGGCCTTCTGTTTGTTTGCTTGGTTGTTTTTAGGTAGGAAATCAATAATAATAAATGATTTCAACCCCTATGGAACAGTGTGTAACAGAAAACATGGAAAGATGCATATGCAAGAACTTAGAGATGTGACCAGAGTATTTGACAAACTGGGTTTCATAGTCGTAGGAAACAGATTTTTTTTCTTGCCAATGCACGCAGTATATTTGCCAAAGGGGACCTGTTCTAGGTCAGAAAGAAAAGAGAAATTTGACAAAGCAGAAATATTAAATACTGACTTGGGGGTCTTCTGTGCAATGCATATAGTCACCAGCATGGATATTTAGCCCGCAGACTCAAGCCTACATTGAGATCCCACCCTGTGCAGGTGAATAATGGCAGAATGGAATGAAGGGGGCCAGTGAGGAGAGATTGTCTAGAAAATAATGACAGCCTGAACATGGAGCATCTCGACGTGTGGCCTCATCGTTATCATTTGAAAAAAAATCTATTCTTTTCACTGACTTTCACCAGCAAGAGTCATGGTCGGTGGGAGCTCTTGCTGCTCTAGAGAGAAGAGAAGCCAAGCAGGTTACACCAACGTTACTCAAACGAGCAAACTGCCCAAACCGAGCCGTACTCTGTGAGTCCAACGAGCCACAGGACGTTGGTCTTGGTCCCGGACGTGGCATTTCACCGGCACAGGCAACTCCCTTGGAATCCTCCATCGAGCAAGGCCGATCACCAGCTGCTCTAAGCTTATAGTCTTGAAGACCTGTGTGGGAACACCGAGAGATTGATGACTTACTCAGGGTCACACAGCCAGGCTTGTCAGAGGCAAGTCTTGGCCCTGGGCCTTCTGACTTCCCTGCTGCTGTGGAAAACACTGCCATCCCTCCTGTCACCCAGGCTCTGTATAGGACACCAATGTGTGTCCTATAGGAATAATGGGAGCAGAGCAGGAATGGTGGACTGAATTTTAGAACAAACTGCTTTGCTGCATGAGAAGGTCTTCAGACCTTGGCAATGATCTCAAATCACAGAACTTCCTGGCATGCGTTGATCATTGCCTCCTAGGGGATTTCTGTGAAATACCTCCGTGGACTCCTGTCTGCCATGTAGCTATGACTGCATTGTCCCACATGTTTGAGGGGATGGGACGGCCAGGTTATGGAAACAGCTCCTGCCCAGCTCGCCTGCCCTGTCCCATTCACAGAACCCACTGACTCTCTTCAGGCTTATCAGCAAATCAGAAGTCAGCCTCTGATTGTCCAAATCCACTTGGAACCCCATCCCACCTTTGTTCTCTGACACTCAGTGCTTTTGTACAGGGTCATGACTCCTCAGTATTAGATAACCTTGTTTTCCTCCCTCACAACAGGGTTTGTGCATCTTCTGAGCAGAGATAAGAGCAGAGATAACAGCTTCCTCAGTGACTCTTCCTGGGATTTAATTTAATTAAGATACCAATGAGCATCCCATTTGTTCATGGGGGTGCTAATTAGTTCCAGGATGATTGCAGCTTTGTAATTGCATATTCTTTTAGCTCAGGGAAGAAATGTGTCTTCATCATATCTCGCCATTCCAGCTGAAGGTATAGGTCAGCCTGATGCTTCCAGATGCATGCTTATCTCTCCCATGATCATTTGGTTTCACTTTCTGTTAAGTGGAACTAAACATTCTGGGCCTGATTCCACAAGCAATCAAGGCATGACTCTTCTATTGTCTTCACCCACATCCATGGAAAAGTGATAACATTGTACACCATTAGGAAAACAAGGTGATAAAATGGCAGGGATGCTTGTAGGGGATTTGAATACTACCTCGTTGTACAAAACCAATGGCCTTCTGCTTGTGAGCTCTCTATGTTCCAGGCAATGTCTGACCTGGTTAGAGAGGACACCGAATAAGGGAGGAGAAGAGAACCATTTCTTCTTCTCCCATCCCTTGACAACACTGAAGTATGGACCTCCTCCTCATTCTAATCCACCATTCACATCAGGGTTATCCTCATCGCTCGTATCATTAATGCTCCAAAGTCCTCCATGGCTCCCCAGTGCCTACCAAATAAAGTGTCTTCTTCCAGTGACATTGAAAACCACCCCTCCCCCCGCCCCCTTCCTACCTGACTCTACTTTCCCAGCTTCAACTCCCATGATGCTCCTCCTTACACTTGACATTTCAGACAAACACGCCTCCTTTGCCCAGGTCCCTTCAGAATTCTATTCCTCTTTCCAATGCTTTCTCCTCCCTGAAGATTCTGTTACCAACAAGTGTCTGCATTCAGTCTCATGGCACACTTTGCCCCTCTCTCATGCACCTACCATATGCAGTTGTCTACAAGGGTTATATGTGGTTTTGCCTTGTTTCCTCCTCAGCTGTGAGCCCCTGAAGTCAGGGACTGCCTCGGCCTTTCTTCCAGTTAGTAGGGCAATGCGCTGCATCTGGGGGTTGGGGAGCAGAGTGATACCTCTTGAACTGGAGACAGTTTCAGGGCCACTAGTACCTCATGCAAGCCCTGATTTTCCCGGCTGGTAGCCTGTCCCTGAGGAACAGCAGCCCTATGCTTTAGCGGGGGGGGGGGGGGGGGGGGTAACCAGACCAGCTTTTTGTACCAAGTGGGAAGCTGAAAATGCAGTGAAATTGCCCATTTAGGTTTCAGTCACGAGAAGTGCCATTTCAGAAGCACTTTGTGGTTTGCAAAAGAGGTTTTTACCATGCATTATCTCATTCGATTCTCATAACAGCCCCAGGAGGAAAGTGCTCAGGCATTCATTGTTATCTGTACTTTACTGAGGAGGAGACTGAGACGCTAAGCTTTAACTGACATGGTCACCTGGGTGGCAAGTCCCGGAAGCAGAAGCTGGCCCCCTACCTTCCTGACTCAAGCAGGCATTGATTAAGCACCTACTGTGTGTCAGGCAGCATGCCAAGTGCTTTACAAATATCACCTCATGACTTATGGCTATCACCATCTTCACTTCTCAAGTCAAAAGCATTTATTAAACACCTACTATGTGCCAGATTTTTAATTCTGGAGATACAAAGAAAGGCAAAAAAAAAAAATCATCCCTGCTCTCAAGGAATTTAGTCCAAATAGGGAGACGACGTGCAAACAACTATGTACAAACAAGCTCTAGATGGAGGTGGATTGGAAAGGATCTCTAAGGAGAGGCACAAGCAGTAATTACTGCACACATGACTCTCTTCTGTGGCCTCATCATATCTGAGAGGACACCAAAAGGCCCTCTGCTAATGAAAACACTCCAATGCTCAGGAACCTTCTCATATAGCAAACCACCACTCTTCAGAGGATTGGGCCTCCACGGCCATAAAATATTTTAGTGAAAGTCTCCCCAGCCTTAGCAGCAGCTTGGGGGCTCGCAGGGGGCACCAGGAAGGACCAAAGATCATAAGCAGTTGGGTTACCTCCCACCACAGCTGGCTTATGGTCTGGGATGAAACCACTGGCAGCAGGATCAGGAGGATAGGGGCGATAAGGGAATGAGGCCACCAGGGTGGTCACTGTCAGCTCAGGGACAAGGGTCCTCAGGCCACAGCAGAAGGAGGAAGGGGGCAGCCATGATCCTTTAGAGAGGCTTCCCTAAGACTCAACATAGCCAAAACAATCCCTGCCCTCGAAGAGCTCCTATCCCAAAGGGGAGACTACATGCACATAACTGCACATGCCAGGTCTGTACAGAACAAAAGGAAGGTGGCTCAAGGCAGAGAGCCACAGCAGAGAGCCACAGCAGAGAGCAGGACCGAGCTGGAAAAGGAGACTGACATCACTTGTTCAGCCTGCCTCCCAAGACTCTTCCCGATGCAATGGTGAGTTTCGCTTAAGTCACAGAATTCAGCATTTAGGTCACTTCTCCTCATTGTCAAGCTCTCCCTGCTATGTAGGCTTGCCACAGAGGCTGTACCTGAGAAAGGGTGAGACACTGGTGCTCTAACTGTGGCTGCAAACCCCTCTCCTGGTGCCCACGAAGTGGGGTGCTTTTGCTGAGAGTCACCTTCAAAAGCCAGTAATAACTTAAAGTCTGGGGCACAGGATCCTGGCATCTCGGAGCTGGGAGGAGTCCTAGAAATACACCAGCAAGCCCTGACACTTCATGTGAGAGAGGAAGATGCTGAGTCCCACAGGGAAGGGACTTGCTCAAGGTCACCCAGCTAGCCAAAGACATGGCCAAAGCCCATCTCCCTTGACCTTGTTGTTACATAACATCTGCTCTTGTAATGTAATGCCTTACCTGCCCAACTCAACGAGCAACTCCCTGGGGCCAATAATAGCATCTTCTTCTCCTGTACCCAGAGTCCTGTATGCCTTAATGCTCCTCTGAGGCTTCAGAATGGTGGCCTATGCATATACGAAGGGCAGGAAAGTGGCCAGGCTAGGAGAGGAGACAGTGCCCCTGAGCTCAGCTTTTTGCTTTCTGCTGTTTCTTTCACCATTCCATAACAGTTTTACAGCTGGGATGGAAAATATGCTGAGTAGAGAAGAAGCTTCCTAGCCAAGACTGAGAAAACAAGAGAGAAGAACCCAAATGGAGATGTGGCTGACCGCAGGCCAAGGTTTCAGAACAACTTTAGCAAGAAAAAGCCAACGCGCTTTGAGCTAAAAGAGCATGGCAGTGCCTATTTTTCTCTTAAGGAAGAGCTAGCTAGTGATTTCAGCTGAGCCAGTATCTAGAGGCAAGGAGCATTATGCACCTGAAGGGAGTCCAGACAAGCAGCATGTAGCGGAGAAGAACCCAAAAGAACAAAATCTGGTGAAGACCACGCCATAAGCTAAAGAACCTCCAGCAGAACACCGCTTGACAGAGATTGGGCACCTGGTGTCCACCGAAGCAATGTCTGGCAGAACAGCATCTCGTGCAGATTGAACATCCCCTGACCAGGGTCCAGGGCCCAGGAGAGCAGGGCCAGAGGAAGACTGGGCAGAGACCGAAGCCTGAGCCGCCCCAGCACCTCGGTGCCCTGCCCAGGTGCCTCCACACCAGCTCCCTTCTTTACCACACATGCACAAGGGTGCAGCCTTTCACATCGTTTTCCCCATGTGTCCACCTTCCCCACTGAGGCCGTAGGTGTTTGTGAGGAAAAGTTTTGTTATTGCTCAGCTTGACTAGTTGTTTCATTATGTAAAGCAATGTCCCTTTCTTATGTGAGCAGTTTGGTTTTTGAAAGGGCTCTAAAATGGATTACTGCATTTAATTAAAGAACAGAAACTAAGTCAACTTGTGAAGAAGGATGTAAAGTATTCCCTCTCAGATATTAATAGTTGGTTGTGAAAAAAAAAGCTTTTGTCTGCAAAAACTTCAAAATCCAACTGTGAAGATAAAGTTTGTTTGTTTTTTTCATTAAAATGTGAGAACAGGTTGCTAACGAACAGAACCAAGCACCGAGAACCTCGAAATAACTGAGGCTCTAGGGCATCGTGGTCTCGACTCATCTGCACAGAACTGTTTCTAGAGCTTGAGGGTGAACCTCACCGAGTGGGAAATCGAGTAACTGGCTGGAGAAGGCATTTGGCTCCACCGCTGCTCCGGGAGTGAGGGATTTGGGGAGTGTTAGCTCAGAAGGGGAAGGTGAGTCACCGAGCCCCAGAGAGCTCTGACTGAGTCACTGAGAGGGACCCAGAACCGGGCAAGAGGGAAAAGAACAGGTCAGGGAAGAAGGCAGCAGGAGCCGAGGAAGGGGCCCGGCCGGCAGCTAGCGAAGGCTTCGGCTGCTGCGCTTGGGAGTGCACCGTCTGGAAGCCAAGCCTTGCTCTGGGGATGGGCACAAGAAGTGGTTGGGAACCTTGGGGTGGGAGGGAGCCAATTTTGCCTCTTCTCGGCTAGCTGCAACTTGAGCCAAGCCTGGGTGCTCTCTGCCGCCACCTGTTGATCCGAGAGGGAAAAGCAGTGGGGAAAGAAACTTGGTAACTACTCTACTATAGGTGTAGGTTGAAACTGCTAATCAATTGCAAAAAAAAGAAAGAAAAGAAACTGCTAATCGATATTAGACAAGAGACTAACTAGGCTTGTGTGTATCACCTGGCAGGGATGGGGAACCTACAACCTCGAGGCCACATGTGGCCCTCTAGGTCCTCGAGTGCTGCTGTTTGACTGAGTCCAAATTTTACAGATCAAATCTCCTTAATAAAAGGATTTGTTATAGCAGCTCTTTTTGTGGTGGCAAAGAATTGGAAACTGAGAGGATGCCCATCAACTCGGGAATGGCTGAACAAGTTGTGGTATATGAATGTAATGGAATACTATTGTGCTATAAGAAATGATGAGCAGGCTGACTTCAGAAAAACCTGGAAAGACTTGTATGGTCTGATGCTGAGTGAAGTGAGCAGAACCAGGAGAACATTGTACACAGTAACAGCCACATTGTGCGATGACTAATATTGATAAACTTAACCCTTCCCAGCAATACAAGGATCTAAGGCATCTCCAGAGGCCTAGTGATGGAAAATATTATCCACATCCAAAGAAAGAACTAAGGAGTTTGAATGCAGATTGAAGCATACTATTTGCTATTTTTTTTCTTCTGTGGAGTTTTGTTTCCTCTTTCTGGCGGTTCCTCCTATTGGTTCTAATTCTTACTTATAACATCATTAATATGAAAATATGTTTAATAGGAATGTATATGTATAGCCTATATCAGATTGTGCGCCATCTTGGGGAGGGTGGTGGGGAGGAAGGGGGAGAAAAATTTTAAACTCAAAAGCATATGGAAGTCATTGTTGATAAATCAAAATAAATTAATAAAAAATTTTAAAAAAATAAAAGGATTTGTTCTGTAAAACTTGGACTCAGCCAAAAGGCCACACCCGAGGACCTAGAAGGCCACGTGTGGCCTCAAGGCTGCAGCTTCCACACCCCAATACAAAGTCAGCTTGAAGAGGTTTGCCAGGATGTCCACTCTGCTGTTGCAAGAAACAGATTGGACAACACAATTAAACACGACACACGCTGCTGGGTAGAAGAAAACTGGTTGCAGCTCCCTGTGCTGCTGGAGAACCAAGAAGAGTTGTGCAGTTCTCTGATTTAACGGAATGGCTTACTATTATAACAGTGAAACACTACAGCAGTGCCCCTCTAAGAGTGGTTATGACTTAAAAGAGCTTGTCATGCCTCATCAGCTTGTGAGTAGGAATGGATTTGCCAGGCAGGAGAGCGGTGAGGATGACAGGGGAGGGAGTGACTCTGCATGGTATATAGCTTATTCATAAAGGGACCACTGACAACAAGGCATACAGCCCAGATATGTCTTCCCAAATAGAGTGTCTTCACTTAGGTAGGTGGTGAAGCATATAAAGAACAGCACTTGGAATCAGAGAGACTGGAGTTGCCACTTAACCACCATTTGCCTCAGTTTCCTCATCTGTAATATGAGGATGACAATAGCACTGACCTCTCAAAGTTACTGTGAGAATAAAATGAGATAAAAGTTTGTAAAACGCTTACAGACATCAGAGTGCTATACAAATACTTCTGTCTCTCTGTTCAGTTTCTATACATGTGTGCTCACTCCCCTGCCTCACTTATGTACTGTTTTCAGCGGTGGAGAGTATGACCTTGGTTTAGATGTGGATTGTGGTGTATTGATTGCCCTTGAGATCACTTTATATTTTAAAACTAAAGTATTGATTATTCTGACATGTGCCTTATCATTAAATAAATGACTTATGTTTGAGAGTTAATGATGTCACTGGTGCCTTGTTGGTGGAACTACCAATCTAGAAAGTAATTTGGATCTATGCAAATAAAATGACTAAAATGCCCACACCCTTTAAACAAATGATTCCGCAATGGGCCCTCAGGTAAGCAGAAAATTCCCAAATATTTATAGCATCAGTTTTTGTGATGTTGGGGAGAGAGAGTCCATGGAAGCCCCACGACCTTGGTTGATTTTAGACTTCATGGGAACCCACAGACGGGGCAGTGAGCGTCCCAAAGAGAAGCTGATTTTCCATGGCTTCAGCGGCAAAACGGGAAGGGGAGGTGGAATCTCTCCATTAAGGAGCTGGCTTGCCTGCTTCATCTCTTAACAAAGAGGGAGGGATTGCTTCAGGTGCTTTAATGGTGATGTAATAGGAAGCAATGGCCCGAAACAGAGAGAAGAGATGCAAATTGGACATTAAGCGACTCTCTGGTGGTGAACACAATTATACAAGGGAAAGATTTCCACAGGGAGAAGCCGAGCGGTCCTATTAACAGAGTTGTTTCAGGAGAGAAGTGACGAAGCTTCTGCTTCTTACTGCAGGGAGGGAGCATGCTCCCGTGACTCCTGCTTGTCTTCTGACTTATTTCTAATGAGCCTTCATGCCTCCAGCTTTGCCTCTTCCTCTTATTTCTCCTCTTCCTCCTCTCAGGCATTTAAGGACTCTCACATTTTGGCTCCAACATATCTTTCTAAACTACTTTCATCGGTCCCCGCCATGCACTCTCTATTGAACCAAAGTGGCCTAGCCTGGGTTCCACCTGAGGACCTTTGCACAGGCAGCTCCCACATCTGGGAGGCTGTCTTCTTCCCCTCCACCTCTAAGAATCACCAGCTTCCTTCAAGGCTCAGTTCAAGTGCTGCCTTGCCCATCAAGTCCTAACTGGCCCCTCCCCAATTCGTTGGTGCCCACCCCTACCCTTTATTTTGGATATATTTTCATTACTTCTGTGGGTACATATTGCACCCCAACTCCAGCCATGTCCACAGGCTTATGCTCATAAGCCCCTTGAAGGCAGAAATAGTTCAATTTTAGACTCTGCATCTTCCTTTGCATCTTTGTCCAGCACATACAGAAGCAGGTGCTTAATTCATGATTTTGGATCAGAATGGGATGGTCTCTGGATATGGCTTCCCTTGCCAAGGTCTAAAATTTGATGAAACCTGGGGCCCCCATATGCATCTGGGAGCAAAGCATTGCCCATGATTAGTCTCTAACTGGTTCCCTTGGTAATGCTGAGCCCCTCACCTGCTCACTAACTGAGTAGGGCAAGAGAATTTATTTAGCATATGCTGAGGACAGACTACTGTGCTTAGCACAAAAGATACAGAGTTTGGACAAAACATAATCCCTGCCCTCAGGGACTTACCACCTAGTAGGGAGACAGGATAGAAATAGTCACATAATTTAGAATGGTGTGTCATGTGCTTTGGAAATCTACAGGACAAAGTGCCATGTGAAGTTTCAAGAAGTTTGTTACAATAATCAGGGGAATCTGTGAAGGCTTCCTGGAGGAGGCAGGATTTGGGATGGGCTTTAAAGATAAGCCTAGAAAAGTTCAAGAGGGGAAGAAGAAGAGTCTATGGATGGGATGAGGAAAGATATAGAGACTGGATAGTCCAGCATGTTTTGTGGAGCAGAGATTTGTCCTGTTAGACTGTATCCCAAGGTACACGTGGAGAGAATTGTGAAATCATCTGAAAGGTAGCATGATGCCAGCTTAGGGAGGCCCTTGAATACCTATTAGAGAAGTTCAAATTTCATTCAGGAGCTAGCAAGGAGGTGCTGCGAGGCAGTGTGTGAGTAGCAGAAAGACCCCTGGCTCTCATGTTAAAAGACCTGATTTAAAGTCCTATCTCTGACACTAGCTTTGAGGCTTTGAGCAAATCATTTAAGCTCCTTGGGACTCAGTTTCCTCATCTGTAAAATGAGAGGGCTGGATTGGATGGCCTGCAAGATCCTTTCCAGCTCAACATCCATGATGTTTATAATCCCAGGCACAAGGAAGGGCAGGAGAGCAGCATGGGGAAATTGGGGAATAAGCATTATGATTCTGATGGCAACATGGAGTGATTTCAAAAGGGTTAGGTGGGGGGAACAATGCTGGAAGATCTGTTGAGACTGGGACAATAATCCAGAGAGAGGTAAATGAAGAGGTAAATGAGGTAATATAATAATAGAGGTAAATGTCCTGGTGTAGTCACAGTGGGAATAGAGAAGAGGGGGCACGTGTTAGGGACTGGGCAGAGATAGATGAGAACTGATCCAACCTGAGAGATGACAGGAAAGATCAGTGAGGACTCCCTTTCAAATGGAAGCTCCTTGAGGACAGGTCCTGTCTTGTTGGCTTATATTTGTATCCCCAGCACTTAGTGCAGTGTCTGGTACATAGTGAGTGCTTTGTAAATGCTCTCTCTCTCTCTCTTTCTCTCTCTCTCTCTCTCTCTCTCTCTCTCTCTCTCTCTCTCTCTCTCTCTCTCTTTCTCTCTCTCTCTCCCTTTCTCTCTATCTATTTATCTATCTACCCATCCACCCATGTAGGCAGCCAGGAGACATTCTGTAGGCAGACGGTGAACTGGGGAGAGCTACCAAAATTAGAGATATAGATTGGAAATGATCTGCATGGAGGAGAAAGCAGAGAGTGAATAGAACAGTCGAAGGACAACCCCCCCTAAGGTGAAGAAGAGGAGGTTCCCACTAACAAGCCCGTGGAGATCCAAGAAATTGGCCAAAAAGTGTGTTTTGTGTAAATGAGACTGTGGGAGAGAGGAGGGAAACAGAGAGAGGGCTGCCACTGCTCAGTCTAGTTAAGCATAGAGTTCATCATCAGCGGGCTGGACAATGGGGGGCTGAGGGTGGTAAACCTTGGCTATGGCCACCAAGAAGCAAAGAAACATACCCCAAATTGGTTCATAAATTAGAGCAGTCCCAAAGTGGAACAGACTGCCTGAGAGATGGGGGCAAAGGTGGACTCCCCCTTCTTGGAGCTTTTCAATCAGAGACTGGGCAACTCCTTGCCAGCTGTGCTATATTGGTACTAAGTAGGTACCACTATACATCAGTGGTACAGGTGTGGGGTATCAGGTACCAGTGAGATGAAGTGGCAAACCACTCCAGTATCTTTATCAAGAAAACCCCAGCACAGTGGATAGAGCACCAGCTTTGGAGTCAGGAGGACCTGAGTTCAAATTCGGTCTCAGACCAGACACTTGACACTTACTAATGTGACCCTAGGCAAGTCATTTAACCCCAATTGCCTTGCAAAAAAAAAAAAGAAAATCCCAAATGGGGCCACGAAGAGTCAGACACAACTGAAATGGCAAAGTCCCTTCCTCCTCTCTAGTATTCTGTGGTTCTATAATAATGGGATCCACGTGAATGAGGCAAACCCCAGGACAGGTAATGCATCAAAGTGAATCCTTTGGCCGTGGCAGCCCGTGAGAGAAAGAGAAATCGTGATTGTGGTCCCAGGAGTCACTCGTTTCTGCTTTCGGAGGATCAGGAGAGCTCCTGGTTTACAGCCTTAATCCTATCATCCTGCACCATCCCCTCAATAGTGGGCAGATTGCCCAGGCTGAAGCAGGCTCACCCATTTGTCCAGAGCCAGGAAGGTCACACCACTTAAAGAGAGTTGGAGCATCTGCCCTCACCAGCCAAGGGCAAAGGTTCAAGAAACTAAAGGGGGTGGTGGTGAGGGAGGCAGAGTCAATCCGTGAGAATGGAAATGATACAAAGGGAGATCACCAGTCATCTGCTGGCAGCCTTGGGACCATGCTGGGGGGTCTTTAGGTTGACAGTAATGAGAGGTAGTGGTGGAAGTCACAGGAACAGCTCACATTCATGTCGACTTCATGGTTTACAAAGGGCTGCACAGATGGCATCGGCATTCCCTGGGTCCAGTATCTGGCACGTTGTAAGTGCTTAATACATTTCCTTTCCTTCCTTCTTTCCTTCCTGCCTTTCTTTTTTCCTTTCTTTCTTTTCTTCCTTGTTTCTTTTCTTCCTTCCTCCCTCCCTCCTTCCTCCCTTCTTTCTTCCCTCCCTCC
>NW_020954595.1:13610630-13614162 GCF_900497805.2 Vombatus ursinus | reverse complement strand
CTTTCCTTTCTTTCTTTCCTTCCTTCCATCCTCCCTTCCTTCCTCCCTTCTTTCCCCTCATTTCATTCTCACAACAAACCTGTGAGAGAGGGGCCATTTTTATCCCTAATTTATGTATGGAAAAGCTGAGGCTAAGAGAGTTACAATGATTTACCCAAGGTCACGTAGCTACTGTCTGAGGCAGGGTTTGGGCATGGATCTTCCTGGTTCTATGCTTCTCTCCGAAGCCTGCCGAGCCCCTCAGGTGCAGTCTCTGAACATCTGGCAGGCTGGGATAGGACCACTGTGTTGGGAAAAGCAGCTTCTCCAAATGGTACCTCCCCCATCATCCCCCATCACGCACCACTAGGCCCTGGCAGCCGCCTGCCTGCTGCTACCCATCAGCCCCTAGCCACAGGCAGGCAGGCTCCACGCTCCGAGTCCCTTGGAGGCCTGTACTGGGCTGATGAGAGAGGCTAGTGAAGACTCCTTCACTGCCTGGGTTTATGGGGGCAGAGTGTGGTCCCCTTGTGTCCTTTCAGCCAGGCTTAGGCAGCGGCAGATCGACCAGAGAGGAGATAGGGAACCCATCTACTGCACAGGGAGGCCGCTGGTGCTTAGGGGATAGAGTCTATGGAGCACCGGAAGTACTGACTTTGAACCCTGCCTCAGGACCTTACTAGCTGTGTGACCCCAGGAAGTCACTTAAGCTCTCTAAACTGCTATTTCTTCATCTGTAAAATGGGGATAATAATAGCACCTACCTCCCAGAGTTGTGAGGATCAAATGAGATAATGTTTGTAAAATGTTTTGAAAACTTTAAAGCCTTCTATCAGTGCTAGCTATCACCCCCATATATCCCCATCCTCCTTCTCCTCCTCCTCATCCTCATCCTCACCATCACCATCTTTATCATCTTCCACGGGAGGACAGAATTCTCCAGGCTTCTGCCTCTCCACGTCCATGGCCTGACGGGAGAAGGAGAAGCCTCACTGGGGACCTGCCAGCCATCTGCACTGCAGCCCTCTATTGAGGATGCCAGCCCTGTTGCCTGTACGGATCTTCTGTGGATGCTATGGACACGTGGGCAGATGAGGGCAGAATGTGAAATAGCAGCATCTGCAGCCCTGGCCAGGCACAATGCTAGCTCAGTGGGGGTTTTGTTCTTTCTCTGCTCCTTCCTTTCTCTCTCCTTCCCCTCTCCCCCTTCCTCTCTCTCCTTCCCTTCTCCTCTCCTTCCCCCTCTCTGTATGTATGGGTGTGTGTGTCTATCTACACCTATCTCAGTCTATCAGTCTATCCCTCCCTATCCCCATCCCCAGTTAGTTGTCTGTCTATCTGTCAGCCTCTGTCTGACTGTCTCCCACCTTTTTCTTCCTTTCTGTGCTGAGCAGGCTGGCAGGGAGAGGAGGAATGGCAGAACAATGGGGCTGAAGAATCAGTCTGATGTTGCAAGGACATCTGCTATCTTTCTGTGGGTAACTGTAGGAGGGTGAGTGGAAAGAAGGAAGCCCCTGCCATCCTGAGCTGGCTAGGCAGTGAGTACAGCTGCAGCAGAGCCAGGGTGGGCAGACAAAGCAATACCACAATGTTCCTTGGGTAGCAAGCCACCTGAGGCTCCTAGAGCAAGGTAGGAAAGCCCACCTGGCTTGGGGCGCAGGTCACTCTCCCTAAGTGAAGGGTGAAAGCACGTTCCCCCAGTCAATGTCAGTAAGTCTGAGAGCAAGGTCTGTCAAGGTGGCTGAAGGATCCCACTCCAGGGAGTCTGTGTGTGTTTGCAGAGGCTCAGGAGATAGGCTCAGGAATGGGGGAGAGTCTTCAGGGAAAGCCCCAGATACGGCACAACCATTCGAGAAGGTCAGAAGCCAAGGGAACAGTAAATGAGGAAGCCGAAGCTCAGAGGAATGGAATGATCCCACGGTTGGTAAGCTTCATCCTGGGGCTCCAGCCCAGCCCAAGGCTCTCTTGGCTCTAAGCCCCATTATCTTTATGCTAAGTCATTGTAGCTATAGGACTCTGACCCCTCTTTGTGCCTAGAACTGAAAAGCACAACTAAAACAGACCCAAACCCCAAGCCTGTTTCTCAGGATTACAGGACCTAAGGGGAAGGACAAGTGGTCCTTCCCCCAGCCCAGCTTAACGCACAGTGCTCATGTTGTGAATGAACAGGACCTTCACCCTGGATGTCAAGAGACAGAGACAAATAGATAGGCAGAGACAGAAGAGAGACAAAGAGACAGAGACACAGAGACAGAGAGGCAGGGAGAGACAAAGAGAGACAGAGAGAGACACAAAGACTGCATCAGTCTGATTAGTTTAAATATGCAGCTCGATTCTGCTATGAATTCAATGGGAAAATGCTGGGAGGAGAACACAGAAAGTCGTGTATATGGGGGCAGGGGTTCCCCTTAGAAGCAGGTCCCCAGAGCTTCCCACATGGCTCTCTTAGGTGACCTAGGCATGCACCGAAGCCCTGCTATGCTCCAATCAGCTCTGCAACTGTTTCTGGTTGTCAGTCCAGGCTCCCAGTGCCAGGTGTCAATCCCTTGTACCCCACACAATCCCTGTCTTTCAGGAGCACAGCACTGTCCCTGGACACCACTCTGCTTTGTTGTCTCCCCCATGAGAATGGAATTTCCGAGAGATCAGGAATAGTCTTTGCTTTTGTATCTGTATCCCCAGAACTTAGAACTGTGCTTGGCACATAGTAAGCTCTTAATAAATGCTTTTTTGTTCATCCCTTCCTTTCATTGCCCTACTTTTCTCTGTTTCTTTTTCTGCTTTCTCCTCTTTCTACCTCTCCCCTCTGAATGATATCCCAAGTGGGTTTATAGGCAGAGGCCAGTGATCAAGATGGGTAGAAAGAAAGGTGCCCGGGTCTTTTCTTTGTCTTTTCCTCCCTGCTATCCTGCTCCTCTTGGTCCAGAGAAGGGAAGGAGGTACTTCAATCTGGGGATCCCATTTCAAATTTCTATCCTTTCAGTATTTCTGAGCTCAGCTAAACCAAGGGCACACTTGGCCTCTGTTTTTATTGTCGCAGTAAAGAGTATTTATTAGACATTTATTGACGAGTACCTGTGCATGCTAAGTGGAGCAAATCTAGAGAACTGTGCAGCCCCAGGTCCCCCACATTAGCCATATTTCACGTCATTGCTTAAAATGGATGTGCATCCTGGAGGTGGGGCTGGCCATTGCCATTGCCCCACAGCCAGGAGGGAGATTGGCCTCTGTTCTCTGTAACTCCAGCTAAGATGGCCTGTTTCTATATCCTCCAGAGAAGCATGGACAGTCTAAGACCCAACCCCTGCTTCACCCCCAGGGATGATGCATGTTGCCATAGCAACATAGAACCACAGAAGAGGAGAATTTCAGAGATGGGAAGATCTTCTGGGCCAACCCCCTGCTAATCCATCACACAGGAAATGGACCTCGTCACCTGGAGCCAGGCAGGAAACTCTCAATGGCCAGGTGATTGGGATTTTTTAAAGGCATTTTGGTTCCAATTGTCAGTGAGGCCAGATAACCACCTACTACACACACACACACACACACA
>NW_020954595.1:13610119-13610530 GCF_900497805.2 Vombatus ursinus | reverse complement strand
ACACAGACACACACATACACACACATACACACATACACACACACATACACAGATGCACATACACAGACACACACAGACATACATACACACAGACACACACATACACAGACACACACACACACACACACACACACACACACACACACACACACACACACACACACACACACACACACACACACACACACACACCTTTCCTAGGCTCCTCCCTTCCACCCACCCCCAACACACACATCACACACACACACACACACACACACACACACACACACACACACACACACACACACACACACACACACACACACACACACACACACACCCACACACACACACACACACACACACACACATACACACACACATACACAGATGCACATACACAGACACACACAGACATACATACACACA
>NW_020954595.1:13602992-13609719 GCF_900497805.2 Vombatus ursinus | reverse complement strand
TTTGGGCCACTACTTTCTTCAAGGCAGAGGAGCGTGGATGGTTTGGTTTCATTTCTTTCCAGATTCTTACTGTTCTTTGTGACTTCTTCCCAGACTCGTCCTCATCCTCAGTCTTTAACCTTAGGGCTGCTTACTCCCTTTGCTGCATCTTAGCTTCTTATAAGTCCCAGAATTACAGAAATTTTGAGTTTTCAAGAATCACAGAGACCATCTACACCATAGTTTCTCTGGAAAGTGAGGACAAGGCACTGGATTCTCCAGTTTGGGCACCATTTTCTCCATGCAAGATGAGAGTGGAAGCTCCAGGGCCCTTGTCTTCCCTCTGAGTGCCAATCCTTTCCATATTTAGCTCGCTATCCCCTCTCGCTTTCTTCTGGTTCTTCTAGTCTCCATCCGTCTCCCCTTTTGCCATACATGATCACCTGGAAGTGCTGGTCATGCTCCCCAGTCGTCATGGGAAAGGAGGAAGGGGAGAACCCTGTGCCCAAGGCTGGAAGGCCTGAAGTTTTCAAAACTAGGGAACTACATGGCCCTCCCACCCAGTTACTCCATCTGGGTCATTGTATCTGGACTTGTGGTGCTTTTAGGGAAGCAAGTGCTTCACCAGGGAGAAAAAAAAAATGGACCTTGTGAGGCTGGGAGAAAAAAGAATGGTGATCCTGCTGGTCTCTGCTCCAATTTCACTTGGGAGTGCCCCAGTTCAGAAGGACTTTGGAGTAGGTGTCTCTGCCCCAGAGTGAAGCAGGATTTCCCCCTCTGCTCCCGTAATTAGGTAGCTCTCCTGGGGAAGGTCTGAAGCAGAATGCAGGGCAGCCTGGGAAAACTGATACACTCGTAGGGGGAGATTATCCTGCAGCCCTGGGTGAGTCAGAAGGGGAAAAACCTGTTGTTTCATTTCTGGTGCTTATATATTCCAGGGCAGCGTTGTCTCTCAGTCTATGTCCCTCAGGAAACTTTGTGCATTGGACTGTGCTGTGATCTGCCTGAGGTCTTCAGCTCAGAAAACTCAAACACACTTGGAGATGAGGACATGAGGCATCATGATGTCAGTGATATCCGCAGCCTTGTCAACACCACCTGGAGCCTCCTCTATTCTGCCTGGTCCATCTGTGTCAGAGGCTGAAGCTCCCTGGCACCAGGGGACATAGTCATCGAACACCCAGTCAAGAGTCTGAGAGCTGGGCCGGCCCTGGTGGTGGAGTAAGACCTTGTCAGGTGCTTCCCTATTGATCACTTTGTGCAATGTCAGTCTGGGTTCTGGGGATCTCCCCCCTCCCACCTCATCCCTATACAAAGCTCGCTAGCAAAGCCACAGCCCATGGAGGTAGCAGAGAAGACAGAAGGATGCTCTGGTTGAGAAAGTAAAACTGTCCATGGTCCCTGACAGAGGAAATGCCACCATCATGAGCAGTATGTGGTGGGTTCTTGCTTTACTAGTGACTACAAGGTGAAATTCAGGACCAGTGCCCTGGGTCCCAGCCTGCTCTGCCGTGCTCCCCCAGGGAAAGGCTCAGGCTGGGGGGCACAGAGATACCCAGACAGCTGGGCTCGTGGAAGGAGAGGCCAGCTTCCAATAGCAGCTAATTCAAAAGGAAGATTAGTTTGGCTGAGGCATTTGTGGGGATTATTGTAAACTTGGTTACATCATCATCCTTCCTGAAGAACAAAGAGGCTTCTGGCTGCTGAATTTTCTTGCTGAGGTCACCAGGTGCCTCATCTCCATTGCATGAGTAGACCCTTTCCATGTCCAACTCCCTGGACGGAGAATGACATAACCTGGTGGGCCACCACCAAACCTCTCTATTCCACTCTTTTTCACTAAAGATGAGAACAATCCCCATATGGGCTCTTCCCCAGCAGGAAAATCAGCTCCAGCTTTTTAGAAAAATGGGCTCATCAAGATGTCAGCGGTTTCTTTCTTTTCTTGTTAACACTAGTGTCAGTAACAAAAATAATGTGTGAAGGAGAACTGTGAAAGACATTTTCCTGAGCTTGAAAAAGATGGACAACTAGGGAGCTACAAATCCGCTGCTGGTTTTAGATGTCTTCACTTGACTAGCCTCTCTCTTCCATCCTTCCCCCTTCCCCCACCCCCCTTTTGAAAAATATGGAATTGATTTGTCAAGACACATCAAGGTGGAAGGTGGTTTCTTTTTTTTTTTTTTTCCTGTGGCACTCACAGCTCCTGGGCAGAGGGAGAGAAGGCAGTTAGTCACAGCTGAGGGAAAAAAAAATAAAAAGATTTTCGGCAATCAAACTCCATTCCATCTGATTAGACCAGAGCTTGTCTCCACAGTCTTCTCTCAAGAACTGAATCTGTGCTGGTTCTGTTCTCATGATCCCAACCCCCTCCTTCTCTATTCCCAGCTCAGCTGGAGCCTCTGTCTCATGATGAGAATCATGGCTCTGCCCCAATGACTGGACACCGAAGCATGGACTTCCTATGAGGTAGGTGGTTGGAACTAGAAGGAAAGCCCCTACATAGCCCCAGATGAAGTGTCCTTCTAGGTCCCGCTGGACATGCCCTTGCATTTGGGTGAGCCCTTGGCCAAAGGGGCCGCGGAGTTCGCCTGCTCTTTGCAGGCACTTGCCCTGTACCTGGATGTAACAGGTTGCTCTGGGGCAGGCCCCCTCACACTCAGACGATCTCATTTGCTGATGGGCGCCCCCTCCACATGGGGAAACAAACAAAGCAGCCTCATTTTGGATCCTGCACGTTCCCAAACACCTCAAGCACAGAGATAAAGATGTCATTTTAATGGATCAGGAAGAGCCTGGAGAAGCCCAGAAGGGTTAGACCGGATGGTGATAGATTCGACATCGTATTCACTTCCTGGCTCCAACCTTCTCCTCAGGTCGGAGTCTGTCTGTTCTCACTTGAGGCTACAGAAGATTAATGGCTTATCATAAACTTCCCAAGTCTCAGTAAAGTGAGAGCAGGACACAGGCAATTAACTCACAACAGCTTGTCTACACTGTAGTTGGGGAGCCATATGCAAGGTTTGGATGACTCTCGGTTGCAGCTGCATCAGCGAATCGGAAGGAGAGATGTCCAACGTCAGGTCCTGAGTCCCCGCGGAAAATTCACCTCCCTCACGTACCTGTCTCCCCGCAGCCGGGGCGCTGAGAAGACACGCTCCTCCCTGGCCCGAGAGCGGCCCCCAGGGGCATAGCCTGCTGGCCACACAAGTGCCGCCGGGGCACAAATGCGGTCCCACTGGGGCTGTGACCTGCACAGCTTCCTTTATCAAGCCTTGTGTCGTGCTGAATCACGTTCATGCGCCCTAGGTGAGGAAAAGGAAAGCCAAGATACCCAAGCCCTGGAGAAGCCCCTCTCTACGCATGTTTGTAGACACGTGTGCAGAAAGGGTTGCTCCTTTCGTCAGTTGTCATGGGTGAGATACCCCGGAACGTGCGGTGGAATCGTCTTCGCCTTTGTGGATGGTGGAGTGTGAGGCACTGCCCCCTGCCTCGGGAGTTGCCCCACGAACATTTACGGGTTTCATCTCGATGAGATTCAAACAAACTCCACAAGGCTGAGCCATCTTGGATCCCTCCAGACGCCGACATACCCTGATGCTCTTGTTTGTGAGTTGATAAAGGAGAGAAGGAGTTTTGTGGGATGGCTGCCATTCAGGAGAAAGCCCCAGACCCCACATGTCAGCGAGTACCCTGTGCAAGCTCTCCAGCAGTGGTTAAGCCCAAGGGTCAGCTGTGCTTGAAAGAGTAACACAGGAAGAGCATAAATGGGTTAGGGTTAGGTTTCCAAGGTGCCTCCGGGCATTGGGGGAGGAAGGCTGCAGCTTCAGACTCACACTCTGCAGGGGCAGAAGGGTCCAGGAAGAAAGGTAAGTAGGTCCTATCAGGTCACGGGGGCAGACAGGGCAAGCTGGATGAGATTTGTCCACCTTAATTGTCAATGGGCCTGGTCCTCCCAGGCCAAAGAGAAAGGGACTGAGTCACCGATCATGCCATTGGCTCCTAGGCAAATACTAGGGCTACTGATAGAAAGGCTGGGCCACAACACGGTCCCTCCAATGAGGCCTAAATAAGGGGAAGCAGGGACGGCATTAATTCAGTATCACCTGGTCTGGCTGCTTCTCTTCATTCGGCAGGTTAAAGGCTTGTTCCAGTTCCTAGCAAGGACTAAAGGGGGCTTCTCAGAAGAATCGCATGAGCTAGTCAGTACTAAAAGCAATGAGCTTTTTCATCTGGAGTCTTTAAAGGGAGGCCATGTGACTCAGCCCAAGCCAGCCAAAGGGGAATGGGGGCAGGCACAAGGGGGGCACACTGGGGCAGTCCACCTACCCCCCCGCAATGGGGCCAGTGCCTCAAAACAGGACTTGGAAGGTCAGAAGAGGGGTGAGCCTTGGCTTCCACCAGGGAGCCATGGGCATGGGTGAGAGGAGATCACAGTGGTCTATTGCCTTGGTGCATGGCTCCCCCGGGCTCAGGCTGGACTCGTGGGCCCATCTTCACCTCCTACATCAGGGCATCTCCAGGTGTTTCATAGAGAGGGGCAGGGTACTACTCTGATGGCTCTGGTTGGTTTCCTGCTTCTACAGTCACAGGCAGGGAGGTGATGGGGACAGATCAGAAGGAGGTGAAGCAGGTGGAGAAGGTGGAGAAGAAAAGGGTCTCAGGACAGGGCATGAACAGTCTGGGGCCAGGTCTGAAAAACCAGAGGGAGGGCTAAAATCAGAGGAATGACTCTCCAGACTACAAGGGGCCATAGAGCTGGGAAACACATCCCAGATGATCAAATCTAACCCCTCATTTTGCACATGGGGAAACTGAGGCCCGGAGAGGAGAAGTGATTTCCCTGAGGCCAAAGAGCTAGCAAGGATCCCTGCTCAGGTGCTCTGACCCCAGGTCTCATGGTCTTTATGCTGCCTGTTCTTCAGACAATCCCATTTCCTTACCCAGCCCCGGCAGGAGACTGAAAAGAGCCTGGAGAGAAATGGAAACATGAGGATGAAAGGAAGAAGAGAATATAATTCCGTGGGGAATCACTTTGCATTCAGTAAGTGGTAACCAGCTGTTTCCTGCTAGACACCTCACCATGGAGCCTGTTCGCACACTGCCTCCCACTACCAGAGCCCAGCACTTCCTCCCAAGATTGCCCTGAGGAATGGGCGCCGTCCTCACCTTGTCTAAAATAGCCTGATGTGCCTGCAATTGCCTAAGTGAAAATACCACATTCACAGCCCAGCTTCTCCTAGTGTGATAAATAGGATGTGCTCAAAATGGAGGCTTTGGGAAGAAAATGTGTGCTTTGTCCCCAACTCTAAATGGCTTTAAGTCCCCAGCCGGTGACAATACTCAGCCCTTCACTTCACACTCACACGCACTCATACACCATTGGTGGAACTGTCACCTGGGTCAAGAGCTCTGGGAAACAATTTAGAATTCCATGAGAAAAGGGATGAAACCATTCACACCCCTTGATCTGGAAAGGCCCCTACTAGAAACATCCCTTACATAGGTTCAAGGCAGAAAGAGAGGTTCCATGCAGGCCAGCATAATGCTAGCATATGATTTGTGGCGGCACAAACGCAGAACCAAAGTGAGTGTCCATTGATGAGGTAACAAGTGATCAAACATGGGTGCCAATGTGAAGCATATCATTGCACCATCAGGAAGGGAGGGAAAATGCATTCATTGGGCACCTACTATGTGCCAGGCACTGTGCTAAGTGCTTTACAAATATCTGGTTTGATCCTGACAATAACCCTGGGAGGGAGGTGCTGCTGTTAGCATTCTCATTTTACAAATGAGAAAACTGAGGCAAACAGAGGCTAAATGACTTGGCCAAGGCCACACAGCTATTAGGTACCTGAGGCCAGATTTGAATTCAGGTCTTCCTGACTCCAGGGCGCTGCACCTCCTAGGTACATTCCAGAAGATAGCCTTTGCCGTAAGATATGGAAACAAATCAGATTGTGACCCAGATTCATTTGTAGCCCATTAGCTTGTGACTTGTTGGAGGCAGAACCTTTCTTTTTCGGCCTTTTGCGTCCCTGGCTTAGCACAGTATTGGGCGCATAGTAGGCACTTAATAAATGTTAATTGACTATTAACTGAGGACAAGAGCATTCATTAAGCACTTACCACGTGTCAGGCATAGTACTGATACAAAGAATTCCGATAGAACTGAAAATATTTGCATGAACTGCTACATCCCAGAAGTAAGCAGACAGAAGGCATTGAGCTGCATGATAACCGCAGTAACTACACAAAAAAATGAAGGTCGGTCGCAGGTACAACGACCAACCTCAGGCCTTCTTCTGGGGCGGGGGTGGGGGTGGGGCTGGGGATGCCCCGGGGCCAACATGGCACACATGCTTAGGGATCTGAACAAATACAAGAAATAGCTTTTATGACGTGCGCGCTGCAGCAAAGCGGCGATGGAAACAGAAGATCCAGGCGCTCCCGCTCTGAAAGAGCTCTGGGAGACAGCAGGAGAAGACCGCAGGAGGCTTCAGATGGAAGTCAGACGGAGGGGCCCCGGGCCAGGCTGCTTTCACATAATCGTTTTTACTTTTTTTTAAGGTTCACACCTTTTGGTTTTATATCACCTTCACTTCCAAATATAGTGCCCCATGCCCCCAGCCCACAGAGCCCGTCTCTGTCAGAAAGAATTAGTCTGAAGGCATCTCTGGGGCAACACAGTCTCTGTAGCCCCCCCCCCCCCACCCCCCCCCCCCCCCCCCCCCCCCCCCCCACC
>NW_020954595.1:13589365-13602892 GCF_900497805.2 Vombatus ursinus | reverse complement strand
CCCCCCACCCCCCGCCTCTGCGCCTGTGCGCACGGGCATCGATCCTCTGCCGCAGGTGAGCTCCCGGGATTCCAGCGTCCTCTCCGTCCTTGTGGCCATGGTTTCCATCCCCACCGGGATGGCAGCGGCCTTTGTGGGCTGCCGCCTTCTCTCCCGTCTCCATTTGTATACTTCTTCCTTATCACACAGTGATGATACATCACGCGCTTCTGGACGTCCCCCAATTCATGAGCATCTGCTTGGCTTCCAGTTCTTTGCTCCTACAAGAGCGCTGCTGGGCCTGTTTGGGCGTAGAAGAGGATTTCTTTCTACCTTTGACCTCCTTGGGCTGTGCGCTCAACTATAGGATCTCTGGGCCAAAGGACATGGACCCTTCAGCCCTTTTCTTGCTCTATATTGCTTTCCAGGGCAGTTAGGTGCCACAGAGGACAGAGTGCTGGGCCTGGAGTCAGGAAGATCTGAGTTCAAATCTGACCTCAGACACTTACCAGCTATGTGACCCTGGGCAAGTCACTTTACTCTGTTTGCCTCAGTTTCTTCATCTGTAAAATTATTTGGAGAAAGAAATGCATCTCTGCCACGAAACCCCCAAATGGGGTCATGCAGAGTTGGACATGACTAAAACAACTGGACAATAACAACAACAAAAGATTTCTTCCTAAATAATTGGGACCATTTGCAATTCCAACAGTGGATGAGCGTAACTGCCTTTCCACACCCCCCCACACCCACGTGGACTTTTCGTTGCTGACTTCTTGGGTGTGAAGTGAAGCCCTGATTCGTAGTTCTTTTATTATAAATGTCAGGAATATCCTCCCATGTGGATGTTAATCGTTGGCAGCTCTTGAGATCCTTGGGCCACATATTCTGTAGCGAATGACTCCTGGGTTTACATCTTTGGATGGGACATTGTCAGAGCTGGGGGATGCAAAGATTTGTGTCCCACCGTTGACAGATGCTTTTTATTATCCTAACCGTTGCATTGATTTTGATCATGTGAGGACTCAGTTGCCTCCTATGGAACGTGAGGAATTTGGACCTAATGACTTCTAAGCCTCCCATGACGACATTGAGGAGAGGGCCCAGGGCTGGCCTTATTCACTAAGACTCTGCCATGTCCCTGCCCCGTGGCATGAAGCCTGTCAGGATGGCTCCCTGTCTCTCCTGAATGGTCAAAGACCCTGGTTCCTTGGCAAAACAAGCAGTCCTATACCTCTGGTTCTCCTCACGGGCAGAACCATACCCTGATGCTGCATCCTCAGGAGGTTTCAGGATCAGCACTTGAGGTCACCCCCAGGCTCTAGGCCCCAACCGGAACAAGACTTGGCAGGTGGACACAAAGGCCTCTGGCTGCCCCGTCAATACCATTTCAGCCAGGAAGAAGACCGTCCGCTTGGCTGTCAGTCTGTCTGATAATCGTGCCTTGGCCCAGATCTCCCTACCCCTTCAAGGATGCCAGAAGAAGACGCGAGCCAAGGGGCACACAAGCCCAGAGACTCCTGCATATGACCTTGGGTTTTTGATAACACAAACTGTCTCCTGCTTTTTTCACCAAATCTGGCTATCAATGGAGGCCAAATCACAAGTGAGACTCAGGCTGCTGGGACTTGGCAGGTTTTCTCCAGAGAAGAGCTATGGGAACCACATTTATCTATGTCACTCTACAAACCACAACCCCTTGGGGGCTAGTGAGGGAATCTTCCTTAGGTCCTGAGATCTGCCTTCCTCAAACCCAGAGCACCCCAGGAAGGCCGATCCATCCTTCCCACCAGAGTTGGCATCCCTCATGGTCCAGGCAAAGGCTTTCTGGGGAGCATCAAAGGAGGCCTTTCCAAGGATCCCCACCTTCGTCAGCACCTCCCCTAGTTGCTCTTGGCCACTCACACCTCAAGCCTCACGGGACCTAAAGCACATGCACAGTTCATGCTGAGGCTGATGTGGGAGACCCAGGAGTGCAGACATAACTGGTCTCAGATGAGCACTCACCACATGGCCAGCCTCCACCAGAGTGACCACAGAGCCTGTCTGAAGGGTTCTCAAGGCAGCACCCTGACTCTCTCAGGCTAGGGAGACAACCATACCTCGGATGCTTCCTAGTTGTGTGACCCTGGGCAAATCACTTAACCTCTTGTGCCTCGGTTTCCCGATATGTAAAATAAAGGAGTTAGACTTAATGCTTTCTGAAGTCCCTTGGAGCTCCAAACCTATGATCCTGTGAAGCCTGAAGACATTAAGAGGTGACCCCACAAGTTGTGCTCATCTTTGAGGGGGGGTTGCTCAAGTTTGGAAGGGATAACTCCAAGAAATCAGCCTCCAGATGGGAGTGCTGCAGACTTGCACAAGGCTGGCTGTCTCTTGCTGTGCAACCTGCCACCCTCAGACCAACCCAAAAAACACCAATATCTCCAAAGAGTGATGGTCTGGCTCAGCGGAAGGTGCCAGGCTCTACATCCCCAGGGCCCTGGATCCCTGCCCCAGCCTGGGGGCCCATAGGGCTCTGCCCTTCCTTCTGCCTCTATCCTGCTGTGCTGGGCAATCTCATCAGCACCCGAGGATTAAATGACCTTCTCCATACTGAGGATTCTCAAATCTGCCTGTCCTGTCCAGCCTCTCTGCTGACCTCCAGTCTCTAACTGCCCTCAGACATTTCAAACAGGATGTCCAGCATGGATCTTAAACTCAGCATGTCCAAAGCAGGCCTCATTATCTTTTTTTTTTTTGGCAAGGCAATTGGGGTTAAGTGACTTGCCCAGGGTCACACAGCTAACAAGTGTCATGTGTCTGAGAGTGGATTTGAACTCAGGTCCTCCTGACTCCAAGGGCAAAGTTCTATCCACTGCGCCACCTAGCTGCCCCCAGACCTCATTATCTTCCCCAAAACCCTTCCCCCTCCTCCCTTCCCTTTTACTGCCAAGGGCACCCCCATCCTCCCAGGATCAATACCCCACCCCGGGTCTTCCTGGACTCCTCACTCTCTCTCGCACCAGCCATCCTCCACTCAACCACCAAAGTGATTTTCCTACAGTACAGGTATGACCATGACAAATCCCTCCCCCCACATACATACCTAACCCCAGCAGTTCCCTGTGGCCTCCAGAACCAAATACAAGATGCTCTGTTTGTCCTTCAAAGCCCTCCCTGCCCTTCCTCGCTTTCCAGCTTTCTCATGCTTCAGTCACTGCAGTGCAGGGACCCTGGCCTCCCAACTGTTCCATGAATGAGAGCCTCCATCTCTGGGCTCTGGGCCTTCTCTCTGGCTGCCCCCAGGCCTGGCCTCTTCCACTCTGACCGCTGACCCTTCTGGCTCTCTGCTCGTCCTTCATTTCCAAAGAGGACCAGTGACATCACGATGGTGTCTTGACCTTTGAGTGACTTGGATTTAAGTGAGGTAGAGCTGTGTGAAGCAGTCAGCCTTGTTCTCTCTTCCAGAGTCACCGAAGTCGGGCGGCAAGACAGCGGTCAGAAGGACTGACGATGGCTTGGGATGCGGTGGGCGACGGTGGCATCTGGGAGGTCTGACCAAGCTCTGAGCGCTCCCCAGCGCCTGCTTCAGCCACCGTCGCGGCTGTTGGAACACACAGTCCTCATCTGCCCATTCCGCCAAGAAGCCTTCACATGCCTGGTGTAGACACCCCCTAACTCACTGGCGGGTTTGAGGACTGTCAATCACCCTCAGCTTGGGGTAGCCCGCCTGCCCGGATGGTCTTACTGGGGCGCGGCCACTGCACCTGCTCCAGCCTCTTGGAGTTGTGTCTAAAAGTGCAGTGTTGGACTTGCCTGGGGTGGGGCCGTGCTACAGCTTCAGCCCTCCTCCCCCAGCTGGTCAGAAGTCTGGAACTGGCTTCCTTTAGGCCCACCTGAAATCCCACATCTGCCAGCAGCTTCCCCAATCCCTCTGCGTTCTACTGCTGCCTGTCTTTTAATTATTTCCTATTTAGCCTGTGTGCAGCCTGGTTCGGTATATTTGTTTGCCTGCTGTCTCTTCCACTAGGTGTAAGCTCCCTGAGGGCAGGGACTGTCTTCTGTCTCTTTTTGTATCCCCGGTGCCTGGCACATAGTAGAAGCTTCATAAATATTTACTGAATTGAATATCAAAAAATCGGCAAATTCTGAGCAAGGCTATGTGGGGGAGCTCTTCAGACACCTCTGAGGCCAAAAGAACAGCCTTTGTCCGGCATCCGAACCGGAGGTGGAGAAACAGGCCTCCAGAGGGTCCTTTGAATACCCCAGCCCCACAGAATGTGGCCTGCTGCAGCCCCATTATGGAGTGGGGGGTGAGCAGATCGGAGTTCTTTCTGAACGTTCTCCTCAATCTCAGATCCTGCTCTCCCTGCTCGGCCTCTGCCCAGGGAGGCATAAGGACCTGCTTTCCTGGCTCTCTCCACGTTACTGGGGGTGTGTGTTGGGGGAGGGGGGGATCTTGCACTATTTGCACAAGCAGCCACATTTCTCCGGAGCTGGATTGGAACATCTGCCATGGGTTCAGTGTGACCGGTCTTGGCCCTCGGCCTTTGGGCCTTCTCTTTTCCCTGACTCCATTGCAGGAGAACAAGGGGAAGAAGAGGGGGCCAAAGATGGCCTGACCAGATGTGTGGCCAAGAGCCATCTAGGGATGCAGGCATTCTCAGAGCCAGCTGTCCACAGTGGCCCCGGGGCCAGCAGGCAGGGCCAGAAGCAAAGGTGAATAAACATTTATCAAGCACCCACTATGGGCCAGGCGCTGAGATAAGGGGTGGGGGGAGGGAGAGCACACTTCTTTAGGAAGGCAAATACAAATTATAGATGAAGGAGAGATGGGAGAATGGTAACAGGCTTCCTCCAGCAGGCTCCTGGGAGGCTAGAGTGAAGGGGTGTGCCCTCCACGTATGGAGCGCAGCATGAGCAAAGACACCTCACTCATCTCTAAAATGTAAATGATCTGCTGCATGGGCAGCCTCTCAGTATCACCGTTACAGAATTTTTCATATTTAATTGGACACTCATCAGGAGAAGAAAATGTATATGCCTGTCTGTCTGTCTTTCTGCCTGCCTGCCTGTATCTCTATTTATCAATCTGTTTATTTCTATCTATCCATATCTCTCTATCTGTAAATCTGTCCCTCTGTCTGTGTTCAGTCATTTCAATCACGTCTGACTTTTCTACCTTTTTCATTATTTCCACTTGAATCTTTCCATTTTCCTGTCTGTGTCCTAGACGTTGATCCTTGTGTGCCAGTTTTCTTCAGAGCAGGATGGGGTAGAGGAATGAAAAAGCAAACCCATCCCTTGCCTTCCTGCCTTGGAAGTATTACCTGGGAGAACAAAACATACACCCACAAACACATAAATCAATACACACCACCTCCAAAGATGGCCTTGGAGAGCTAGCTCCGTGATATAAAAGCAAGTATGAATTGAAGTGGTGACCAATAGAGGGAAGCCTGAGCATGGGAGTATCATTGAGGTAGAAAGCAATCCAGCTTAAGGTTTTGTTTTCCATGGAAAGGCATCATGGGGGTGTTGAGGAGCACTGGGTTTAGAGGCAGGAGATACCTGAACTCCATCTCTAAGGTTCACATACTCCTGAAGAGAGGGTGGAGGAGGCACCCTCAGAGTCCCAATTTCTGCATCTGCAGGATAAGAGTCATGGTTCTCAAGCTCCCAAGCTCTGAGGCCTGAGAGGGAGAGAGAGGGAGAGAGCTCACGGGGAGCTCTCTGATTCTGCCACACAAATGGGAATCATGACGGTCCATACTAAATGTTTGTTGACACCAATGTTCCTTCCACTACCTTGGTTCAGCCAGCAAGTATTTCTGAGAGCCTCTCAAGAGTCCAGGTTAGGAGCCATGAGACTGACAGGGAACTATAAGGTACATTTCTTGCCCACAAGTGCTTCCAACCCAGTTAGGGATCAATCAACAAGTATTTAGTGTCTACCATGTGCAGGGCACTGTGTTAAATATTGGAAATAAAAATTCAAATATAAGACCATCCCAACCTTCAAAGAACTTACATACTGAGAAGACAGGTACACACATACACAACCAATGAATAAAGAGGAAAATGTAATTAAATATAAGGAAGTCAGGGAGAGGGGTCACTAACAATTGGAGGGACCAGGAAAGGCATCATAGAGCAGTTATTGCTTGAAGGAAAAGAAGGGTCCTGTGAGGCTAGGAGGAAGTGGCATCCAGCCACATGGGCAGAAAAGCTCAGTGATGGGAGGTGAAACACCAAATACAAGAAGAAGAATGAAGACCAGTTTGACCAAACTGAAGAGTTCAGGATGGGTAGGGATGTTCAGTGAGGCTGCAAAGAGAGCCTGGAGCCAGACTGCAAAGAGTTTTAAAAGCTAATCAGATGAGCTTCCATTTCCTTCCTGAGGCAACAGCTTACTAAGTCGGTGAGTGCCATAGCCAGATTTGTGTTTAAGGATAATAACTTGAGGGAGGAGTGGGTAGAGGCTGGAGGTAGGGAGACCACGGAGGAGGCCACTGCAATAATCAAGGAGAGCAGTGATGAGGGTCTGCACTAAGTTGATGGTTCTGTAAGAAGAGAGGACACCAATGTGAATGATGCTGCTGATGTAGAAATGACGAGATACGGGGAGACCAACTCAACGGTGTGTCACAGAGTTGAGTTGAACTCTGCAGTGGAAATATCAAGAGCCCTTGGAGAGAAAGGAAAGAGTCATTATAATTGGCTAGCATTTTCATGGGAGATTTCAGAGAGGAGGTGAGGCTGGAGCCAGGCTTTAAAGAATGAGCAGAATTTGGACAAATGGAAGGTGGCTTGGAATCAGAAAAGGAAGGTGTCTTGTTGGGAATACATCGTAAAGAAGAGGAATATTCAATAGACTGGCCTGGCTGGAAGGAAAGGTTCATTCTGGGAATGAAGGAACACAAGAACGACTGAGGAGAGATAACAAAAGGTGTATACAACTGAGTCCCGGACAATTCTCTATTCCAATAGTTTTAGTTTCAGCTAATTTGAGTTTTGGCAGCTAGGTGGCGCCATAGTGGAGAGAGTGCTGAATCTGGAGTTAGGAAAACTCATCTTCCTGAGTTCAAATCTGGTGTCAGATACTTCCTAGCTGCGTGACCCTGGACAAGTTGCTTAACCCCATTTGCCTCAGTTTCCTCATCTATAAAATGAGCTGGAGAAAAAATGGAAGAAAACCCCAAATAAGGTCACAAAGAGTCAGACAATTGAAAATGACTGAAAATTTTGGGTTTATTTCTTCTATCTTTGCATAAATGGACAGAGAATAAACATTTATTAAGTACCTATGGCATTGCCAGCCACTGTGCTAAGAACTGAGGATGCAATAAATAAAAATACAGTCCCTACCTTCAGTGAGCTGACAGTCTAACAGAGGAGACCAGACACAAAAGGAGGCAGGAAAGAATGGGCATGGGGCACCAGGAGGTACCTGGCATAGAGGCGGTTTGTCGCGTGAGATTGAAACCGGGAAGAGCAGCAGATGTAAAGTGGAGTGACCCAAGAGTCACGGTTCTGCTTTTTATAAAGGAAGGCATGGGAGGTGTTCGGTACTCCATCCTCCAGCCCTGTTCCATGGAGTGAAACCAGGCACGGGAGCAGATGCAAAGTGGAAAGAAGATGGATACTTACATACTGGAGACACAGGACAAAAATGAAGTGGTTCCCACCTCCAAAGACCTTGCAATGTAACTGGGAAAATATCCTGTACACATAGAAATACCAACACAGCGTACCCTGAATAAAGTCAAGGGGGTTTTGTTTGCTGTTGTTGGAGGTGGGAAGAATGAGCAGCTGAGGGATCAGGAAAGGCTTGATGAGGGAGAGGAGGAAGGAATTGGCTACTGTGCATGTGATCGCTTCTCATCCATGAGATCTTGGAGCAAGGTCAACCACAAATTGGATTAATGAGCCGCTGGACAAGAAGACGTAAAAGCTAAACTTGCAGGAAAAATAAGTTACCTGCATTGACATATTAACCGTGCTCGAAAGAAGGCAATAGTACAGCAAGTAGCATAAGCAGTGAACAGAAGCATTGAATCTCAAAGACTTAGTCTGTCCACATAGTGTCTGATCACATCTGTCCTTGCCAGATGCAAAAGGGTGTCCTGACCGTCAGGTGTCCAAGCGAGCCTGGCGCTGTCACCACCAGGGATGACAGGGAGATGATCTGGCCCCATGCTGCCTTTGATGACAAGCTGAGATGAGCCCCAAGAAGCTCCTGTTCCCTTGACTGCTGCGCCACATACCTGGGCTGGCTAATCTGTTAAATGTAGCCATAACCGCTCAAAGGTGTCAAGGGCATCCAGGATGAAGCAGCCAAAGCCGACTGTGGTGCTCACGATGCTTAGAGGTGAGGCTATGGGGCCTTTTGCACCCTGTCTGCAATGCCAGCATATACATGGTTCCTCTCAGCTTGTCATACTGAGAATGGTGCCAGGTTTTCTCTACATCCTCCTAGCTGGTTATGCTGCCATGCTCAGTCCATCCAGGTCAAAGTGCCCTCTGTACCTCCTTGACCATACCACTTTCCTTTTGTCCCACACCAACCATGACTCTTTGATGCCTGGTGACGCATAACTGGAGGCACCACACCTCTGAAGGCAATTGTGCCTCAAGCATACATTTTATGATAAAGTAAAAACTAGGTGCCATAGTGGATAGATTGCCAGTTCTAGAATCAGGAAGACCTGAGTTCAAATCCAGCTTCAGACAGTTTCTAGCTGGTGACCCTGAGCAAGTCATTTAACCTCTGTTTGCCTCAGTTTCCTCATCCATAAAATGGGGATAATAATAGTACCTACCTCCTAGTGCTGGTATGAGGACTGAATGAAATAATTGTAAAGCACTTAGCACAGTGATGAGGAGAAGGATGTATTATCTACATACATCACCTGGTATATAATTGCAAACATTTTTTGAAAATAACGTATGGAGGGGCAGAACCAAGATGGCAGAGTAAAGGCAGGGACTCACCTGAGCTGTCCCCCCAAACCCCTCCAAATACCTTTAAAAGATGACTCTAAGCAAATTCTAGAGGAGCAGAAGCCACAAAAAGATGGAAGGAAACAAATTTCCAGCCCAAGACAACTTGGAAGGTTGACAGGAAAGGTCTGTCACACCAGGGTGAAAGAGGAGTGTAATCCAACAGTGGCCATGCCAGGGCAGACCAGGCCCCAGCAAACTGCAAGTAGTCTTCAGGGCAACTGAATCACTGGCAGCAGTGACAGTTTCCAGACCTCTCAGCCCACAGATGCCAAAGACAACTTGGAAGGACAGCGGGAAAGGTCTGTTGTACCTAGGAGAAAGGGGAGCACAGTCCAGTGCAGGCCCAGCACCAGCAAACCAGCAGCAGGCCTTGGGATTCACTGAATCAGCAATGTCAGTGGCTGCTCCTGGAGCTTTCCACCCACAGATGGTAAGGAGGTCAAACAACTGGTCAGAAGGAGATTTTTGGGGTCTTTTTGCTAGGACTGAGGCACTACTATTTTGCTTTGCTCATACTTGGATCCAAGTCCTGGGTGGCAGGTCTGGGGTGAGAAGGAGCACCAGCATAGCAGAGCTTGTGGGTACAGTGGAGGGGGGACCCTCATCACAGTTACAGGGCAGAAAAGAGCACTTGTGGTCACTCACAGACCAGAGCACAGGCCAGGACAATAGTAAACATACCTCTCCTTATATCATACCACCTTCAAAGAACTGAAAACTTACAGGTCGCTAGAAATATCTCTGAAAACAGCTGCACAAAACCCCTGAAATTTGGGACAGTGTACCTATAACAGAGCCCTACTTTAATAAACAGTTAAAAGTCAAGTAATAGACTGGGAAAATGAGAAAATGATGGAAAAAAACTCTGACTGTAGAAAGTTACTATGGTGACAAGGAAAATCAAAACACACACTCAGAAGAAGACAATAAAGCCAAAGCTCCTACATCCAAAGCCTCCAAGAAAAATATGAATTGGTCTCAGGCCATGGAAGAGCTCAAAAAGGATTTTGAAAATCAAGTATGGGAAGTAGAGGAAAAATTGGAAAAAGAAATGAGAGCGATACAAGAAAATCATGAAAAACAAGTCAACAGCTTGGTAAGGGAAACACAAAAAAAAAAAATACTGAAGAAAAAGGCACCTTAAAAACCAGATCAGACCGAATGGTAAAAGAGGTCTAAAAAGCCAATGAGGAGAAGAATGCCTTAAAAAGCAGAATTGGCCAAATGGAAAAGGAAGTCCAAAAGCTCACCAAAGAAAATAATTCCTTAAAAATTAGAATGGAGCAAATGGAAGCTAATGGCTTTATGAGAAATCAAGAAACAATAAAACAAAATCAAAGGAATGAAAAAATAGAAGACAATGTGAAATATCTCATTGGAAAAACAAATAACCTGGAAAATAGACAGAAGAGCTAATTTAAAAATTATTGGACTACCTGAAAGCCATGATAAAAAAAAAGAGCTTAGACATCATCTTTTAAGAAATTATTAAGGAAAACTGCCCTGATATCCTAGAATCAGAGGATAAAATAGAAATTGAAAGAATCCACTGATCACCTCCCAAAAGAGATCTCAAAAGGAAAACTCCTAGGAATATTATAGCCAAATTCCAGAGTTCCCAGGTCAAGGAGAAAATATTGCAAGCAGCCAGAAAGAAACAATTCAAGTGTGTCAGAGCCACAGTCAGGATAACAAAAGATTTAAAAGTTTCTATATTAAAAGATCAGAGGGCTTGGAATATGATATTCCAGAGGGCAAAGGAGCTAGGATTACAATCAGGAATCACCTACCCAGAAAAACTGAGGGGCAAAAAAAGACATTCAATAAGATAGAGGAATTTCAAGCATTCTTGAGAGAAGAACAGAACTGAATAGAAAATTTGACTTTCATATACAAGACTCAAGCATAAGAAGGTAAATAGGGATGAGAAATCATAAGGGACTTAATAAGGTTAAAGTGTTTACATTCCTATATGGGAAGATGATATTTGTAACTCATAAAAACCTTTCTCATTTTTAGGGTAGTTAGAAGGAGCATATATAGACAGAGGGCACAGGTATGAGTTGAATATGAAGGGATAAAATCTAAAAACTTAACGGGTGAGAGAGGAATGTACTGGGAGAAAGAGAAAGGGAGAGGTAGAATGGGGTAAATCATCTCACATAAAAGAGGTAAGAAAAATCTTTTCCAGTGGAGGGGAAAAGGGGGGAGGTGGGGGAGGTGAATGAACTTACTCTCATCAGAATTGGCTCAAAGAGGGAATAACATACTCAATTAGTTATAGAAATCTATCTTACCCTACAGGAGGGGAAGGGGATAAAAGAAGGGGAGATGACAGAAGGAGGGCAGATTTAGGGAGGGTATAGTCAGAAGCAAAACACTTTTGAGTAGGGACAGGGTAAAAGGAGAGAGAGAATAGAATAAATGAGGGTGGGGAATAGAATGGAGGGAAATACACCTAGCAATAGTAACTACAAAAAAAAATTTTGAAGCAAGCTTCTCTGAGAAAGGCCTCATTTCTCAAACATATAGAGAACTGAGTCAAATTTATAAAAATAAGAGCCATTCCCCAATTGATAAATGATCAAAAGATGATCAGTTTTCAGATGAAATAATCAAAGTTATCTATAGCTATATGGAAAAATACTCTAACTTACTATTGGTTGGAGAAATGTAAATTAAAACAATTTTGAGGTACTACCTCATACCTATTAGATTGGCTAATAGGACAGCAAAGATAAATCACAAATTTTGGAGGGAAAAATGAGAGTTTAATGCACTGTTGGTGGTGTTGTGAACTGTTTCAACCATTCTGTAGAGCAATTTGGAACTATGTCCAAAGGGTTATAAAATCACGTATATCCTTTGAGCTAGCAATAGCACTACTAGGTCTGTATCCCAAAAGAGATTACAAAAGAAGGAAAAGAACTGTATGTACAACAATATTTACAACAGCTCTTTTCTGGAGGCAAGTAGTTAGGAATTGAGGGGATGCCCATCAATTGGGGAATGACTGAACTAATTCTAGTATGTGATTATGATGGAATATTATTGTACTATAGGAAATAACAAGCAGGATGCAGTCAGAGAAACCTGGAAAGACTTAAATGAGTTGATGCAAAGTGAAATGTGCTGTGTATAAAGTAACAGCAATATAGTAGGATGATCATCTGTGAATGACTTATTCTCAGCAATATGATCCAAGACAGCTTTGAAGGACTTATGATGCTATCCCTCCCCAGACAAAGAACTGACGGTGTCTGAATGCAGATTGAAGCATACTTTTTTAATCTATTTTTTTATTTTTTTTGTCTATGTTTTCTTTCATAACATGACTATTATGGAAGTGTTTTGCATGACTACACATACATAACCTATATAAAACTGCTTGCCTTCTCAACGGAGGGGGGGGAGAAAGGATGAGAATTTGGAATTCAAAAGTTTTAAAAACAAATGTTAAAACTTGTTTTTACATGAAACTGAGGAAATATAAAATAGAAAGAAGGAAGGAAGGAAGGAAGGAAGAAAGAAAGAAAGAAAGAAAGAAAGAAAGAAAGAAAGAAAGAAAGAAAGAAAGAAAGAAAGAAAGAAAGAAAGAGAAAGAAAAAAATAAGATGTAATGTATAACCTGTATCTGATTGCTTACCATCTCAGAGAGGGGGGAGGGGAGGGAAGGAGGGAGGGATTGAGAGAATTTGGAACTCAAAACGTAAAAAAAAGTTTAAAAATTGTTTTAACATGTAATTGGGGAAAATAATATAAAAATATAAATTAAAAAATAAAAATAAAATAAAGACAAAGCCAAAAAAAGAAAAGGTGTGGTGGTTTTTTCCTCTTACTAATTTGAAATCCTGAAAGGGAGGGTAGTCCAGAGAGCAAGCCTCATAATCAGGAGGACCTGGGTTGGAGACCCACCACCCACACGTGCTGGCTGAGTGATCAGGGACAGCTTTGCTTCTCAGCTCCTTAGGCAACATTTCAAGCCAGAAAGTCATAAACAGCCGTCTTCTGCATTGTTGACTGTGTGACTGTCAAAAAATAGCCAAGGGGAGACAGAAGAGAGTGGATGGGTTTGGGAATCTTGCATTTCTCTGTGATCTTTTAGGGGATGATTCTCTTCTGATCCCCTTGGTCCTCAGGCTTTTACTCTCTGAATCTGGGCTCACGGTGGCAGGCTCAGTATTGATGGAGCATCACCTGTGGCCACCCAAACCCTCATTTCTGCTCTAGCTTTGGGAACCCCTCTCTGCTATTGTATACTGGAAATAGCCTTTGAAGAGAGTTTTCTGAGTCAAAAGAGGGTGAACAAAGGATCCTGATGACCTATTGAAAGGGATGCCAGGAAGAAATAGGGCATACATATCCCTGCCCGCCTTTTCCCTGGGACCCCCTCCCACCAATACCTAGCTACTCACAAATCAGGGGCAAGAGAAAAGAAGCAAAATCTCTCATTGGAATCCTATTTGCCCAGAGAAGACATCTGCTCGCTCTCTCTCTCTCTCTCTCTCTCTCTCTCTCTCTCTCTCTCTCTCTCTCTCTCTCTGTGTGTGTGTGTGTGTG
>NW_020954595.1:13574344-13589265 GCF_900497805.2 Vombatus ursinus | reverse complement strand
GGGTGTGTGTGTGTGTGTGTGTGTGTGTGTGTGTGTGTGTGTGGTGTGTATCTCTATGTCTCTCTGCCTGTCTCTGTCGCTCTTTCTGTGTGTGTCTGTCTCTCTTTGGTTGTCTGTCCAATTGTTTCTCTGTGTCTGTCTCCCTCTGTGTCTCTCTGTCTCTCGCTCACTCTCTAGCTCTCTCTCTTTAATGAAGATAAGGCTTGGGCAGCATTATCTGCAAATCATCCGACCTCTCAAGATACCCCCTACCCATCTTCCGACTCAGATGTCCTCATAGCTCTGACATGGACAGGACTCTTCGAGAGGGTAACAATCCGCTAGCAGGAAGGAAGCTGAGGGGGGTGGGCTGAGCCCTTGGGGAAACAGAGCAGAAAAAGGAAAGCCACAGTAACCTGGAGCCTGGGGTCGTGTGAACCTGCAGTCCGAGATGGAGCTAGGGGATGAGAGTTACTGGGGGATTGGAGCGTAGCGGGAAGCAGAGAAAAAAGTTGGGGCGGTTGTGGAGCTGACAGGATCGGGCTCTGGGGGCCCCCGTTCGGTCTGTACCTGAGTGAGAATCTTCTCTACCAGCTCAGACAAAGAGGCGGCCCCGCTTCTACCTGCAGCCTCTAGAGAGGGGAGCTCATAGCCTCCTGGCAGGCAATCAGACCCTTGCGCGGCTCTCCTTGTTAGGAAGCCTTTCCTCATAGGCAGCCCAAATCCCCTGCTCTCCTCCCCATCCCCAACTGCTCCTTGTTCTGCCCTCCGCGGCCTGGCAGAATGAGGCTAATCCCCCATTGATGTGACAGCCCCTCAATTACTTGGTGACGGCTGTCGTGTTTCCAGTACGTTTCTCCTGCTGAGGTTAAACAGGTCTGAGCTGGTCAAAAGCAAGTTAATGGTGAGAAGCCGAGCTGAATTGAGGGCATGAGAAGAAATCAGGTGGAATGGAGGAGGGGCCTAGGAGGGCCTTGGGGTGCTCTCCTGGCCTTGAACTGAAGAGCCAGGGAGATGCTGGCCAGGACTCCCCCAGGAGAGCTGCAGAAAGAGGGATCATGGAAGGGTCGTCAGGGAATGGTAGCAGGCCAATCCTCACTACTGTCTGACCTCAGGCAGGCTTTGTGGAGATTAGCTGCCTGCTATTCTGCTCTGAAAACTTGTCCAGTGAAAAATCTTTCAGATAATTTTCTAAGAGCGCTACACTTACCAAAGACAAAATGAACAAAAAAAACCCATCTCTTTGTGCTGTAGGGGATTGGGGAGAATTCCACTCTGGTCCCTTGCCCTGTTTAGTCTACACTGCTCCCCTTTAAAGAGGGATAGAGGTGCCCTCAAAGCTGACCTGCTGCTAGTAGATGCTGAGTCTCTCCAGGCCAAGATTCTCCCAAGACACTCAGAGCCCAGGGCAGCAGCCGGCCCATCGTCAAGTGTTCTCCCAAGAGCCCACACACGGAGTGGCGTGGGCATCGCCAGCCTTGGAGCTGCCCGGCTGCCAGTGGCAGGTCTCAGTCTGATGACAGAGCCTGGCCTTGTCCTTCATCTGAGTAGCTGCTGCCGTTGAGGCCCCCCAAGGTTCTTTCATTAATATTCATATTGTTCCTAAACAGCCTCTGACTCAGCTGCCTCCAGCAAACAGCAGGGGGGTGGGTTACATGGGCAAGGAGCTCCAGTACACGTAGAACTGTCTAACCTCAGACAAACCACACACACACACACACACACACACACACACACACACACCAGTATTCCAGGTAAGTGACAGCTTCTTCTTTCTGGCTTCTGGGGGTGGGCGTGGGGGTGACCTCATGAGCACAGCTTTGGCTGCTCCCAGGTCAGAGTAGGACAGCTCCCACTGGGATCCTATAGAGACCCCTGGGGGATTCTGGACCATCCACCTGCTCTGATCCCAAGTCCTGGAGCCAGCCAGACTGGGCTCCAGGAGGCTGATGATTAAATTTTCAGTTTGAGCATTTACACCTCAGAAATCAGTAAACCCTAAAAGGGGCTTGATTTATTATTTTTTGGATTGTCCAGACTTAAGAAAATAGGGGGAAATGTTAACAGTGAAGGTCAAACTTCAAAGTGGGGTTTTTTTGTGTTGTTGTTTTTTTTTTTTTTTTTTTGGCTAGGCAATGGAGTTAAGTGACTTGCCCATGGTCATACAGATAGTAAATGTTATGTGTCTGAGGCCGGATTTGAACTCAGGTCCTTCTGATTCCAGGGCCAGTGCTCTATCCACTGTGCCACCTAGCTGCCCCTAAAAGTGGGTTTTGCCTCCATTTCCCCCTAAAGAGCCAGTTGTGAACCATCTCCTCAGCACATGCCTGCCCAACTCCTCCAGAATCTTGGCTAAGCTCCAGCCTGTCAGCACCTGTGGGGGCTCCCCACAAAGGATGACCCCAGGTACTGCTGGTCATGGACACCCCCTCCCCACTCCAGTCATCAGCACTGTCCCTCTTCCTCAGTGCTTCTGGGCAGGTGGCTGCCACCAGTCTCTGGCTGATCCACAACAGATCCCGGGCTCCTGGAATATCCCACCTGCCCCAAAGACCTGCCTTGTCCTTCCTAGGACACAGGAACAAGCCCCACCTCGCCTTAGCCAACCTTCTCTGTAATTTTCTAAATATCTCTGTGTTAAGACCCAAGGAACATCCTCAGGGGCCCTCCTGTAGGACCCAAAGGGGCAGGGGAAGGGCAGTCAGAGCCTGCTCACATTGGGCAGGGCCCCTTGCCTGCTTCTAGTGAAGCCTGTTGGGACAGGATCCGAGGGGGCTCAAAATTGAGTCACTGAGCAATGCTCTTGCCTGGGAGTCACCTCCTGCCCTCTACTGAGGACGGCACAAGACGGCTGGAAGTCTTGACTGGTCTGTCAGACCCAGTCCTCCATAGGCCCTCCTCTAGGGCCATCTTCCTGGCTCCAGGACTGGCAGTCTATCCCCTTGGCCACCTAGCTGCCCCAGATTCAGGATGACCTGGGTTCATATCCTTCCCCAGGAGCTTATCAGCTGTGTGATCACAGGCAAGTCACCTGGGCCTCGGTTGCCTAATCTTTAAAATGGAGCTAACACTAGCTACTGTACTCTGTATTGTTATGAAGCTGTGCTGAGGTGCTGCATATCGAGTGTTTTTCAAAGTGTGCCCTGCTGTGGCCAATGATGGCCCTTGTTATTATTATTCAGGCTCGGTAGAGCTGCCTGTAATTGCCTTTCTTTCATTCCACTTCTGAACCTTTCTCTCTCCTCCAGGGCTCTTGGTGGATGGATTGATGATGGCTAAATGGTTTTACTCCAAAGAATTATATACAAGGGAGTCAACTAAATTAATTGAGAAAGCTGTGGATTTTAGGCCATCTGTTTCTGAACAGTCTTTGGGCTACAGCCACGTCAGCCAACTGACTGGTTTTTATTTACTCTATTTCTTAAACAGCAAGCAATCAATCTGATTTGCTGAATATGATGGGAAAATATAAAATGTAATGGGAAACTGAATGAAGACAAATTTCCTGGTTGCAAAGGAGCTCTCTGTTTCAGGTACTCCACGATCACCATTAATTAACCCAAGGGAAACTGGCCATGTTAACCAACAGCTGATACCAAGTATTGACCAATCAAAGTTCTCCCTCCCAATAGAGGACTAGAGACTTCCTGACTCCTCTACACTGATGGACCAGGGTAAGATGACTGGGGCACATGCTGCCTTAGTCAGTCTTCTGGCTCATTGACTGCCCACACCAAGGGACACAATCCCCCTGCTCCCCTGTCCAGCTCCCACAAACAGGATTCTGCAGCCTTGCTGTTCCTTGCTCTGAGGTCTACTTTCCTCTGTTTATCTGTGATATCCTGCTACCTCCTGCAACTATGCCTCTTACCCCTGGGTGGGGGGGAGGGGGCACACTGGGACAGACGCTTATCCCAGTCATGCATCATGAGCTTGGACTAATCCTGCTGCTCTCCCCTTATGACTGAACCCCAAATGGGACAGAAGCGCCCATATCCTAGGGGACATTGGTGATAGTCCTTTCTCCTTATAACCCCATGATTCTCAGACCACTGGAGAGGGGGAACCTCTTGCCTCTGAAGGCAACTCATCCCATCCTTCCACAACTCCATCTGAAAGTTCATCCTTCTATCAAGGCTAAAATCTACCTCTCAGCATTTACTCCAAAGATTCCTAGAGCTCATGGTGCTTCTGGACCAAGCAGAACAAATCGAGATGGTTTTACTCATGGAGTCTTTCAAATAGTCAGAGGCAGCACTCGTGTCCCCTCCCCCCTCCAAGTCTCCTAGGTAACATCCCCCTTGCCTTTAACCCATCCCAACATTGTATGCTCTTGACCACACTGGGACCCCTTTGAAGGAGAAGCTTAACCTGCATCCTGTCTAAAAAGTGGTGCCCAGAACTGAACACAGCTCTCCAGAGGGGATGTGACCAAGGCAGCACCCTTGGATCTGCTGACTCCCATGATGCCTTTCTTAATGTAGCTAATGGAAGTGTTTGGTTTGAGGTATTTTGGGGGTGGGGGCTGACATGTCACACTTTTGACTCAAATTGTTGCTCTAGTCAAGTACCCCCCAGGATTTTTTACAGGAATTGTTGCATAGTCACACACCCCACCCCTACTCCTCACTCCATACTTCTGACAATGATTTTTTCTTAAACTTGAGTATACAACTTTTCATTTATCTGCATTAACTTTCCTCTTATTAGCTTGAGCTGATGACCCTAGCCAATGGGCAGCATCATGCAGCAGTTGATGACTTTTGACCGTGTTAGCTGACCTGCCCAGTCTTTCGTCAGTTTCAAGTATGTCAGGCCCCTCAATGCTTCACCCAAGTCATTGGTGAAAGTGTTGGATGGTACTGGGACATTGATCCTTGGACTACTCCACTGGAGTCCTTCTGCACAAGGGACATTCAATGATTCCTGACTCCTCTTTGAGGCTGACCCCTTAGGCAATCTTGAACCCATCTAAAGGAGCTCTCACTAGCCATTGTCGGCGATCTTTGAAATGGAATGGAGAACAGGAAGCTACCACTGGAATGGAGAAGGGTACATGCTATGATTTTCAAGGAAAAAAGGAGAAAATTTTTCTGCGAATCATAGGCTGTTGATCTTGATTTTAATTCCTGGCAGAATCTACTTACACCTATGATGTAAAAATAAAGAGAGGGCTGGAGAATAAGTGGAAATAGAATCTGCAACCACGAAGAGTTGGCATGGGGGCCACCTAATTTTATGTTTTAACAAACTAATCAATAAATATTTGTTAAGTGCCTACTGTGTGCCAGGCACTGTGCTAGGGATACAAAGAGACAAAAGGCAGTCCCTGCCCTGTTGCCGTTGTGGTTGTTGTTGTTACTGTTGTCATGGTTGTTTCTTGCTCTTCTTAGGGCTGCGGTTGCTACTGCTTTGGTTGCTGCTGTTGGGGCTGTTAGTGTTGCTGTGTGTGGCTCCTGGTGTTGCTGCTGCTATTGTTGCTTTCAGCACGGTTGTCACTGTCCTGGGAGCCAAAACGGAGTCACGGCAGGATTTCTCCTCAGCGCAGATGGGACGATAACAGCTGGCAAGAAAGAGGACAACAATGCTCAATTCCATTTGGTCAATGAGTCAGTCAACATGCATTTATTTAGCACTGATTCAGTACTGGGCACCATGGCAAGTGTTGTTTTCTCAGCCACAGGGAAGAGCTTTACACAGAACAAAAAACAAAATGAAGTGACCGACAAGGAGCTGACGCCCCAGGTGAGGAGACAGGAAGGGAGAGCATTGAGCTGCCCTGGATGAATTCAAGCCACCTGATCCAGGTTGGCTCCACCATCAAGTCTCCAAAAAGCTGGAAGCTGTGACTGCTGAGCCGCCATCATTACTAATGGAAAGACCGTGAAAAGTGAGATACCCCAAGGCTGGAGAAAGGCAAATGTCCCCATGATCCCTAAGGGGGGTAAGAACAGAGTCTACAAAGTATAGGCCAGTGAGCTTGACTTTTATTTCTAAGAATATTATAGAATTGATGATTAAAGAGGTGGTTGGCAAAGACTGAAAAGGAAGTGATGATTACGAAGAGCTAACATGCCTTCAACAAGATTAACCATGCCTAATATGACCAAAAAAAGGCAAATGTTGGATGTTGGAGGGAATGTGGGAAATGTGGGAAAACTGGGACACTAATGCACTATTGGTGGAGCAATTTGGAACTATGCCCAAAGGGCTCTGATCCAGCAATGCCCCTGCTAAGTCTACAGTCCAAGGAAATCCCAGAAAAAGGAAAATAACGGATTTGTACAAGAATATTTATAGCAGCTCTTTTTGTGATGGCTGGGAATTGGAAAGTAAGGGGATGCCCATCAACTGGGGAATGGCTGAACAAGTTGTAGTTTATGATTGTGATAGAATGTTATTGTGCTATAAGAAATGAGAAGCAGGATGATTTCAGAAAAAAACTGGAAAGACTTACATGAACCGATGCAAAGTGAAGTGAGCAGAACCAGAAGAACAGCAATAATACAACGAAGACCTGTGAATAACTTATTCTCAGCAATACAATAATCCAAGACAATTCCAAAGGACTCATGATGAAAAGTGCTATCTGCCTCCAGAGAAAGAACGGATATCATCTGAATACAGACTGAAGCAGACTATTTTTTCATTTTCCTTCTTTCTTTTTTTATTTGAGTGTTCTTACACAAAATGCCTAAAATGGAAATGTTTTACATGCTGGCACATGTATAACCTATATATGATTGCTGACCATCTCAGGGACAGTGAAGGAGGCGAAGGGATAAAATTTGGAACTCAAAACTTAAAAAAAAATATCCAAATGTTTAAAAAAATTCCTTTTACATGTAATTGGGGGGAAAATAAAATATTATTTTAAAAATCAAACAATGCCAGACTAACTTCACTGCTTTTTTTAACAGAATTACTTGTGTAAGACAGTTGTGCCCACATGGGTATGGCCTCCTGAGTGGTGTGGGTGTTTCTTAGTTGAGTCCTGGCCCCCCTCTGTGGAGAGAAGAGTCCAGGAAGTGCCCACACTGGCAGCTTGCTCGCTGGTGGTGGGGAGGTGATAGGTAAGGTCCCAGGAGCTCTGCCAAAGCCAAGTGCTATTTTTTCTAGGCAAGGGAGTATCAAGCTAAAATTATTTCTTTCTGTCCTCTGAAAATACTTGTCTAATCTAGGAGCACAGTCTGGTTAAGAAGGAAAACCACTTCCCTAGTCATTGGTACCAGGGAGAGCAGCCTTACCTTGCCGACTCGGCACTGCACCAAACACTGCTCCACAGAAGACCAACATGAACAGGGCGAACAGGGCGAACAGGGCGAACAGGGCGACAGATCCAAGTACCCAAGTAAATAGTAAAGTGTCAGGGAAGTAGCATGGCCAGAACATACCAAAGGAGGTGTGGCCGTTGTTCAGTCATGCCTGACTGTTCACGACCCCGCCGACCGCAGCACACCAGTCCCTCACCTGCAGGGGCTCATCTCTCAGCGTCACACATTTGCATACGGTCCATGGGGTTTTCTTGGCAAAGATACTGAATGGTTTGCCCTTTCCTTCTCCAGTGGATTAAGGCAAACAGAGGTTAAGTGACTTGCGTAGGTCGCACAGCTAGTGAATGTCTGAAGCCAGATTTGAACACAGGTCTTCCTGACTCCAGGGCCAGTGTTCTACCCACTGTACCACCTAACTGCAATCTAGTGATCCACGAGGGGATACCAAAGGAAACATAAGGATAAATGATCTATGAGCTACAAGTGAGATGGTATCTTAGCTCAAACAAGGAGGGAAAGTATACTTTCACCCAGAGGATGTACATTCTAGCAGTCTCTAGAATTTCAGGCAGCTCCAGAGACATAATGGGACTGGCTTCCCATAACCACCTGCTAGTCCAGTATCTTTCTCTGTCCCTCCTGGAGTGTCCTTTGTCCACATGACTTTCCTAAGAGCATCTCTAAAGAATGCCTCAGCTCTAATAGGAAGTTTTCCCTGCTCCAAAGGGGAATGAGCTGTCTTGGGATGTGCTCCTTGTTGGCCGTCTTCTAGCAGAGGTTGGTATGGCCACTGAAGTCCTTCCCAACCCTCCAATTTTGTGATTCCACCATTAGAGCTGTCACACAATTGGGACCCTTCAGACAGGATTGGGTTTCTGACACCTCTCTTAGGAGAAGAAGAAGAGGACAAAAAGCTAAAGAAGTCTAGAGGAATTCCAGTCTCCAGCACACATTTGGAACCACATCTGGAAGAAGCACAAGCCTCATTTAAGTAAGGAGGGGGGAAAGGACCATCTACAACTCAGAGAACAGATCTGACAGCAGGGCCATGGAGAGGGAGATTGTGAGACTGAAAATTAATCAAGTTCAGACAATGACAAGACATCAGACACCATAGAGAGAAGCATTGTAAACCATGGGAGGTATCCATCTTCTTGTTTCAAAGACAATGGCCTCTCCATCACCTCTGTGTTAAGAGCAAATGCCATCCAGAGAACCATCTGCCTAATTGTGCCCAGCAGATGACTGATGGGAAAATGCTGTTCTGGCCAAGTGTGGCGTGAACCAATTACTGCCTCCAATTCTTGTGGGGGGACCATGTTTTGTTTTGTTTTTTTCTCCTGCTTTTTTAAAATTATTGAATGAACAATTATCAGATGCTAGGGAGGGAGGGCCAGTGCATCCGATCCAAGGAAGCAGTGGAGACAGCAGGCAAGAAGAAGCAACCGTCTCTCTCCAGATCCTTGTGTGGAATAAGGGGGCACGATCAGCTTGCTAAGGCCCCTTTGAGAGCCCTCACTTGCTGATCCAGTTACAGCCACCAGCTTTCCCTGTTGCTCATGGAAATGAAGTCTCGGAGAAAGCTGAGACCTTTGGAGTTACTGGTGACAATGGGACATCAGTTCGATTCCCACAGAATTGCCTTTGGATTGATTGCTTCCCCGTGTGGGGCAGCTCAAGAAGGCCGGCAAAACCTGGCTAATTGCTGCATTTCAGTTAGAGCAGCAGAATGGGGGAGACTGGGAAATGCTCTGGCCCCTCAGGGGCTTGTATTACTGCAGCCAGTTAGCTAAATAAACGTGTAATCTGGAAGCACCGGCAGGAATTACCTATTTCACAGCCTGCTCCAGTTCATGGAAGGAATCATGAATGCACAAAGAGATTCTTTTTGTAATTCCATCAATTGAAAGCAAATTGATGAAACAGCTTCTCCAGCTCATTAAGTGAGCTGACCCCCGAAGGTTAATGCAGAACAGCTGAAAGTGCGATGCCAGCAGGCTCTGCGCAACAGAGGTTGGACTGGGCATCAAAGGACCTACCTTGGAATCTCTGCAATGTTGCTTTCTGTCTGTGTGTGACCTTGATGAGTCATTCTCTGATCCTCCCTGGCTCTCAGTCTCCCTCTCTGTCCAAAGAAGGGAGGGCAATGGAGCTCTCTTTTCTTCCAGCCTGCAGCTTCTAATCCTAGGATCCAAAGGAAGGCTGGACTCTAGCAAGGTTTATCAGCTGAACCAAGCAGGGGGAAGGCAGGGGTGTTCCTAAGGTAGCCCAAAGGAGCCAGAGCTGTGGATCAGCACCTGGAGTTCAGGCAGAGACAACATGGTGATACAAAAGCCTATCATTTGTCTGATGCAGTTCATGTGAGGAAAATAAAGTATTGCTCAGGGTCTGGAGCACTTATTTTTTTTTGTACTTTTATTAATTTATTTTAATTTATCAACAATCACATCCATAAGCTTTTGAGTTTTAAATTTTTCTCCCCCCTCCCTCCCCAAGACATCACACAATCTGATATAGGTTGTACATATACATTCCTACTAAACATATTTTCACATTAGTCAAGTTGTAAGGAAGAATTAGAACCAATAGAAGAAACCACAAGAAAGAGAAAACAAAACAAAACAGAAGAAAAAAATAGCAAATAGTACACTTCAATCTGCATTCAAACTCCATAGTTCTTTCTTTGGATGTGGATAGCATTTTCCATCATGAGGCCTTTGGAGATGTCTTAGATCTTTGAATTGCTGAGAAGGGCTAAGTCTATCAAAGTTAGTCATCGCACAACGTTGCTGTTACTATGTGCAGTGTTCTTCTGGTTCTGCTCACTTAACTCTGCATCAGTCCATACAAGTGTTTCCAGATTTTTCTGAAGTCAGCCTGCTCATCATTTCTTACAGCACAGTAGTATTCCATTACATTCATATACCACAACTTGTTTATCCATTCCCCAATTGATGGGCATTCCCTTAATCTCCAAGTCTTGGCCACCACAAAAAGAGCTGCTATAAATATTTTTGTACATATGGGTGACTTGACCCTTTATTGAGGAGTGGGTGGGGGGGGGGGTGCTGGAAGAAGACCCTGTACTAAGGCTCTATGCCCCAGCAGGCAGGCAGACAATGAGCATTTAGTAAGCACTTACTATGTGCCAAGCATTGTGCTAAGGTCTGGGGACATGAATACAAGCAAAAAGAAAGACAGCCCTGCCCTCAAGGGAGCTCACATTCTCTCGTGGAGATAGTCAAGGGAGCACAGCATAGGGACAGACCAGATGGGTTCATCGGTGTGGAGTCAGAAGGGCCCTCAGAAAGTTGCATAGCTCAACCCCCCATTGTGCCCAAGGTCACACACTCTTAGTAATGTCAAACTTAAGATTTGAAGCCAAGTCCTCTGAGGCCTGAGCCAGTGTACTTTCTCTGAGTTATAGCCTCTCTTCTCATGACACCTCACCTCGGTATGTCACAGAAGACCTCACTAGAGACCTGCTGGCTATGGCTTTGGAAAGCCCCTCCTTACCCCCTGACTTAGCCCTGAGCCAGGAATCAGAGGGGAACTGACAGTGTGACTATGGACAAATCAAGCAACCTCTCAGCCTCAGTTTCCTCATCTGTAAAATGGGTTAACACAGAGTTGTTGTGAGGGTCAAATGAGCCAACATATGCAAAGTGCTTTGCAAACCTTAAGAGTCTTACCTAAGAGCCAACTGCTGTTCTGAGCGGCAGCTGGCAGTCAAGATGGTGAAGAGCTTGGAAGGCCATACTCAATGGGCAGCAGGGGAAGGAAGGAGTGAGAACTAGGCTGGGGAGGACTTTGGTAGGAGATGAGAGTTGAAGGTGAGTCATGGGGAAGAACCATGAGGCTTGTTCTATTTAGTCCAAGAGGAAAGAACCAGAACATCTGAGCTGGGAGGGGCCTCAGAATATGGAGTTAATGCAGGGGCTGCACAGCTACTTCAGAAAGGGTGGAATCAGAAGGCTGGGATTTATCTGGGTGATGTTGGAAGGGTGCCTCGATCTTTCTTTCTCTAACTGTGGAGGGTGAGCCAGATGGCCCCTAGCCTCCCTGCAGGACTGTCTGTGATCTTGTGGATCCAGATGCCTATCCTTATAGGGCTCCCAGAAAGGGCCACAGGACCCCTTGACAGGGATACGGATGTAGAGAAGGTTTCTGTTCAGGTCCACATGGGAACAGTTTGCAGCTGATGTCCCTTTGATCTCAGAGATTCAGTGGTTCCATCATTCATTTCTGCAGCCTTTGGGTTTGGGGTGGGTCAGAGATCCCGTTAGGAATGTGACTCAGTCTACCTGGCCAGAGGTCATTCTGGGCATTGGGAGGGAGTCATCTGTTGAAGAGAGAAGGTTGTGTCTGAGGCAGCTTGAAATGGGCAGTGAAAGACAGACAATGGAGAAGACTCCCAACAGTATCGCTGTCATCTCTTTCTTCATCCACTTCTTCCAAGTGATCATTCATTTCTTCAATAAAACCTTATTAAGCACCTGCTGTGTGCAATGTTCCAGGCAAGATACTAAGGACACAAAGATAGATGGGTAATTAACACATTTATTAAAACCTACTGTATGGCAAACCCTGTCGCAGGTGCTGAGACAGACAGAAGTAAGATAGCTCCCTCTCAAGTAGCATACATTCTGTAGGAGACAAAACACGTGTGCAGATAAGCACATATTAAAAGAAATGTTTGGTGATTTTAAATGAGGAAAGGCACCAGTAGCAGCTGTCTCACAGTTCAGGAAAGGCGGATACTTGAGCTGACCTCAGAAGAAATTTGGGGACTCTACAAGGCAAAAGGGAAGAGAGAAAGCATTTCAGGCATGGGGGACAGCCAATGCAAAGGCACAGAGGTGGGAGATGCCATGACAGATGTTCAGAGAACCAAAGAATCCAGTTTAGCTTAACCATAGAGTGCATGAGTGTGAAGAATACACAATAGGTCTGTGAAGGTACGTTACAGTGAGGTTTTGAAGGGCTTTTAATGCCCAACAAAGGACCCTGTGTTTGATCCTAAAGGGAATAAGGAGCTTTTGTGGTTTTCTGAGCAGAGGAACAACGTGGTCAGACCTGAGCTTTAAAGAAATCCTTCAGATAGCCATGTGATATAACCAAGATCCTTCTGTCCATGAGCTTGGAATCAATCGAGGGCAAAGCCATGCATGCAAGCACCAAGAAAGGAGGAGGGGCTGAAGAAAGTCAGAGGAGAGGTCCAGGCAAAGTCCTAGGACAAATTCTTGGAGGAAGATAATGGGGGAAGTGTAAGAGGGAGCCAGGAAGACGTCAAGGAGGAGGGAAAAACTGGAAAGGGCCTTTGAGCAAAGAAGAGACTTTAGCAGAAGGTGATGGGAAGAAGGCTATAGTCTATTTCTGGCTGGGGACAGAGGAGCAAAGGCATTGGGACCAGAGAGGGTAGGATAAGACCAGAGGTTAAAAGGAGGAGCCACTTTGGCTGGAGATTGGCTTCCTTATAACAAGCCCATCCATGAAAAACCTCCTGCTGTAATTCCCAGACCTTCTCCCTCACTATCCTCTGACTTCCTCCATCCCTCTGTGATGCTGTGTGAGGAAAAGATTCTTCTCTGCTTGTGGTGGGAAAGAATTGGAAATGGAGGGGATGTCTATCAATTGGGGAATGGCTGAACAAGTTGTGGTATATGAATGTAATGGAACAATATAAATAGAACAAACTTTATTGTTCCATAAGAAATGATGAGCAAGAGAACTTCAGAAAAACCTGGAAAAACCTACATGAACTGATGCTAAGTGAAGTGAGCAGAACCAGGAGAACATTGTACACAGTGACAGCAATACTGCAATGAACAGCTCTGATAGACTCGGCTCTTCTCAACAATACAATGATCTAAGACAATTCCAAAGGACTCAAGAAGGAATATGCTATCCACATCCAGAAAAAGAACCATGGAGTCTGAATGCAGATCGAAGCACAATATTTTCTCTTTTTTAACTCTTTCTCATGGTTGTTCCCTTTTGTTCCAATTTTCTTTCACAACATGGCTAAGATGGAAATATGTTCCATATGAGTGTACATGGATAACCTGTATCAGATTGTATGCCATATTGAGGAGGGGGAGGGAAGGGAGGGAGAAAAAATTTGGGACTCAAAATCTTATAAAAGTGAATGTTGAAAACTATCTTTACATGTAATTGGAAAAAATAAAATGCTATTAAGAAAAAAGATTCTTCTCTGCTTTATAGGTTCTTTTCTTAGATACACAATCTTTTAAAAAATATTTATTTTTAACATTTTTTTTCCAATTTGTGATTCAAACTCTCTCCCTCTCTCCCACCCTTTGAGAAGGCAGGTGATATAATATTCATTTTACATATGAAGTTATGCAAAACATATTTCCATATTAGCCATATTGCAAAAAAAAAACAAAGCAAGAAAGTGAAAAAAATATGTTTCAATCTGCACTCAGAGTTTATCAGTTCTCTCTCTGCATGCAGCTGCAAAAGTCACTAACAGTGGCTCAGTGAACACATCTTCCAGCTCTTTCAAGACCCAAAGATGTGATTCGTCTGGCCAAGTAACTTTCGTTTATAAGGGCAGCTCAGTGCCCTCTTACATTTTTCTTAAATCTCTTGGGTCATAACTCTCCATTAGGCATTTTTGTCCTGTTGATTCTAGTACAAAAGTCAGTTATCTTGACAGAAAAAAAAAAACAGAAGCCAAGTCAGAATGAATTACTCTGACAATTATCATTGTCCCATCCCCATGAAATCAGTCTTATCCTTTCTTTCATTCTTCTTTTTCTACTAATACAGTTCTTAAAAACACTCTTCATGTCCTTTACTTCCCTCAACAGCCTCAACTCATTCTAAGTTTTCACAGAATTTAAGAATTGCAAGAGATCTCATGGCTTATCTAGTCCAGCCCACAAATGAGATTCCTAATGTAACATATTGTCTGATTTCTCCCACCCACCAACTCTTACAGTAGTCCATTTCACTTAGGGCCAGCTCTCATGGTTAGGATGTTCTTCTTGACATTCAGCCTAAAATTATCTCTTTGCAACTTCTCTCCATTGCTTCTGGTTCTGCCCTTGGGGACCAAGCAAAACATGATTTTCTAGGACCTTATACTGATTCTCTGTTGCCTGGCCTTGTTTCCATCTTCTGTATACGTTTTAATATCTAAGTTTTCAGTGATTTCTTTACCCATCCACATCAGTCTTTTCAAACAAATCTCTTTTTTTCAATGATCTCCTTAGGGTACATGTATATCAGTGAAATCTCTGAATTAAGGTGTATGAATATGTTAGTGACTTTATTTACATAATTCCAAATTGCTGTCTAGACCGATTTCACCAATTCATACCTCCACTGACGATGCATTAGCATGCCTGTCTTTCCACCACACCTCTAATATTGACCATGTCCATCTTTTCTCATCTTTACAAATTTTCTGAATGTGAGGTAAACTGTCAGGGTTATTTTAATATATGTTTCTCTTACTATTACTGATTCAGACTATTCTTTCATATGGTTGTTGATGGTTTGCATTCTTCTTTCGAGAACTGCTTGGTCATATCTTTTGATCACTTCTTTATTGGGAACAATATAGCTAAATATACAATGCTAATGAGAGAGAGGAAGAGAGAGAGAGAGAGAGAGAGAGAGAGAGAGAGAGAGAGAGAG
>NW_020954595.1:13554360-13574334 GCF_900497805.2 Vombatus ursinus | reverse complement strand
AGAGAGAGAGAGAGAGAGAGAGAGAGAGAGAGAGAGAGAGAGAGCGCTTTTATTATCCATCATTTTCTTTTGAATATGGTACACTTTTTAGGGCCTGGTCCAGTGAAAAGCATAAAAAAATGCTTCAGGACTGAATGTCATTTGTGTTTGTATTTGTCTCCATCACCAAAAACATCATCACTTCATGGCCCACATTCTGTTTATGAGCCTGGCTTTGATCTCAGCTCCTTCAGAGTATTCCAGCTTCATACAACTCACCGAAGTTTGCACTCAAACATACCTGCTACCTAATGAAGGAGCCAGCTGGAACTTCAAGGGAGGTTCAAGGTAACATCTATCAGTTAATTACTTCTCCCTTAAATACAGCCCCTCAGTAAGTTCTGAATATACCTCCTACATTGTCATCTAGCCTTCATATCTCCATCGTGTCCACTAGGAGGCCATGAAAGATTGTACCCAGTGCTCTACTGAATTCTAAGTGAACAGTACTCCTGCTCTTCTTATCATATACAATCTAGTGATGGCTATCCCTGTGACTAGTGGTCTAGATTGTGGTTAAAACACTCCATATAATACTTGTGTAAACCTGATTTAGTGGTATAAGACATGATATTGTAGAAAGGAGTCTTACTGGGTACCATTGACCACAGAGCATAGCTACCTGATAGAATGACTTAGGTTGAGTCTTACAGTGGCCTCCAACAATAAAGCTTACAGGAAATCAGACCTACTTCAGGACTAGGTTCTGAGGAAATGGCTTTCCTTCTGCATTTCCCTTCAGTAGGCCTGTGAAGTCCCAGGGAAAATATTCAGGCCACAGGTTCATTCATGAGAAATCCCTCATTTGCTTCCTTTCCTTGGATGGTGTCTCATTGCAATGACTCCATTTGCAAAAAGTGGAGTTCAATGCACTGAGGTGTTACCTTTAGTATTTAGCCTCAAAACTCTGTGTGTGTGTGTGTGTGTGTTCTTTGCCAGAGTATGGACAGTGAATCAGTCCAAGGGAATTGTTGATAAACATGCCATCAAGATATTTTGCAGTTAGGAGATATATTTGTCCATGAGTGGGTCCTTGACTTGAATTCTGACACCACACAAGATCTTGAGATTTTCCAACTTGGTCACCTTAACAAGTAGTGACAGAGAACCCATGAGGCCTCAGACTTTGTCCCTAACTCAGGCCAGAAGCCAACAGAATGGCACCTTGGAGAGCTTCCAGCCCCAGAGAAAAAGGTAGCCAGTGGCTCAGAACAGGATGTTAGGGACCAATGCCTGAGCAAGAAAGGACCACACCTCCTGCTAGGATGTCCAGGAAAATCTCAAGGCAATTGACTTCTCTCACCTGCAGTGCTCTGGAATGGAAGTAAAGGAGAGGCAGATCCTAATTCTCACCCAGCAGAAACAAAATATGGAAGTGCCAAGTTCTAGGGCAACATCTCTGGACTATCACTGAACTCTGTCCCTCCTCCTGCTGTGCTCCCAAGACCATCACCCTTAGGCTGAGACTTTCTCCCTCTGGTCAATGAGCCCCGAGGGTCTTTCTCCACCCCCTCCTTGTTGACTGAGCTCAGATCCTCTTCTCCTCTGCTCCCTTTTCTCTTTCTCCTACACTCCCATTTCCAGGCCCCTGTGGGTCTTCTGTTAGGCTACACATCTTCTCTTGGGCAAGTTCACCATACATATCTCCAAAGAGTTCTCAGTTTATGCATTTGTGGTCTCTGTGGCTGTTTTGTGAAGCTTCCCTAGACTGCTGGAGTAGCCTGGGACAGAAGTGGGAAGCCAGATGAATGGAACATGACATACCCACCCTGACTCCAACTAGAGACATAATAAGGAGCCCAGGAGGAAAAATTCTGGATAAATGCCTGTCCAAATAGTTCAGAGGGTCAGGGAAGCAAAAAAAGATAGTTTTGGTGCTACCTTGTTAAAAATTAACCTAGACATTGGTGAAAATCATAAGCTACGTAAATTTATTGTTTGCTCAAAATCATGTTTTCTGGTTTCTTCTGTCATTTTTGTTTGTAGTGGGAATAGGAATGTTTATGCATATGGTGTATAATTTACAAATCCAGGGGAGCAATAATACCCCTTCAATTTAAAACATTTTTAAAAAGAATAAATATAACATTTAAGTCAAAATAAATGGGTAGATTATATTTATTTCAATTCAGTTTGATCATACAAACTTTTAATAATAGTCAGCATTTATATAAGGTTTACAAATATTATAGCATTCTATCCTTTCAACACTGCTGGGAAGGGGGTGCTATTATTATTCTCATTTTATAATTGAGGAAACTGAGGCAAACAGAGAATAAGTGGCTTGGCCAGAGTAAAACAGCTAGGAAGCATCTGAGGCCAGATTTGAACTCGGGTCTTCCTCACTCCAGGTCTGGCATTGTATTTACTGTGTCACCTAAATGCTACAATTAAGCACCCACTATATACCAGTCTAGATTCTGGGATTACAAAAATAAAAATGGAGCCCACAAGGAGCCTACATTCTGTTGGCTTGATATGGACCACACACCATCTACAGGTGATTTGACAAAATGTAAAGCACGCATCCTGAGAGGACTCAGTAGGACCGGGAAGCTGAGATGAGCACTGAACGAAGCCCAGACTTCTGATAGATGTGAGGGAGGAGAGAGGGAGGGCATTGAAGGAACAATACATATGGAAGTGTGGACTGAGGAGATGAAAGGCTAAGTTTGGAGGACATCAACAGAACCATTTTTCTTGAACTAGAAGGTATAAAGTGAAAAGGGAAATATGGGCTAAATCAGTGGGGCTGTAAGTTGGAGCCAGATTGCAGAAGGCTGAGAAGTTACCCTCAAAATAATGAGCATCTAGTGTAATTGTTTGAATTAGAAGTGATGGTGCCAGACCCTCGGGTCAGACTGGATGCAAAGAGGCTCCAATAGTCCAGATGAGAGCTTAGCCTAGGCTGTGTGGTCAGAAAGAGTGGACCATCATGAGATGCCCAGGTGGAACTGATAGGACCAGAATGGTGGGAAGGGGCCAGGGGCAGAGAGGGTTGGGTGAAGAGGGATGGACCTGGGTCCCTGGGAGGGTGATGGCGTCCTCTCTAGAACTACAGAACTGGGGACATTTGCAGAAGGCTCAGTTCAGGGGGGAAGATAATGAATTACATATGGGACAAGTTGGGTTTGAGATATTTGTGCCTAGGAGAGCACAATACCCAGCAGGGGATTATATGGGACTAGGATGAGGGTGAGGTCGTAGGTCCCATTTCCTCAGAGTTTCTGAAATGCTAGGCAGGCCAACCTCCCTTTGAGGGCCCTGAGTGAAGGATGAGGTGGGTCTGAGGTGGAGGAATACCCGCCCCCAGCCCAGCCCAGCCCAGCCCAGCCCTCCCAAGACACACAGGGACAAAGGGTTGTCAGAACCCGCTGCTCAGGGGATGCATTTGGGATTTCCCTTAATAAGTAGATAACGATTAATGAATGAGGACTTGTAGGTAGTGCTGTAATTAATTGCATGTAAATAGGTGTTACTAAAATGCTTGAAGACAATTTATTCCCTTAAGTAGGTTAAACATCTCTTTGCAATCTCCAGGATATTTTAATTTGTTTGCATATTGCAAAAGGAAGCTTTAGGCTTCTCCAAAGCACCCCCAGTTCTACAGGAGGGGAAGCCCCATGAATTCCTGTCTACTGGCTGGAGCATACAGGCATTTCCTTGGATGGGGCTCAGGATGAGCTGCCCCAAAATGCCCATGAGGCCCAGCTGAGCTTGCTAGGGTTTGCACACTTGTCAGGTGCACCTGGTGTTTGGGGGGTGTTTCCTTTGCCTCAAAGAGCCACAGAATGAGAGAATCAGAGCTGGGAGGGCACCCTCGTCCAACCCAGGACAAGGTTTGCACAGGAGGCACCAGAGAGCGATGCCTTGAGAGGGGATGGGGAAGCACAGTGCACCCTGGTCAAGAGTTTTCACTTCTATCTTCAAATTAGACACTTGGTCAACAAACATGTATTAAGCCCCTACTGTGTGCCAAATACTGTGCTAAGTATTGGGGAGACAAAATGAGGCAAAAGAGAAGCTCTGGCCTCAAGGAGCCCACATGCCAATGTGGGAGAAAAAAATAAAGAAATCTGTCCAGACAAGCTATGGATGGGAAGGGCTTGGAATGAAGAGGGACTGGGAAGGCTTCCTGTAGGAGGTGGGATTTTAGGTGGGACTCAAAGGAAGCCAGGGAGCTCAGTGGTCAGAGCTGAGAGAGAGCCTTCCAGGTCTGGGGTATGGCCAGAGAGAGTGCCCAGGACCAAGAGAGGGAGGGTCTTGTTCATGGAACATCCAGGACTTGGGGTCACTGGATCAGAGTATGTGTGGGGAGTAGGTGTGAGCAGCCTGGCCAGGTGGATGGGGGTGAATGTCTGAGCTGGTCTAAACTGGTCTGTGAAGGATAGATGCCAGCCTGTCACTGGGCCTAGGTGCAGTGTGGCCAGCCAGAGCCCCCACTCCCAGTCCAGGGTGATTGAGAGTGATGGAGTCAGACCCAGGGGCCAGACTGGATGCCAGGAGGCTCCAATGGTCTGGATGAGAGCTTAGCCTAGGGGTCTGGCTGTGTGCTCAGAGAATGGGCCACAGTAGAGATGCCCAGGTGGAACTGAGAAGACCAGGATGGTGGGAGGGGGCCAGGGGCAGAGAGGGACTGCCCCTACTGGGGACTGACAGAGGACAGGAGCAAAGGATGAAGACCTTCTCCTCATCATTAGCATGCTGTGCTCAAGTTACAGGGGCAATCTCAATCACCAAATCCTCCTGAAGTTGAAATCCTCTGGGCCCTTTGAAATGACACTCAAATCCCAGCTTCTCCTGCAACCCTCAAGTATGTCATGTAAACCTTGTTGGGCCCATTTTAGAGATGAGAAAATTATGTCTCAGAGACAAGGAGCAACTTGCCTGTGGCCTCAAAGCCAGGAAGAATCAGGTGCCCTGACTCCAAATCCAGCCCATTTCCACGGCCCTATGAGGAGAGGCAAAGTAGCAAACGCATTGAGGATATCTCCTGGATCAGCGCTTGGACAGTGCCATTAGCACGGAGGTGCAGGAGATGCTCAGGGTATGACTCCAGCTCGTAGGGCCTGTGGGTCACTCAGTGGCCTCCAGATGCCCAGCTTCCATCCACTTCTCCTCCTGCGGGCCTGGCACCAGCTGGGGCACTGACCGGTCTTTCTGATGCCCAGCCTGAGGAGCAGCCCTCAGACACAGTTAGCCCTTCCCTTACTCTGGCTGTCCACTTTACACAGCAGGCTGCTGGGAGGAGCCAGACCGTCAATGTGACTGAAGCCCCTACCCTCAGGAAGGGCCCTCAGCTTAGCATCTCCCTGTGCGAGACATGAGCATCCACAGCTTGCCTGATGCATAATTTAATCCCTAAGCATTTACATCATAAAAATTATGTTTGGCATAAATTGTGTTTAAATGAAACTGACTTCGACCATGGGGGCGGGGAGCCTCCTAATGACACACAGCTCCAAGAAGACACAACCTCTCAGCCTGCTCATGTGGTCAGGACCTGTGAAGGAAAAGCTGTTGGCAGATTAAACATCAGGATTAAAATCATTTTTTTTATAATAAGACCAAGATAGTGTGTTTAGCGGTCAACGAGCTGGAAAACCATCGTGTGCTTTTCATCATTTATGCCATTTGCTCAGAGGCCGACCCGCGATGCTGGTGGGTCCTTCTGTGGACATTGCATCGGTGCTCTGGGGAATGTGGATGGAAAACGGGGTTTTCCAAGGGAACCTCTGCAGATTTCAGATGAGAAGTTTAGAAAGGAGAGGTTGTGGACACTTTGTTTCTTTAACTATACTTATGCTTCCTCTCTAGCCAAGTGACAGCAGTCACTCTCTCCAAGCTTGAATTGAATTTACTGTATTCTCTTTCATCATCTTCATCTTCCCCCCACCCCTCCCCTCCATGGCTCCTGCCTGTATGCCTGGGACCCTTCATTGCAGAGACCCACCTGCCTTCCCTAGGTATCACCCTTGCTCTTGACTTTTCTCTTCTGGTTCTGTCAAAATGTGCCTTCACTCAATAAATATGTAGAGAGAATGCACAGGAAGCTTGATACTCTATGCCAGGGCAGAAACTAGGCTACAAATGAGACAGGTCATTGATTCTATTGAAGAGATCTAGAGGTTTAGGGGTGCTCAGACCCCAAGATCATGACATGGGTTCTGCCTGAATGAATTCAACTCAAATCTTCTTCCAGCTAGAGAAAAAGTTTATTAGAGAAAAACCACATAGGCCAGGTGACATCCATAAGGACAAGCGGGCATGAGAAAAGTTCAGCCTCTGGGCATAAGAGATTCTCAGCCTTTGAATGGGAGCCAGGGTGGATCTTATATACACCAAAGTAACTTTGGGTAGCCAGAGGAGGGGGCTGGGAAAAGGGTCTAGATGAGAATTCTGATTGGAAGGTCTGAGAGATTGAATAGACCATAGGAATAGATGCTGAAGGGAACTGGAAGGTAGAAGTTTGAAAGGATCAGAAGGTGGGGCTAGGGCTTTCAAAGGGAGATAAGGGTAGTTGATAAGGAACCAAAGACCAGAGTAAAAAAAAAAAATTAAGGGTTTTCTGGGGCCCCATAGACAAATGGGAACCAAATTCTTTTTGGTGAAAAGGGCAAAGGTCTCGGCTTCTGAAACTGAATGATGGGCCCATACCCCAACACTTTGAGGAGACACCTGTCCCTGGTCTGTGTATACAGAACCAGGGAAGGGATCGTGGTGGGCAGGAGAGATACTCCAAATGAGAGTCATCTCTGATTGGGGACCTCATTGCTAATGTAGGGAGTTTGGCACGGAAGAGCAGTGCCTGGTGACCAGAATAGGAGAGGAGCTCTGGGACTCTCCCAGTAATGCTGCAGGTGCCTAAGGAGATCCAAGCTAGTGAAAGAAGGCCACCCCCAGAAGAAGCCAGTGCAGGAAGGTGTGGCTGCCTATGGATGGGAGGGGTGGGGAAGGGCAAGAGTCAGGTGCAGATTGCACCCAAGAAAGATTTGAGTAAGAAGGAACAATAGTGCATGGGACAAGGGCTGCCCACTTACTGGGTTAGGGTCTCAGAGGAGTCTTAGTGAAAAGGTTTTTCACCCAGCATTTGTAAGTGACCAGTAGGAATGGCCATTTGATGCTCAATTTATTATTATTTGCTTATTGTAAAAAAAAAAAGTTTTCTCAACTATAAAATGAAGCGCTGAAGTGAGTGAGCTCTTAAGTTCCCTCTGTCTCCAAATCTGTTATCCTATGACACAATAATCCTTTCTTCAGATAAAATTGTCTTTGGATTAGGCTCAGGCTGCTTGCAAAAGAGTAATAGGCACAAGCCATGTGAATTGTCTGAGAGAAGAATCAATGCATGAATGAATTGAATTAAAAAAATAATTTCTCAAGCACCTACAATATGCTTGGCAATGTGCTAAGAGCTTTACATCATTTCTTAATTTCCTTTTTTGTCAACTTTTCCAATCTAATGTGTGTCAGGTAGAATTTCAAAATGTGTTTAATTTTCATTTCTCTAATTAGTAGTGATTTGCTGTCTTTTTCATGTGGCTGTAGACATGCTAGATTTCTTCCATTGAAAACTGCAGTTCATGTCCTGTGACCATTTATCAGTTAGGGAATGTTTTTTTTTCTTGTATATTTGAATCAATTACTTATATATATTGGAAATGAGATCTTTTCAGAGAAACTTGCTGCAAAGATTTATGTTCCCAGTTTATTTCCCTTTTAATCTTAGCTTTATTGGATTTGTTTATGCAAAAACTTTTTAAAGTTTTATGTAATCAATGTTATCCATTTTTTCTTCTGTGATCTTCTCTATTCCTTAGTGCTTTATTTTAACTGTAGATCTACTGGGTACTTTTTTACATGATCCTCTAATGTGTTTATGATGTGACTTTTTATATCTGGGTCACATATCTATTTGGAGCTTATCTTAGTATATACCTTAGTATGAGGAGTTGTTCTGCTTCTGATTTCTTCCATACCACTGTCCAATTTTCCCAACGGTTTTCTGCGAAATGCTGTTCCTTATATCACTAGCTGGGCTTTTTGTGTGCAGTAAGTAATAGGGTTCTAGATTAAGGAAGGAAAAGAAGAAAGGAAGTAAGCATTTATTAAGTACCCAAGCCATTCAGCTCTACTTTCCATTTTTTTTCTTCCAAAGAGAATGGTCTTTAGATTGAGAACAGATTAAAATTAGACAATGGAATAACCTCTAAAGGTCAGTGAAAGGTGAAGACAATATTTAACTGCCCTCAATGAATTCTAGTCACCAAGGAACTTGCAGGTGGATATGCTTGCTGAACCTCCGTTGGTGATGGTTCCAAGATCTTTGTGGATGGGAGAACTGACAGACAGGAAAAGGGCAAATATTATCCTGATTTCCGAAGAAGAAGAAGAAGAAGAAGAAGAAGAAGAAGAAGAAGAAGAAGAAGAAGAAGAAGAAGAAGAAGAAGAAGAAGAAGAAGAAGGAGAAGATGATGATGATGATGATGATGATGATGATAAGGTCTGGAAACTCTAAGGATTGGATGATCCTGGTGATGTTATTGAAAGAATGATTTGTGAGTCTTTAGAAAAGGAAGCAGCGATCATGAGTTAACACAGTTTTATCAACAGCTGATCATGCCAGAGTAACCTCATTTCCTATTTTTTTTAATTCATACTTAGCTGGCACTTAAAGGCTTGCAAAGTGTCTATAAGGACCATCAAGTATGTAATGCAAATTTTATTAATGCAGTTTTATAGATCAGGAAAATTCGGCTCTGAGAGCTTAAGTGACTGAAGACCCAGGTCTTTTGACTTCAAGTGCGTTGCTCTAACCACTGTACAACATTACATATCTTCTTTGACTAGATGACTAACCTGATAGAGCAGGGGAGTGAGAAAGATACACTATTTTTAGATTCTGGTAAAGCCTCTGACCAAATCTTTCATATTATCTTTGTGAACAAGAGTGGCAGATGTGTACTGCTGCTTTGGATTTGAAAGTGGCAGAATTGGGGAGGGGGAGACAGAGCCAAGATGGCAAAGTGAAAGCAGTGACTTGCTTGAGCTCTCCCCCAAACCCCTCCAAATAGCTGTAAAAAATGGCTCTAAATAAATTCTAAAGCAGCAGAACCCACAAAAAGACAGAGTGAAACAAATTTCCATCCCAAGACAACATGGATGGTTGATCAGAAAGGTATGTCACACCAGACTGGGAGAGGAGCACAGTTCAGCATGGGCACGCAGGCAAGGCAAGCCCCAGAGAACCTGGAGCAGGCCTCAGAGGACTGAATCACAGACAGCTGTGGTGGTTTCCAGACTTCTCAACCCATGAAGACCAAAAACAACTTAGAAGATCAGTGGGAAAAGTCTGTTTCTGCGGTAAGTGAGAGAAGCTAGGTCCCAGCCCCAGTTCCTAAGTACAGCCCCAGGGTGGCAGCTGCTTCCTGAGCCTCTGGCCCACAGACTGAGGGAGAATCGAGTGGCTGATCAGAGGGGGATTGCAGGGATCTCTTTGCCAGTGCTGAGGCAGGACTCTCTTGCTTGCCCGTGCTTGGATCTGGGTCACAGTTCTGAGTGGCAGTCCTCAGGTGAGAAGGAGTGCTGGCATGGTACAGTTTGTAGTGGTGGTAGAGAGGAAATCCTCCTCACAGTTCCAATACAGAAAAGAGTGCTTGTGGTCAATCATAGACCAGAGCACAGGTCAGGAAAGGAATAAACACCTTGCCCCTTATCATACCACCTTGCAAGAACTGAAAATTTACACATCCCTAGAAGTATCTCTGAAAATAGCTGTACAAACCCCCGAAGCTTGGGACAGTACATTCTCTACATTGGAAGCAGACTCTTACCTTAACAAAGAGTTTAACACTCAAGTAATTGGCAGGGTTCATGAGCAAACCTTGCAAAAATAGTCAGACCATAGAATCTTTTTTTTGGTAACAAAGAAGATCAAAATATACAAGAAGAAGAAGACAACAAAGTCAAAGCTCCTACATCCAAAGCCTCCAAGAAAAATATGAATCAGTACCAGGCCTTGGAAGAGCTCAAAAAGGATTTTGAGAAGCAAGTAAGAGAAGTAGAGGAAAAACTGGGAAGAGAAATGAGAGTGGTGCAAGAAAATCACGAAAAAAGAGTCAACAGCTTGCTAAAGGAGACTCAAAAAATTCTGAAGAAAATAACACCTTAAAAAATAGACTAGACCAAATGGCAAAAGAGGTCCAAAAAGTCAACGAGGAGAAGAATGCCTTAAAAAGCAGAATTGACCAAATGGAAAAGGAGGTCCAAAAGCTCACTGAAGAAAATAATTCCTTAAAAATTAGAATGGAGAAAATGGAAGCTAATGACTTGATGACAAATTGAAAAATTATAAAAAACAAAACCAAAAGAATGAAAAAATAGAAGACAATGTGAAATATCTCATTGGAAAAACAAGTGACCTAGAAAATAGATCCAGGAGAGAGAATTTAAAAATTATTGGACTATCTGAAAGCCATGATCAAAAAAAAAAGCCTAGACATCATCTTTCAAGAAATTATCAAGGAAAACTGCCCTGATATTTTAGAATCAGAGGGCAGAATAGAAATGGAAAGAATCCACTGATAACCTCCTGAAAGAGATCCCCAAAGGAAAACTCCTAGGAATATTGTAGCCAAATTCCAGAGTTCCCAGGTCAAGGAGAAAATGTTACAAGCAGCCAGAAAAAAACAACCCAAGCATTGTGGAAACACAATTAAGATAACACAAGGTTTAGCAGCTCCTACCTTAAGGGACTGCAGGGCATGGAATATAATATTCTGGAGGGCAAAGGAGATAGGATTACAACCAAGAATCACCTACCCAGCAAAACTGAGTATAATCCTTCAGGGGAAAAAATGGTCATTCAGTGAAAAAGAGGACTTTCAAGCATTTGATGAAAAGACCAGAGCTGAATAGAAAATTTGATTTTCAAATACAAGACTCAAGTGGAACATAAAGAGGTAAACAGGAAAGAGAAATCATAAGAGACTTATTAAGGTTGAACTGTTTACATTCCTGCATGGAAAGATGATATTTTTAACTCATGAGACCTTTGTCAGTATTAAGGTAGTTGGAGGGAAAAAATTTATGTATGTATATAGATATATAGATAGGGGGCAAAGGGTGAGTTGAAGATAAATGGATGGTATCTGGAGATTAAAATTAAAGAGTGAGAGAAGATTATACTGGGAGGAGAAAGGGAGAGGTATAATGGGGTAAATTATCTCACAAAAAAAAACAGAAAAGAAAAAGCTCTTACAGTGGAGGGGAAACAGAGAAGGTGAGAGGGAATGAGTGTATCTCATTCTCATCAGATTTGGCTTAAGTAGGGAGTAACGTACACACTCAATTGGGTATGGAAATCTATCTTAACCTACAGGAAAATAGGGGAGGAAGGGGACAAGAGAGCAGGAGGATGATAGAGAGGAGGGCAGACTGGGAAAGGGGGTAATCAGAAGCAAACACTTCTGAGGAGGGACAGGGTCAGAAGAAAGAATAGAATAAATGAAGGGTCCGGATAGGATTAAGGGAAATAGAGTTAGTTTTTCACAACATGACTACTATGGAAGTGCTTTGCATAACTGCACGTGTATAACCTATATTGAGTTGTGTGTCTTTTCAATGAGGGTGGGTGGGGAGGGAGAAAGGGAGAAAATTTGGAACCCAAAGTTTTAAAAACACATGTTTAAAAAAAAATGTTTTCACATGCAACTGGGAAATAAGAAATAGAAGAAATGGGGTATAGAAATCTATCCTGCCCTACAGGAAAATAAAAGGGAAAGGGGATAAGAGAAGGGGGGGTAGAGATAGATAGAAGGGGGGGTAGAGATAGATAGAAGGGAGGGCAGACTAGAGGAAGGGGTATTCAGAATGCATGCCATCTTGGGGGGGGAGGGGCAAGATGGAATGAAAATTTGGGACTCAAAATCTTGTGGAAGTAAATGTTGGAAACTAAAAATAAAAAAATTTAGAAAGGAAAAAAAGAAAGTGGCTGAATGATTAGAAACAAGCAACAGTCATTCATGGTTCAATGTCAATTTGGAGGGAGATCTTCTCAAATGCCCCGTCAATCTGCCCTTGGTCTTGTACTATTCACAGGCTCATTGATTTAGACCTAGAAGAATCTTGGACAGTGTCTAGTTCATACTGCTCATTTGAGGAGTGAGATGGCATCTCTGCACACTCAGACCAGGGTGACATGATCCCTCAATTCCCCCATGTTCACATCACCTCTCTTCGCAGTCTGAGAGATGGTAAGTACTTCAGAGAGTCATAGAAAGGGAGAAGAAAGATTACATGAACCATCATGGGAGCTAATCTTGGAAAAGGAATTATTTATTAATGTTTCTCCCATAAATAAAGATGTTCTCATTCTTGTAGTCTCCCGTGAAGGGTAGATCCCTTCTTAGGCTGGACCACCCCTGCTTCCAGTGTCCTAGCCAGTGACAAATCATAGAAATGATAGTTATTTTTATTAACAATAAGGACAGCAATAAAACAACATTCCAAAATTGTGAGGATACAGCCAGCACATTACTTAAAATGAAATACTGCAATGTTTATTGCTAAACACTTTTATTACGAAAAAAGAAAAAGAACAGATAAAAGAATTGGGAATGCAACTAAAATACTAGAAAACCAATTTTTTTTAATGATTAAACACTAAAGTAGAAATCTTGAAAATTGAAGAAGAGATAAACAAAATTGAAAGAAGTTGAATTAACAAATAAGACTGAGACTTGTTTTTGAAAAAAAAATTGATAACCATTACCTAATTTGATTAAGAAGAAGAAAACCAAATTACCAATTTCAAAAATTAAAAAGGAGAATTCACAACCAATGAAAAAGACATGAATTATATTATAGAAATGATTTTTTTGAACTGCACATCAACAAAATTAACAACTTACATGAAATAAATGAATCTATACAAATATACAAAATATCCATATTAATAGAAGAAGAAATAGAAAATTTAAACAATTTCAGAGGAATAAAGGTCATTCATGAATTTCCACTGACCCCTCTCAGCTCTGGAAATCTTCTCAGGCCATCCTCAATGCCTGGAGCACTCTCCCTCCTCCACTCTGCCTACTGGTTTCCCTGGTTTCCTTTAAGTACCAACTAAAATTCCGTCTTTTACAGGAAGTTTTTGCCATCCCCCCTTAATGTTAGTGCCTTCCCTCTGTTAATTATTTCCTATTTACCTTGTTTGTAAACATTTATTTGTTGTCTCTTCCATTAGGCTGTAAGCTCCTTGAGAGCAGGGACTATCTTTTGCCTCTTTTTGAATCCCTAGCACTGAGAATAGTGCCTGGCACATAGTAGGCAATTAATAAATGTTTGTTGATTGATTTCTTGATCAATAGATAGATGACAAAGATGGAGATATAAGCTTAGAGATATATGTGTATATTAAAATGCACTACAAAACTCAGAGAGAATAAGGAAGGAATGGTGAAATTACTTCTAACTGTAAGGTCATCATAGATATTTGAGAAGCTGCTTCATTAGGGTATTGGGCATGGAAATCAGACTGAGTGGGCATGAAGAAAGAAGAAGTAACTAACTGAACCTGGTCTTTATCAATCAATGTTGGGCAGGAAAATCAGAAGAGATAAAAGGCTAAGGGCAGCTAGTTGGCACAATAGATAGAGCACTGGCCCTGGAGTCAGGAGGACCTGAATTCAGATATGGCCTCAGACACATAATACTTAGTAGCTGTGTGACCCCAAGCAAGTCGCTTAACCCCAATTGCCTTGCACCCTCCCAAAAAAAGAGAGATAAAAGGCTAAAAAGAGCTTGATGGATGAATGGGGTCCAAGAAAGACTTGGGAGTGGCTGAGGAAAGGTGAGCAGGCTTTCAGCTTAAGAGCTAGGAGCCAGAAGATAGGGACAGACTGAAATTGGGTGAGGGAGGCAGTGAGTGAATAGTTGAAGGTCAAAGAGGAGACAGGAGAGGAGGGGATTAAAGGGAATCATGGGAGATGACGTTTCTCAAGGTGTCTTGCATACGTGATTTCACTCTTTCGGCATACCACCCTACGATGGAGGCTACTATGGATATTGTTATGACAGTTGTGTAGATGAGAAAACCGAGGTTTAGAGAGGTGGTGACAGAGAAGGAACTCGAACCCAGATCACTCCTAACTCCTCCGCCAGCATCCTTCCCATGTCAACATGGTTCCTCTCTGCAGGCTACCAGGAGAGGTCAGTTTTGCCAAGGAGACCACTTCATCATCTGACCCCAGAGGGAAGGGCTGGAGAACATTCCGAGGATGGAGCTGGAGGAGGCCAAGGGAGAGAACTCATGTGAGTTGGCCTCAATCTAGTGCAGCTTGTGCAAGAATCTTGATCATCAACCAGAGAGGAACCAAAAGATGGTCACGTAGCACTGGGGCACAGGTAAGAGGAATGCTCAGTGATCTCAGCAAGCATTGTTTCATGATTTCTCTTAGTAGCCTATGTGTGTACAGATATGTGTGTATGTCATTCAAAGCCTTTTATGACTTCTCCAACCTACATTTTCAAGCTTGTTATACATTAATTCTTTTTTCTCTATTTTAAGTACAAGCAAACTAACTTTCTTACTGTTTCTCACATACGGCATTGCACCTCCCATTCCATGTCTCTGCATAAGCTATCCTCCATGCCCAAAATACACTCTTGCCACTCTGCTTAAAATCCCCAGTTTCCTTTAATCACCACTTGCCTTCTACATGAGGCCTCTTATGACCTACTCAGATTTTGGAGCTCAAAACACCTGATATTTACTTTGTAAAGAGGATGTTCTTAAACTCCACTCTAATGAACATAAGAAAAGAAGGCCTAGATATTTCTATTGAATCAATCAATCAAGTCAATCAAAAGTCTAATCTAAGTGTGAACAAATACTTAATGGATTTGGGAAGATTAAAATATTTTGATAATTTGGTTGAATTAGATGACATACAGGAAATGTATTGATATTGGTTGAAAGAATGAGGTAGATCTCTGGGTCTATGAATATCATAGCAAGTCAGAAATATTCCAGCATCAATCCAGTCTAGTGGTTGTGAAGGATGACCTGCTCTCCACCACCACCACCTCAGCCAGAGAATGGCCTTGTCAATTCATAAGGTCAGGAAATTTGGGTTTCCTATTAGTGTCTCTGGAGCAGCAGCAATGGATTATAGTAGTGGATGCACTGGGAGCTGGGAGACAAACTAAAGATGAAAAGCAGAGGCAGCTTAGAGCACCAATTCTGAGAGCCCAGCAGAAAGCTACAACTGCGGACTCCTTGAAGAGAGGAAGAGAGGAGACTCCCAGGATCCAGGAGCTGTGAGTTACTCCTTTGCCACATGTACTCGCTAAGTTTGAGCCCATTATCCCATTTTCCCTATTGACCCTGGGTCCAATTGTGAAAGAGTATGTCCCGGACTTGTTTCTGTACTAGCTATCCTTGCTATGTCTGTTCAGTAAATATCCCTTTCTAAAAGTTAATTCAGCCTGGCTGATAACCAAAAGGGATACACCACATGGGGGCTCATACTAGAAAATGTAAATGAATGACCATATCAGAAAATTCCCTAACCCTCAGTTTTGCTCCTAGAACCCTGAGGGGAAAAGTAGTTGGCCCTGCTTTGAGGACCCAGCCTGCCAATTTGAGTCACAGTTGGAGAAGTAGCCTGGGAAGGGATGTTACATCATCTTATTTTTTGTATACATTCGTGAGTAAGAGGGAAGCAAATAAGTCAATACATTTTTATTAGGTGTCTATTATGTGCCGGGCATTGTGCTGAGCACTGGAAACACAAAGAAAGGCAAAAAATAGTCCCTGCTCTCAAGAAGCTCACAGTCTACTGGGGCAGACAACAGGCAAGCAACTATAGAAAAATGAAACAAGCAGGAGAAATTGGGGAAAAGCAACAGAAGGAAGGCTCTGACTTTAAAGGGAATAAGGAAAAGTTTCTTTCATTGGTGGCTTTGTAGCTCAGCACCTAGTATCATGCCTGGCACACAGTAGGTAATTTATGAATGCTGGTTAATTGACTAATTGATTTATTTGAGGTCCAGAATGTCAAAAGAATGTGAGAGTGAGGGAGCAGAAGCTCAAGATTTCTCTCTTCTTTTTCACGCCTGCAGCCCTGAATGACAGCATCATTTCTAGGGAAGGCCAGATTAATTAAACCATGGGTGCTCCTCAGTAGCAGACAGGAGATTTTCTTTAGTTAAGACATCCTCCACAGCCATTGCAGATAAGGAGGAATATAGGCAAAGACATCTCTGCCCTCCGCCCAAGAATCCAGAGCAAGATGGGATCCCTTCATCTTGGGGATGGAGGGGAGATCTAAGGAGGCTACGAAGAGAAAGCAAGGGAGCCAGCTGGACATGTTTATTAATTTGCTTTCAGCGTTATTTTGAAGGGAGGATGCTTCCTGGGTCCTACGCCTCTGCCACCAGCCATATTCCCAAGGACACCATTGCTTGATGCCAATAAATGGAGTATCACTTTGACCCCACCTAGGAAGCAGTGTTAAAAGAGAGCCCAGGGACCGCCTTGGGATGTGACTTGGCTTTCTGACTTTTCACTCCATTTATTTGGTCATTTTAGATCTCTCTGCTAACATCCCAGAATACACTGCTTCCATGTTCCCAATAGCTCTTTATTGCCCAATGGCACACGTTCTGACTGCAGTTCTCCCCCCTTGCCTGAAACACTGTCTCCAAGGCTACCAGTATTAGCCCTTCCAATGGTCACCCTTGATTCTTGCTTCATTCCCATAACCAATCAACAGTCAAGTCCCATCTAGTCTCACTCCACGAAAACCCCTTCCTTCCTCTCCACTCATACCGCCACTGCCCAATTGTAGGTCTTGATCATATCTCCTTGGAAGTTCTGTGCCAGCCTCCTCATTTTCCCTCCCCCAGTCTTTGCCTCACTAATCCATCCTTTACAATAGCTGCTGAGATAATCTTCCTAGTTTGAAAAATGACTGTGGAACAATTCAGCTCTGCTCAAATCCTCTGTCCACCACCCCTTTCTTTCACTAGGATCAAATGCAGAATCCTTAGCACAACTTTGATGGCCCTCCACACCTGCTTGCCAGACATATTCCTTGTGACCTTATTTCTCTATTCGGGCTCCAGCGAAGCTGTCCTTGAACCTGTTATCCTACTTTCTGCCTTCTTACATCCATGCAAGCTGTCCTTCCTGCCTCGAGACACTTTCTGCACACCTTTGTCTCCCAGACTGTCTTAGCTAAAGCTCAGCTAAGGCATTCCCTCCTCTGGGTGGCTTCCCTCGATGCCTTTGTCTATCCACTTGCACATTGACTACTCCAGCTGAAGTGGAAACCAGCTGAGGGTCAGGCTGATCTTGTCTTTGCCTTTGCTCTTGTGGCCTGGTGTGATGTTGTACATATCACAGGCACTTAAGCTAACACGTAGTGGATCGAGTTAGGTTATGTGGCTAAGGTGTTCATAAAGGATCCAGAAAGATGAGTGGCTAGCCTGGTAAGACAGGGTGATAAGCATTTATCAATCACCTTCTATGTGCCAGGCGCTGTGCTAAGCAGTGGGAACAGAAAAGCAAAATTAGTCCCTGCTCTCAAGGACACACCCATACATAATATACACATGCACACGCATGCTCACATACACATACAGAAACTCTTACATACACACATATACAACACACACACACACACATGCATATGCACACGCACACACACAAAACACACACAAACCAATCCCAACTATACAAACTGCTTCAAACCCAAGCCTATGCCTCATTCTTAGGGGGAGAGCAGGGAAGGGAAGGATCAGGTTCACCTCCTCTGGGGCCACTTATCAAGGGCCCAGCCCAGCCTCAGGGGCAATGACTCCAGGGGTTGGACCCCATCTTATCCTCCCTGGAGCCCCAAGCAAGAGAATTCTGAGAAGTGGCTGCCAGCAGTAGGCAAATGGTATTTCTACTCTTCCATTAGAACAAACTTTCCTGAAGAGTGGGGTGTATGAGACTCAACATCTCCATTTTGCAGATGAGAAAACTGAGGCACTATACGGTGAAGTAACTTGTCCAAAGCCTACAGGAAGCCACTGAAGCAGGATTTGAACCCAGCTCTCCTTACCCCAAAGCCACTTCTCTATCCACCACAGCATTATGGGAATGGAATCGTCCCATTGGTCTGAAAGCATCAAAGGTATGATGGGAGTTCTTCAGCGCTAGGATGAGGCTGGGCCTCAAGGAGACTATTAGGTGTGTACAGTTGTAATAGATGTTAATGACCTTTTAGAGACACGTCCATAAATCACAAGGGCAGTGGTCTAGTCAAGTCAACAAGCATTTATTAAGCCTCTATTGTGTGTTTGCCAGGCACTGTCCAGAGTGCTAGGCTAGGGAAAAGAAGCTGGCTGCAGAGTGAAGGGGGCTCCGCGTAATGGGGTCCTAGCCTGGCCCCCATACTCATGGTCCCTGACCGCATCTGCTTGGTAAGCTTCGGTTCCTCCTCGGTAAGAGGGGGAGCATCACGGCGATGCCGGCTTTTATGATGGGCCGGCTACGGATCTCCATGTGAGTCGGACACTGGGTTGTTTCGGGCCCTTGGCCAAGAACAGTAACATCATAAGCTCTTCCCTGAGATTTCCCTGCGGCAGAACATTAAACACTTGAGCACACTGCAGTAGCCCAGGAGAAATGCCGGACTTTCAAAGCAAACTGATTAGAAATTGAGAAGAAAGGTGAGGCGGCGCTGGGGTCCCATCATGAGACTAGATGAGCCCAGGATCTTGTTTCTATAAACAATCACCCTCCTCTCCCCTCTCCTGTCCCTCCCTCAGGTGCTCAGGCACTTCCTCCTGCAGGAAGCCTTCCGCGATCTCCCCCCCCCCAAGTTAGTGCTTTCTCCCTCCAAATACAACTTCATATTGGCTTAGTCGTGCCCAGATTGCACCCCACCCCCAGAACATCAGCTCCTTGAAGACAGGGACCTAGCATTGTGCCTGGGCCTTCTGTGCTTGGGGAACTGATCCTTGGAAAGTACTTGCTAAAGCAACGAGCTCTTTAGTTTTAAATAATGAGTGATGTGATTGATAATAAGATAATCATTGCAAAGTGATTAGTACCGTACTGGCACACAGCAGGCAGACCTATATAAACATTGTTATTTATTATTTTTATTATTATTTGAGAAACAAGAAATGTGAGGGATTCAGAGAAACATGGGAAGATCTGAACTGATACAGAACAGAGAACGAAAAACCCATTACACACACAATCGATATAATAACATGCATTTTAAAACCTCAAACCTCTAAAAATCAGCAGAATTCAAAACAATTGTGGAAAGCAACCTTGGCCCCAGAGATACAACCATGAAATTCACTTTCCTTTCTCAGCATGGAGGTGGGGGGCTACAGGAACAGAATGTTACATAAAGCGTCATGCCATCCCTTTCTTGGTTTGGATCAACTGACTTTATTTGTTCAGAGAGGGAGTTGGTGGGGGGCAGTGTAATGATTAGGGGAGAGAGGGGAGGGAACCAGCATTTATTAGGCACCTACTATGTGCCAGGCACTGTGTTAATTAAACACTTTGCAAACATTATCTCTCTTGATCCTCACAACAGCCCTGTGAGGGAGATGCTGTTATGAACCCATTTTACAGATGGGGGACCAGAGGCTGGCAGAGATTATGGGATTTGCCCAAAGTCACACAGCCAGAAAGTATCTGAGGCTGCATTTGAATTCCTGGCTCCCTGACTGCTGGCCTGGTGCTCCACCCCTGTGGTGCTGCCTAGCCACCCAGCTCTGCACCTGAAGCCTTTTTCTTTTATTTGAAAGCTTCAGGCCCACACTTTTTTGGGGGGGGCTAGGCAATGGGGTGTTGTACCTTCTTTCTCTTTTCTTTCTTTTTTTGGCTAGGCAATGGGGTTAAGTGACTTGCCCAGGGTC
>NW_020954595.1:13539839-13554350 GCF_900497805.2 Vombatus ursinus | reverse complement strand
TTTCTTTTTTTGGCTAGGCAATGGGGTTAAGTGACTTGCCCAGGGTCGCACAGCTAGTGAGTGTCAAGTGTCTGAGGCCGCATTTGAACTCTGGTCCTCCTGAATTCAGGGCCGGTGCTCTATCCACTGCGCCCTCTAGCTGCCCCAGGTACAAGAGTTTCAAATGTACTTACTGTGCTCTGGAACATGCTGGCCTGTCTCCCCACGTGGGGGGGGGGGGGGTCTGACCCTGACTTGGGCTGGAGAGCGGAGGTAAGCCGCAGCCCTGGAGATAGCCAGAGCGAGGCCGGGCAAGCGGGGCTTTGTCCCAGACAGCGCTGAAGGCAGAAGGTGCCCTCCCTCCTTGCAGACGTGGGACAGCGGCAGGAAGGGCAGAGCGCCGCAATGGCCCACGTTGGTGCCTCGCTCATAACCCTGGCAGGGAGGAGCTGCGGCTAGACGCCCCGTCTTCTCCGAAAGCGCTGTGGACCGGCCCGCGGGGAGCACTCAGCCCGGCCAAAGTCAGAAAAGCCTGGGCTGGGGGAGGGGATCTCAGCCGTGAAACGGCTCTGGAGCAGGCGATCTGGGCATCTCGGCCAGGGAAGCTGGGCTGAGGCCCTCCTGGGCTTTATCTCAAGGGAGAACCCTGGGACGTCATGAGATTTTATTGGGGATGTTCAGATCCCTATCAGATAGGGAAGGGGCTAGCAGGAAAAGGGTGGTACTTGGGATACTCCCCACTTGGATAGCTCAAGCTAAAAGTGCCACCTGGTGGCCCTTATCTGCACAGCACCCGGAATACTTAATCAGCCCCCAGTCCCCTTAATGCCAAGGTAAAATGGTGACCCTGCATTTTAGTCTGAGCGTTGTGACATCAAAAGCATGTAAGTTCCTCTCTAGAAGGAATTGCTTCGTTCCCCACGCTCATGTCCCAAGACCCTAGAGCAGGGAGAGGCACACAGTAAGGTCTTCATAAGTGTCTGGATGGGAGAATGGATAGAAGCATCAGCCCCACCAAAATGAAAACCTCCAAAAGTTTCATTCCAAGGCATGTAGAAGGGAAATGGGCTGGTTTTGAAGTTGGCTGGTAAAGTGCGGTTTCTGTTCTTGGACTTTTCAGCACAGCCCCAGGCTGGGGGATGGGCATGCCAAAGCTCAGCCCACTTGGTGACATTATTTCCTTCTGTAAGCCCCACATTTCAGACAGAATAATAGCAGTTCTGCAGCTCAAGCTGTTGGCATCAGCAGAGCTGGAGAAAAGAGTTGCTGATGTCAGGAGGAGGCAAGCTGGGAAGCCATGGAGACAGCAGGAGGTGATCAACCTGATACATTAGCAGGAGACGGAAGTCAAATGTTGACAAAAGAAAGAGATCTGGAAAAGCTCAGTAAAGAAAGAGTAATGGAACAGACAAAAGGCTGGAGAGGAGGCAGAGGCAACCAGGCAGTGGATTAACTAGTTAATTATTCAGAAGCATCTATTAGCCCCATTAACCTCCCAGGGCAAGAGGAAGAGAGACAGGAGCCAACCTGCTTTAGTGCAAGAGACCTGGCAATCCCAGTTCCTGACAACAGAAAGTAAATGGGGAGAATGAAGAGGGAAGCTGACCCCTAGAGAATCTCAGCTGACAATGAACCCCAGACATCAGCTCCAAGGGGGCCCCAGACATCACTCCAAGGGTTGGCCAAATATCAGCTTCAAGGGGACCCCAAACATCTCCTCCAAGGGGGCCCCAGACATCAGCTCCAAGATAGCCTTAGATATCAGCTCCTAGGTGTGGCCAAATATCAGCTTCAAGGGGACCCCAAATATCAGCTTCAAGGTAGCTTTAGCCATTGGCTCTAAGGGGACCACAAATATTAGCTTCAAGGGGACCCCAGGCTTAGCTCCTTGGTTTCACAGGAAACTGAGCTGGGGCTGATGTTAAAGGCTGAAGAGTTCATGTAAGGAAATGTTATAGGAGCGATCTAGTGTAGGGGCCTTTTCTGTGGGGATTTCAAATGAATTTTATCTGCAGGCAGCAGGGCAAATGGGTAAGTTGGTCTTTTTATAGTAAACAGATACTCTTCTTCTAGAAACCAAATGTTCCCTGGGGGAGCTTCCCTCATGGACCCCCCTTCCAGATTCATTCTTCCTTCCTCTCATCTCCTCTCAGCTTGCTGCTTTGGCCCGTATCCCTCGTCATCTAGCCAATGACAGCAGCTCACCGTGTTGGTGTCAGAATGAGTGGACATCCTCTGGCCCTGCTGTAGCTCTGAATTTCCAAGCTCAAGGACCCACCAGCCTCAACCTCCCCAGTGTGGGGATGATAGGCACGCATCACCATGTTTAGCCACTCAATGAGTTTCAACCCTCTGCCTCGGTTGTCTGCCTGCCAGGGTTTCTGTGGACTTGCCAAAGCAGACAGAGGGTGAGTAGCCGACTGGTTTTGTTTGGGTTTGGTTTTTTGTCCCAATGAAGGTAGGCAGGGGTAGCAGTAGGATAGGCTGGGAGAAAGACCCAGCTTCAGGATGGACCACAGGATAGGGAAGAGAGTTTTTCAGCACATCCCTTCTGGAATTTCCAGAAACTGGCCTTGTGTTTGGGTTAAATGAGCCCTGGATCTGTGCTTTATCCTTGTCCAGCAGAAGACATGCCCAGTTCCATGTGGTGGGTTGTACTTACCCACAAAAGGAGGCTGTATGATAGCGAGGAGGCCCCACTGCTCCAGACTTCTCTCTCTGAACTGGAGAGTCCCAGGACATCCCCTAGCTACCCAGATGTGGACAGTGGCTTCATGCTTTAGGCTTTGGAGCTGCAGCTTGCTAATGGTCAATCAGTGTCCAGAAATGAAATGACCAAATATTAACCCAAAGTAGACAAGCTACAGCAAAGTAGAGGCTATGAGAGTCTGTAATAGTGGATAAAGTTGGAGCTAGACCACACAGGGCCTGGAGTCCTGCCTCAGGCACTTTCTAGCTGTAGGACCCTAGGCCCGTCACTTCCTCTCTGTCTGCCTCCGTTTCCTCCTCTGTAAAATGGGGATAATACTAGCATGTTTCTTCCATGGTTGTGATGAGGATCAAAGGAGATCTTATTTGTAAAAAGCCTTTTACAAGCCTTAAGATACTGTGTAAAAGCTTTTGTTACTAGCATTATTTTTATTACTATTAGCTATTCTATCCAGCACCTTGCCTAGGGACAGATCAATCCTTGGCTGCACCATTTTGTTTTGCTTTGTGTAAGGACAGTCCTTAAATGTCCGGCTGGTTTCCACATTTGTTTTGTCGGGGGACAGTCCAAACACGGGAGTTCACAAAGCCAGAAAAGGTCGGTCCAATGGGGAGGATTCCGGCCTGGAATGGGAGGTTGGTACTTGGAATTCTGCCCTGTCCCTTGCTAACTACTGACCTTCTGAAGGTCACTTTCGCATCTCTGAGCCTCAGTCTCCTCATCTATAAAGTGAGAGGGCAGCTCTACAAGACTTCTGGGGCTCCCACCAGGGTTCGATCTGTGACCCAGTACCTTGTACCCCTCAACCCATACTCCTACTATCCCTTCCTCTGCCAGTGCCTGGACCTGGAGGGAGGGGCTACAGGTAGCCTGCTTCCTGCACTAAGATTCTCTGACCCTCTGGCCAAGCTCATTAAAGTGAAGAAGGTCACCTTTGCAAAGAACACACATTGCTGAGACATAGAATTGCCTTCCATAGCATGCTTATAGGGGCTTGCTGACACATGTAATTAGCAAGGGGGATGAAAGGCATTTCTAGAACAATCAGAGCCAGCCCCATCCCCGCTGACCCAAGTGCTCTCTCTCCTCACTGATACGTGTGCCTAAAGCACCAGGCTAGCCAGGAGAGCCAATCAGAGAAGGCAAGGAATGTGGACAGAATGGAGCAGAGACCTTCTGGTCGACTTTGGTCTTATCTCCACAATCAGGGGCCGGCAGAGTGACTGCTGGGGTCCCCGGAAGTGACTCATCCTCTCCCCCATACCAGGAGGAATGGCTGGGGAGTGGAGGCCAGGGCAGATGGGCAGCTGTGTGCAAGGCCCCAAGAGCCAGAAGCCATCTCCTTCTCACGCAGCAGCCGAGTGCCAGGGCCCTGTCCTTGGGGTTATGAATAATTCATTGCATAATCGGGCATAGAATCCATCTAGCACGTTCACTAAAAATAGCAGCATAAATTGAACGTTCTAACCTAATTATTCTTTTTTTGAATCCTTGGAATTGTGGATTTTCACAGCTTCAGATGGGGTTTCTTGCAAACTGGCCACTTCTTAAGGGCCCCCCTTGTTGGTCTCTTTAAAAAGGTTTATTTTTCCAGAAACTTCGGAAAGTCAGAGCCTCCTTTTTGCTGCTGCTTCCCAAACACTGGCCCCCTTCTTTGAAGTGGAGCGTCCTGCCAGTTGCTTGTGCCCAGCCCCAGACAAGGGCCATGCACTGCCTCGTACACCTGGGAGATGGTGAGGTGTGACCTTCCTGCCCAAGAGGGCACTGGCCTGCTGGCTCCTCAGGAAGGCAGGGAGAGCACCCTTCCCTTGGGAAACAGGTGCTACCTACCCTCGTGGGGTTTGCATTTAACCATAGGGCAGTGTAAGTGCAGATACTTTGATAAAAAAATAGGCAAATCTGTGCTCTCCCATTTCTCCACCTCTCAAGGTAAGCTGGAAACAGGTTGGCCACTTGCTGGGAAGACAAGTCTGCCCCCTACCCATGGGGCACTAAAGAAATCCGTCAGGACCTGGGACAGTCTGCCAAATTGGCTGGAAATGAATATTGCTATGGAAGACCTATGGAATTTGGGAAATAATGAGAAATTAAAGGATAAATTGGTTACCTAAGGATGCTTTTACTGACTGGGGGCCTTCAAGAATTAATTTCTCAATAAGAAATCAGTTATCTAACCTTTTCTGGATAATTTGGAAGGGCCTACGTACCATAGCAAAGAAAACCCTGAACTTGGAATCAGGAAGTCTTGAATTCAAAATCTGCCTCAAATACTTACTAGCTGGATAACCTAAGCAAGTAACTGAACTCTCCCAATGCCTCAGTTTCTCTATCTGTAAAATGAGGGTGTGAGAGTTGAGGCCTTTAAGGACATTCCAGAACCAGCACTAAGGTCCCCCAGCTGCCTCCTGAGCTAAGAGGAGAAGCTGCAGAAGCTGGTGGACCCCAGACTTTAAAGATGCCAAGACTTGGCAGAGCTGTTTTCCAGTACATTGTCTCCATTTGGCCAGCAAACGCTACCAGATGTGGTTCACCAACCTCCAAAGAGACTCAAAATCTGATAATGGGCAGGATCCTTCCTGATTTGTCCCTGGAAAGAGTGAGTGTATGTACACACATGCACATGTCAATTGGATCAAAAAACAATAACTAAGCACCTACTATGTGCAGGGCAGCGCATTAGGCTCTGGAAACACAAAGTCGACATTTCTTTTAAAATGCATTCTTGTTCAGGGTGTTTGCATTTGACTGACCTGGCTCATCTTCAAAGTGTGGGGTTCCAGAGAGATGCAGATAAGGTACGGGGGAGTTCACTATGGGCTTGGTGGTCACCATGTCTTCAGGATGAAGGCTGTGCCATTGGAAAGGTTAGATGAAGACCCCCACACCATGGTCTGATCCAGGGAATGGCAGCTTGGGGGGATCCCCTGCCAATGGGCTAACAGGATTTCTCCTCCCCCTCCCAGAGCAGTCATTCCTCTGTCTTTCTCTCCACTTAGCACATAGTAGGCACTGAATAAATGCTTGTTGAAGCATGATTTGACTCTGGATATCCTCTCCTCCTCCCCTTCCCCTTCTGTTTTCTCTCCTTTTCTGTAAAGTCCATGAGAAATGCTGGGCACCTGTGGCTCAGCCCACCTCCGCTGAATTGGGGATTAAACTGGTCTCTGGCCCTCCAGGGAAGCCATTTCTTCCAGCTTTAGGGACCTTCACAGCAGGCAGCCCCTTGACCTACCTAGGAATCAGACTCTGCAAATCTGTGCCAAGGCCAACCAGAGCAGGCAAGCTTGCTGCGATGGAGAGTGATCAGAGGAGGGTCTTAGAAGACCCCAGATGACTAGGGATCTGCCTCCAGCCTCTTGCTTCAGAGCTTCCGGGGGAAATGGAGCCAAATAGGGACAGAGGAAGAAATGGGAACAGCTAAGGGCAGCAACTGGGAAAGTGTGTTGCCCTCCTCCCACAGGCTCAGAATTCTTGGGAGCGGTTGGTGTGGGAGTGGGGGCTGCTAGCCCATTGCAGGATCTATGGACACACTCAGAGCCTCCCCTGTGCACACTTAATGTCAAGAAAAATATCGGAGGCCCCAGAATGTGCTAGCTAATACAGCCCCCACAGGTCCTACCCTACTCTAGTCCCCCCAAAAATAAACCCTTGCAGTTCAATGTGGAACTTTATCATTTCAGGGGTGTGGATCCCAGCAAGTGATTTTTGGAAGGAAATGAGGGAAAAGGGAAATGAAACCTCAAATACAGAGTCCCATCCAAAGTGGCTCAAAAACTCTGGGGACTCAAACTCATACTTTTGTTTCTCTTTTTAATTCAGAGGGGTTGCTTCTGAAAAAACAATTCACTTGGGTCCCAAAAGGTTGATTGGCAGTCTTGGCATTTTCTGTCCTCCAACAAAAACCTTCCACCAGCCCCCGCTGGCCTGAGGACAAAGAACATTTCCCTGCAGGAGGGATGAGAGTGAAGAGTATAAAGGATTTTAAGGTCTCCTCCAGCACTTAAATGCTAGGACTCTGTAACCTGGAAATTTGGGGTGTTGAGCCCCCTATCAGCAAGAAATGCCAAGGAAGCCATGGTGAGCCAAGCCAGGGAGTGCCAACCCAGGGGGCAAAAGCCCAGGCAGCAAGGAGATGATGGAGAGTTTGCAGGAGCCCTTCAGAGGAGAGGAATATGGAAGATTGTGGAGATGGTCTTAATTCAAGGAAAAAGAAGGTCCAGCTCCTTCCCCTTATGAATTATTTCCTGTTTATGCTCTAGAGAACTTCTTTGCACATATGTGTTTGCTTCTTGTCTCCCCCATTAGATTGTGAGCTCCTTGAGTCCAGGGACTGTCTTTTGCCTCTTTGTACCCCCAGGACTTAGCACAAGGCCCAGCACAGAGTAGGTGCTTAATAAATATTTTTGATCAATTGATTTTCAAAATTTGGAAAATAGGATTACTAACTCAGAGTCAAAAGAACAGAAAAAGGGAAGGTGGAGGGGAAAGAAAGAAAACTTCCCAAAGCAAGGCTTAGCCAGAACGAAGCAGAGGAGAATCAGCAATGACCCCATGGACTGGGCCAATGGGCTGGCACAAGTATGTAATCGACGTCCTAAAGCCCCACCATGAACTCTCCCTGAACAGCGTCTGGGCATGGGAAGTATGATCGTTATGAGTAATAGCAACCAAATGTTCTCTGGTCCAAGAACAAGAAAATCTCCCCGAACGGAGCTAAGGGAGAAAACTCCCGAAACGCCAACATCTCAGAGTTTAGAGGCTCCTCAGAGATGCCTGGTCCATTCTGTACCCAGCCACAGATTGGGAAGTCAATCTGCCTCACTTCACCGCCCACCCTCTGCTCCCAGCCATGTCCTCTGGGCCAGGAGAGCAGAGCCCCATAGATCTCCAGGACCCAGTCATGAACAGTGCTTTTAATGAAATATTTCATACGATTCTTATGAAGAAAATGGAAGGACATGGGTTAAATGATGGGGAATATTAGACGATAATGCAATGAGAAGGATTCAGAACTGGCTGGATGGCTGAGCTCAAAGAGTCAATGGCTTGGTGTCAATGTGACAAGAGGTCTCCAGTGGAGGGCCCCAGGGATCTGTGCTTGGCCCTATGCTTTCTGATTTTTTTTTAATGACTTGGACAAAGGAATGGATATACATTCACAGGTTTGTAGATGGCACAAAGCTGGGAGAAACAGATGGCACAGAGACTGACAGAGCCAGGTCCAAAAGAATCTTGACAGGTTAAAGCATTGGTTAAATCTAATAAGATGGAATTCAGTATGAATCTAACATTTCTTTAAAAAAAAGACACAAAGTCTTACAATTTGGGTGCCCCACCCCAAAAAAAAACCCTTCAGCTGCACAAGTATGAGATAAAGGAGGCTTGGTAAGACTGCACGTGCTCTGAAAAAGATCTGAGGGTTTTAATGGACCCCAAGCTCAGCCTAAGTCAGCAGTGTGGTGACTACCAAAGGAGCTAATGGGAATCCCTTTGTAATCTGCCAGGTCAGACCTCATCTAGAGTCCTGTGATCAGTTTCACAGTTTAAGAAGGACATAGAGAAGAGGCAGAGCCAAGATGGCAGAGTAAAAGCTGTGATTTGCTTGAGTTCTCCCCCAAACCCCTCCAAATATCTGTGAAAAATTACTCTAAACAAATTCTAAAGCAACAGAACCCACAAAAAGACAAAGGGAAACAAATTCCAGCCCAAGACAACCTGGATGGTTGATGTGAAAAGTCTGTTGCATCAGGCTGAGACAGGAGCACAGTTCAGTGTGGGCATGCAGGCAAAGACAAGGCCACAGCGACCCTGGAGCACACCTCAGGGGAGTGAATCATGGGCAGCTGGGGCGGTTTCCAGACTTCTCAACCCACAAATGCCAAAGACAACTTGGAAGATCAGTGGGAAAGGTCTGTCGCACCTCGGTGAGAGAGGAACGTGGTCCAGTGCAACCCCAGGGTGGGGGCCATGGTGACAGCAGCTCAAGTGGCTGATCAGAGAGGGATTGCAGGGATCTCTTTGCTGGCACTGGGGCAGGATTCTCTTGCTTTGCCTGTGCTTGGATCTGGGTTGCAGTCCTGGTTGTCGGTTCCTGGGGTGAAGAGGAGCATTGACATGGCAGAGCTTGTGGTGGCAGTGGAGAGAGAATCTTCCTCACAGTTCAAAGGCAGAAAAGAGTGCTTATGGTCACTCATAGACCAGAGCACAGGGCATAAAAGGAGTAAATGCCTCACCTTTGGCCACACCACCTTGGAAGAACTGAAAATTTACAGGTCCCTCTGAAATTCAAGTATCTCTGAAAACAACTGCACAAAATCCCTGAAGCTTGGGACAGTACACCCTCCACACTGGAAGCAGAGCCCTACTTTAACAAAGAGTTTACAAGTCAAGTAATTGGCTGGGAACATGAGCAAACAGTGGAGAAAAAAACTTAGACTATAGAATCTTACTTTGGTGACAAAGAAGATCAAAACATACAATCAGAAGAAGACAACAAAGTCAAAGCTCCTACATCCAAAGCCTCCAAGAAAAATATGAATTGGTTTCAGGCCATGGAGGAGCTAAAAAAAAAAATTTTGAAAATCAAGTAAGAGAAGTAGAGGAAAAATTGGGAAGAGAAATAAGAGTGATGCAAGAAAATCATGAAAAATGAGTCAACAGCTTGCTAAAGGAGACCCAAAAAATTCTGAAGAAAATAACACCTTAAAAAATAGCCTAACCCAAATGGCAAAAGAGGTCCAAAAAGCCAATGAGGAGAAGAATGCCTTAAAAAGCAGAATTGACCAAATGGAAAAGGAGGTCCAAAAGCTCACTGAAGAAAATAATTGCTTAAAAATTAGAATGGAACAAATGGAAGCTAATAACTCTATGAAAAATTGAGAAATTATAAAAACAAAACCAAAAGAATGAAAAAATAGAAGACAATGTGAAGTATCTCATTGGAAAAACAACTCACCTGGAAAATAGATCCAGGAGAGAACATTTAAAAATTATTGGACTACCTGAAAGTCATGATCAAAAAAAGAGCCTAGACATCATCTTTCAAGAAATTATCAAGGAAAACTTCCCTGATATTCTAGAATCAGAGGGTAAAATAGAAATTGAAAGAATCCACCAATCACCTCCTGAAAAAGATCCCAAAAGGAAAACTCTTAGGAATATTATAGCCAAATTCCAGATCAAGAAGAAAATATGGCAAGCAGCCAGAAAGAAACAATTCAAGTATTGTGGAAACACAATCAGGATAACACAGGATTTAGCAGCTTCTACATTGAGAGAATGGAAGGCTTGGAATATGGTATTCCAGAGGTCAATGGAACTAGGATTAAAACCAAGGATCACCTACCCAGCAAAACTAAGCATAATCCTTTATGGGGGAAAATGGATATTCAATGAAATGAAGGACTTTCAAGCATTCTTGATGAAAAGATCAGAGCTGAATAGAAAGTTTGACTTTCAAATACAAGACTCAGGAGAAGCATAAAAAGGTAAACAGGAAAGAGAAATCACAAGATACTTATTAAAGTTGAACTATTTACATTCCTACATGGAAAGATGATATTTGTAACTCATAAGACCTTTCTCAGTATTAGGGTAGTTGGGGGAATTTATATATGTATGTATACACAGAGGGCACAGGGTAAGTTGAATATGAAGGGATGCTATGTAAAAAATAAAATTAAGGGGTGAGAGAAAATTGTACTGGGAGGAGGATAAAGGGAGAGATAGAATGGGGTAAATTATCTCACATAAAAGAGGAAAGAAAAAGCTTTTACAGTGGAGGGGAAGAGGGGGGAGGTGAGAAGGAATGAATGACTCTTACTCTCGTCGGATTTGGCTTAAGAAGGGAATAACATACACACTCAATAGGATATGGAAATCTATCTTACCCTATAGAAAAATAGGGGGAAAGGGGATAAGAGACGGGGGGGGAATGATAGAAGGGAGGGCAGATTGGGGGAGGGGGTAATCAGAATGCATGATCTTGGGTTGGGGGGAGGGGAGAGATGGGGAGAAAATTTCAAACTCAAAATCTTGTGGAAGTGAATGTTGAAAACTAAAAATAAATAAGTTAATTAATTTTAAAAAATAAAAAAAATAAAGTCACACAAAAAAAGAAAGACATCAGTAGGCTACAGAACAGACTGAGGAGGTGACCAGGATGGGGAAGGGCTATCAGGCCACATCCAGATGAGGATCTGTTGGCTGCTCCTGCCACTGACCTTCTCATGGCATCCTCACTGGCCTCTTTGCATTGGTCACCTCCTCCTTGAAGCCTGCCACCTTATCAACATCCTCCTGAAAATAGGACTCACAATATTCCAGCCAGGATCACTTCAGTTTAACTGTAAAGCAGCTTCCAAACAGAAAAAGAATTGAAGATATTAGACAGATGGCTAAGGGAAACTGGAATTATTTTCTGAGTTCATCTAAGGCTAAGAGAGACACCTCAGCTCCAGATAAGATTTTTATGGAGTTCTTTATCAAGAAACAAGGGGTAGACTGAGCCCTCTGGAGGTCCCTCCCAAGCCTCCTTTCTAAATGTTAATGGGACTATTGTGTCATGGGAAGGCTGGTGTTCCCAGAACTCAGGCAGGTGGAGGCAGGCATAAAAATGATTGAGAGACTTTGCAGATGTCAGTTTATGATGATGGACTTTGCTCATCATAAGTAAGTAGTCTGCATGCTAAGATTGTCAACACAAACAACTGTGTGTAAAAGCCAAAGATTTGTCTAGCAGCAACATGGGATATACAAAAACAAGGCAAAGCCCCCCAAGGCCACCTCAGTGTAAGACACTGAGATAGCAGTAGGGGTACAGTGAGGCCTTTGCATGGAATAGACAATTACAATGGAACATAGGCCAAGGAGCAGAAAGGATGGTGGGAAATGTGACAGGGCTTTTCCAGAATAAATCAATGTGGGAATAAAAGAGCCAGAGGAACTGACACCAGCCAGATGAAAAGAAAAGGGAGTGGGAATAATGGGGAAACAAAGGCAACAGAGAGAGTAACTTCGATGGCAGAGGGCCCTTTGACGTGCCGACATTAATGAAAATATGGATAACTTCACCCCAAGATGAATTGGTCATGTACTGTTTAATGCTATGCCTATTTTAAAAATGAGTGCTGTTTCTTGAGCCTTTTCTCCTCTCCTGGATCAGGACTAAATAAAATTCGAAGAATGTGGGCTCCCGCTTTTTGCATGGATGTGGCTGTGTGAGCACCTTGCTCCTGGTTCCAGGCAGTAAGGTGAATGTACCTCCCTAAGACAAATAAGCCCCTTCCAGGTGGGTGACCAATGATGGCAGTTCTCCTCAGGCATAGACAAACACTGTGGTAGCTGAAAGATGGAGAGGCGCTTCTCTGGAATGGTCAGTCCAGCATCCAGAAGGCAGACTGAGCCAAGCCTCCTTTGCCCTGAGGAGGAGGAACAAGAGAAGGGCTAAGAGAACCCTTTGACAGCTACCTTCCCATCCCTTATTTCCCTTCCCTAATTTCTGGCTGCACCAAGAACAGGGCTTTTAAAAGTGGGCTCTGCAGAATCATCTCTTATAGTATTAATAGATGACATTAATACGTATAATTTCCCCTTGCCGTGGGCATGAATTTGCCATTAACTGCGTTTTGGAGTGGTTTCCATCCTTTAGTCACAAGTGAGGGCCAGAAATGGGGTCTTAGGCTACCAGGGATGAGACCCAGGGTGGGCCTGACCTCTGGGAAAGAGAGAGATCTAGGCTGGCTGTTGCCCTGAGGGCAGCCAAAGTGAAGAGGAATAGCCCTGCCTTCAGACCTAGGGTCAGAGGCAAGCAGATGTCTTTCTTTCATCAGAAGGAAGAAGCTGGAGAGGGCCCATCTCCAGAGAAGGAACTAAACCAGGGTCCCAAAGCTGGGAACTGCTGCAGGAGGCTTCTATGGCACATTAGAAGTCAGGGCTGGTTATATGGATGAGCCTGGCCTATTATTAGGACAGCTACAAACCAGGCCAGAGGATGGGCTCTGAGGAGTAGGACTTTAATACCATGTGGGAAGGAAAGGGGAGAGGAGGAGGGAGAGAAAGGAAGGGAGGGGGAGGGGAAGAGAAGGAGAAGAGGGAAAAGGTGGAGAGGGAGGAGGGAGGGGAGAAGGGAGGGGAGGAGGGGAGGAGAGGAGGAGGGGAGGAGGGAGAAGAGGGAAAAAGGAGAGGAGGAGGGAGTAAGGGAGGGAAGAGAGAGGGGAGGGGAGCAAAGGGAAAGGGGGAAGAGTGGAACAGACATTTATTAAATGCCTATGTGCCAGGCACTGTGCTCAGCACTTTACAAACACGATCTCATTTATTAATGGGAAGCCATGCCCTCACATTCCGAGAGAGATGCTTAGGTTGAGCTGTGTTCATTTACAGCTGTATAAAATGATAGGCAACATCCTAACTCAGTTCAGGAAAAATAGTTTTTCCTCTCAGGGCCTGGGTATAGAACCACAGAACAGCTCCGGGCCTCTGAGCAAAGCCCCGTGCTGGGAGGCAGAGAGGGCCAGGCTTGCACGGACAGCTCGAAGTTCACATCTGGGTCACAGAGCTAGAAACCAGTAGGACCAAGGCTGGGAGGCGTGGGCACCCTACACCTGGACAGGGCCTGACTACAGGAGGAGTGTGGCCTGGGGAAAGGCACTTCAGGTCCTGTAACACTGAGACCCCTCCGGTCCTGCCTGGGCCCAGCAGGAAGAGTCAGAAAGCCTCCTGGTTCGTGCAGGCCTGGCCTCAGTCCTCAGCTGCTTCTTCCATTGGCCCCTGGCCCCGTCCTGACCTCCAGCTCTTGTTCATCCTCCCCAGCTCCAACTTCCCATTGTGGCTTTTGGCCATGGTGACCTCCAGCCAGCTTCACTGCCCCACCAGGCTGCTGTCCGAGGTTCCTTCGTGACCCCTTGTCTCTGCAGCGCTCCTGCCCCTTCACTGGCCCCTTCTGCTTCATGTCCATCCTTCCCCACCTTTGCCTGTGCCTTCCTGGTTCTGGCTCCCAGCCCTGACCCGCTGGGCCTGCTCCCTGAAACCTGACCTGGGACTTCCTCCGAGGGTGGAACTCCGAAAATCGGTGTTACTGGAGTCTTGTGTTTCTCTGTATTTACTCAGATTCATATTCAGGGTTTGTGGCCCTGGGACAAGCGCAGGGTCGGGAGGAGCTTCCCTGGCGCCCTGGCTTCCAGCCAAGGAAAATGACTCGTTGAGTGCAGTTGTGCCCTCCCGCCGGGGAGAGAGGAAAAGGCCCCAAGCAAATCCGAGGAAGTAAAAATAACTGGGAAGTAAGAAGCCGCGGCGGAGGGCGCTCAGGCTGGCTGTTTGGCATCCAGCGTCTTACTGCAGCCGTAGGGAAAACAGCCCAGCTCCAGAAAGCCAGGTTTGCCTTCAAAGAGCCTCAAGAGAAGGCACCACAGAGAAGAAATAAGCCTAAGCAACCAGAGCGCCAGAAACAGCCGGGCGGGACGCAAGACATCCGACATCCGACATCTCGGCATCCGACGGACCTCGGAGGGACCTCGGATGGACCTCGGATCTGGCGTCGGGGACGCAGAGGACCCTGGCTTCGGCCCCAAGAGCAAAGGAGAGCCAAGACGAAGGAACGGCGTGGGGAAGCTGGGTCAAAGGCCAATGAACTGAAGAGACAGAAGGAGAGACTCGGTAGAGGAGGCCGGGCTGTCCAGGGGGCAGCGCGTGGCCCCAAGCATGACCAGAAGCGCTGTGGACAGACCAAGCACCGAGACAGGGACAGGAAACTGATCCCGGGCCAAGGTCAGGAAGATGGGAAAAGCCCCTGGGCTTCCCTAGAGCGAGGTCTCGGCCCATCCTCC
>NW_020954595.1:13525783-13539829 GCF_900497805.2 Vombatus ursinus | reverse complement strand
TCCTCCTGCTTTCAGCTCTGCCTTCATCTTCTGCTCCTGCTCTGACACAGCCCCAGAATACTGAGCCCTGGCGTGAGGAAAGGATGCTCTGAGTCTGCCAAAGGGCCAGGGCCAGGGCATCCCACCCTCAGAGAGTGAGCTGGGTTTGGGGATGTGAGGGTGAAAAGCTCTCAGGAAGTTCACCAGGTAGAACAGGAGATGGTGCCATTCTCCCACATAAAACCACGTCTGTCTCCTGACTCCCTCCTCCTCCCATCAGAGCAGGCTCGCTCTCTCACTTGCTCACTCTAGACAGCCCAGGGTTTCTCCTGCTCATCCATTCATCATTTGGTGGGGATGAGAAGTCGGGCCTTTTGGAGTGTGCGGAGCCCTTTGCTTTCCCAACCTTTTCTCTGGGTGGAAGGAAAGATGCAAGCCTGGGGCAGACACAAAGCTGACATCCAAGCCTGTGGCAAGGAACCAGGGGAGATGCTGGGAAGCTGAGAAACCCTCAACCACCACACTGAACTTGTGTTATGCCTCTTTCACACATCAAGGGCATCCTTGAGAGAGGTAAGAGGAGGGGAGCATCTCAACAGACCACATTTAGTCATGCAATTGGCAGCTCAGTGCTGTAATGGATAAAGCACCAGACATGGAACCACGAAGACCTGGGTTCAAATCCTGCCTCAGACACCAGTGTGACCCTGGGGAAGTCACTTCACTTCTGTCTGCCTCAGTTAAAATAGGAATAATATTAGCATCTACTTCCCAAAATTGTTGTAAGCATCAAGTGAGGCAAATTATGTAAGATGCCTTGTAAAGCTGAAATTGCTATATAAATATTTATCATCATCATCATCGTCATTATTATCCTCTCCTTTGAGATGCTGCTTCTCCCCTGTGTCCTGAATGCTACCATTCCCTGTGATTTCCTCTGGTGCCGTTCACTTTCCGACTTGGCTCTCTATGACTGACCAGTCTGCTCCCTTTTCTGTTTAAATGACACACAGGTCACCACTCCTTCCTTCAGCAATTCCTGGCAAGCAGAAACAAAAGGAAGAATAACATTTAATACTTCTTTTCCCATAAGTGTTTGCCTGTCTCCATACATGAGAAACTCCACAGTCCCTGAAGCTTAAATTGTTTACTTTCCCCCCTTGCCCGAAGGAGAGAGAGGTGGAGTTCCCCTCCTTAACAAAGTCTAAGAAATTGTCCTTCATGGATGAAGTTTGGCTCCTGCACTGGGGCCAGGAAACACTGAAGGGATTCTCCAAAGCAAAGAACTTGTGTGTTGACGCATTTTAAAAGTAAAATTCAAAACAGAAGAGGCTCTACCTAAACAAAGGTCTCTGTCCCCTGAGTCTAAGTATTTGAACCCTAGCCTGGTAGAAACTATTCCATCAGGGTCTTGGATGTGAGGGTGCTTAAGGACCATTATTTGTAATCGATTCTTTGGCAATTTCAATTCATTCATGATATTTTCTCATTCATAGCTGAAAAGACAGAAAAAAGTGGGGATTAGAAAAGCCGCTTAGAGCAGGCGAAAGGGGTGCTCTGAAGAGCTGGGTTCAAACTGCCTCCTTCTGTGGCTTTCAAAAAGTGACTTAAACCTCTTTGAGCTTCCATTGACTCACTTGCCCAAGAAGAAAAATCATACCTGCCCTGGCCTGGCTGGCTCTGGCCCCCTCTCAGACATCCTATCAGGATCTAGAGGGAGCTTGGAAGCAAAATGCCTTGAAGCAACATGCAAATGCAACAGATTCTTCCCTTGGGACCTGAACACGTCCCCAAGTCACACTGTCTCACCTCAGCCACCAGGGCCAAAGGACTCTGGGTATTGGACTGTGTAGATGTGGTGCACTGGGAAGAAGAGAGACTTTGGAGAGCTGAGCCCCCTGAACAAGGATAAGCTGTTTGTAATACTGCCAGGAGTAATTCATGCCCAGACCAGTGACCCTAGAAGTAAAGATAAAACCACAAAGTCACTGACGGCTCTGAATATGTTGCAATTGGACCAACATTTATCAAGCGCATACTGTGAGAAGAGCCACAGTTTGGCTATGACACAGCCCCTGCCCTCAAGGAGCTCACAGTCTAGCATCAGGATAAGACACTAACACAAATCTCTGGGACACATGGATTGAAGAGGAGCAGAACTCGTGGCTTTCTTTGTAACCTAGGGGAGGAAATCAAGGGAAGTTGCATGGAGGAAGTGGCCTTTGAGTCAGTGCCTGAGGACTGACAAAGGCAAATGTCACAATTTTTGATAAGGGGAAGGAGATGGAGTCTGTTAAAAAATAGACTGATAAATTGTATTATAATTCCTAGATTGCAGCATTAAACCTATGGTTTGTGTGCATTTAGACAAGGAAAGGGTGCTCAGAAAGACAACTATGGCTTGATCAAGGCCAGATAATGTCAAAGAAACCACATGTCCATTTGGGAAATGGTGACTAACCTGGTCCTATCTCCCCAAAAGGCAGCAGAGTTTCAATAACTACAGACTGAGAACATCTACCTTCCCATCTTTGTGGCAGATTCATGAATGGAATTACTCATCAGGGGCAATCCTTTAGGCAGGGAGCAGACAAGATGTCACAAAGGGTATTCTAGAGTAGACTACATCTTTAGGAAGATAGAATTGATAGAAAGGTATGAAGAACATAAGACTCTCCTATCTCTCCTGTTAACATCTGATTTGGGAGAGCAAGATGGCCCTGGAGCAGGCACTGGGAGCTGGTCACATCCACATGTGGTCTGTAGAGTGTGATTGTAGAGTGCAGAGCTCTTTCCCTTCTCATGCCCTCCTCTTCCTCATCCCTTCTCATCCCAGCTTCTGAGGCAATAAGGGATTTTGTGACTTCCACACGAATTACTAAAAATTATAACATGTAACTCATTAATTCATCAATTAACTCTGAGCTCCAGTCCCAGTTTATCAAATATCATGTAATACTTCTTTTCCCAAAAGTAGTTGCCTCTCTCCATACATGAGAAACTCCATAATCCCTTAAGCTTAAATAAATAACATACAGAGTACCACTTTGGAGATAGGACACTGACAAGCTAGAGCAAGCCTATTGGACCACAAGGACCATTCCATTTAATGAGTGCTTGAAAAAACCTGGAATATTTAGTTCATCTAATAGAAAACTCTGGTCAGTGCTTGACTGTTTCCAGGTATTTGTGGATGGGTGATTAGACTTTTCTGCTTGGTTCTTGAGGGCAGAAATAGGAATAACACTAGAGTTTAAAGGACACAGATTAAGATTTTCTCTATGTAAAATCCTCTCAACAATTAGACATAGTTCAAGATTGACTGGGTTGTCTCAGGCACTAGAGGCCAACAAGTGAGGGCACCAAGATGACATATCAGAGACGTCCTAGAGGGATTTGGGGGCAGATGTGGGTGGGACTCCCTGCCAACACCGAGATCTTGTGACTGAAATCTGGCTCACTGGCTGATCAATTAACAAGCATTTACTAAACGCTTGCAATGAGCCCAGCATTCTGTGGGATACCAGGAATACAGAGACATCTCGGGGATGATTTCTGTCCAGCACTTGATGGGAACATTTGAAATCAGCTGCAGAATCTCTGATTTCCCTTTGTATTTGGGAAAAATCAAGATACGCCTTGAGGAATCAGCTTCTTCTGACAGTTCTCAAACTAGAAATGCTCTTGCTGGGGGGAAGGGGGGAGGATGAGATAAGAGTCCACGTCCTGGGGTTGGGTGTCTGTCTTTTTTGACCAATGACTTTTCTTTCCTGATTAGAGCCACCTGCCAGCCAGCCACACCCCCCTCCCCTCCCCGGCCCCACACACAGCTTAGCACTAGAGTTGCAGCTCATTACAGATAACAAACTGAGGCAAACAGAGTTCAGTGATTTGCCTGGGGGTAAGGCAAAGGCAAAGCAAACTGCCCCACCTAACTGCCATATTAGGTTTGCTGTGGTCTAAATGCCCTAAATTGGCAATATCAAATGTCTAACCACACCTCCTCCATATTGTACTTGTGAAGTTGATCAGTTGAATACATGAATAAAACTTTTTATTTCTTCCTACCAAATTTCATCTTATTGAGACATCGAGGTGGAACAATGTACAGAGTGCTGGACGTGGAGCAAGAAGACCTGAGTTCAAATCCTGCCTTAGACACTTCCTAGCTGTGTGATCCTGGGCAAGACAATTAAACTCTCCATCCTCCATTTTCTCATTGGACAAATAGGGACAATAATAGCACACACCTTCCATATTCATTGTGAGATTTTTTTTTCCTTCTGAAATCAAATTCTATTTGTGAATTAAAATAATTTCTATAAATGATTTCTATAAAACAAAACAGCAAAATATTTAAATAGTAGAAGGTGGGCTGTATCTGTTTTGCAGAGATATTTGCTTCTTAGACAAGTTCCAAAAAAAAAAAAACACCACACATTCAAGTTAGCAATTCTCTGTTAAATATAGCATTTAACCATGAGTTTCTTAGAATCCTTAAACAAATAGTTTATTCTGGAATTGTGATACCTCAGAATTGTATTTGACTAACCAATTCTTTTATAATCAAATGCCACTTTTAATGTTTAAGATTTCTTTTATAATGGAAAAAGAGCTAAGATAATTCTTGTCTTTAAGTAGAATTGTGAATAAAAAGAAAACCAGCAAGTGAATTTGGTGCAATGGTACTCTCAAATACTGTGTGATTTCATTGGATTTCCCCTGCACTGGGATACCCCAAAGGAAAGTGTTAGATTTATCTAATAAGCTCAACCAAAGAAACAAAACAAACACACCAAATACAGCCTATTGTGCTCCAGGCATCCCAGCAGAGCAATTTTTTGCATATATTCCTATTACAGAAACCTAAGTGTTCTTTTTCCCACCCAGAGATAAATCGTTAAACATCAGGTGTGAGGAACTTATGTGCAACTGAAAACCACCTGTTTGTCACATTTCTCCCGTCTTGCCTCTTCATTTTAATATTTTTTATATTCTAGGTGTAAGAAGAAAAAGCTCTGAGCAATACCGCCGCCTCTTGGGGACAATGCAGCCATTGGGGTGTTTTTTTTTCCCTCACTGGCGAAGCCATGCTAAATGTTGTCGCATGACTCTAGCTTCAGAGCAATTCATCTAATTCCAGAATGAAGAAGAGAAGGAAAAGAGACCCGGAAATGACGGTACTGACTGATTTTCCACATCAACCAAATATTGAAAGGTTACCGGCCACTAAGTTTCTTGAAATAGAGATAATACATGTAAAATGCTTTGCAAACCTTAAAGTACCATGTAAATGTTAGTTACTAATGTTGATATCATCATCACTATTATTTGTTACTGTTGCTATGATTCATCTCAGGTCTGAGCTCTAGTCTTTGAAATTTGGTTGGATTTGGACTTCCTTATCCAATGTGTTAGTAAGTCCTCCTAGATCTGGGTCATCTTCAGATTTGATAAGCATGCCATCTGTGCCTCTCCCCAAGTCATTGATAAAAATGTGAACCAGAACACAGCCAAGTCAAGATCCCTGAAATACTCCCCTAGATTGAACCCTTAGCATCTGCTCTTGGGATCCAGCCGTTCGCTCCTGACTCTCCAAACTGTCTCCATCAGGCCACAGCAGCCTTCTCTCTCTGGAAGCTCATGCTGCCCCTGCTTTCCTCACCTTAGAAGCTCTTTCTGCCCCTGGCCCTCTCATGCTGGAAGCGTACTCTGCCCTTGTGGTCCCTTCCTCTGAGTGGTCAATCCCTCCTAAAAGCTCTGTTTTAAGGAGAGTACCCAGGCTAGCCATGTGCTCACTTTGTCCTGAGCTCCACTGAAGCTGACTTACCTTCTCCCAGAGCCAAACTTTCTTACAAATTTTTCCACCATGGCCCCCTTTCGAGGACCCTCTTTCCTACTCCTTTTCCTCTCCCTTTGATGTGTCAGCTTCCCGGTTAAAACATAAGCTCCTTAAGAGCAAGGGCTATTTTTCGTTCTCTTGTATTTGAATCCTTAATGCTTAGCAGAGTTCCTAGAATACAGCAAGTGTTTAAATGCTTATTAACTTGACTTTTAGATGTTTACAGGTTTTATTTTTCTTTGTCCTAGAAGCTCCAGATTTCAGCTCTGACCTGAGAGTTTTAAGTTTGAGGATTCTTTCAGGTAGAGTGACCAGTGATCTCTTTCAATTTTTACTTTGCTCTGTAGGTCTAATACATTTGTCAGGGCAATCTGGACAATCTGAATTTGATTGTGTGTCTGTGTGTGTGTGTGTGTGTGTGTGTAAAAATATGGAATCTAGTTTGATGCTTTTTTTGGGGGGTCATGGTTTTCAGAGAATTTGATGATTCTTCAATCCACTCTTCTCAATCTGTTTTCTTGGTCAGTTGTTTTTGATGGTAGATAGCTTACATTTCCTTTCTCTTTTTTTCAATATTTTTATTTGTATCTACTGTGTATTATTTGTGTCCTAGAATCTTTGAGTCCTGTCTGCTCCATTCTAGTGTGGGAGGAGGGAAGGGGAGTCTGCTCCACAGACAGGGTTTCCACCTTCTGTTCTAAACCATTTATTCTCCCTTTGTGTTTGCCTTCCACAGACCTAAGTTCATGTTTTATCTCATGCTTCATATTTCCAGTTCCTCTTGTAGCCCATTTTCTCTGAAGCTGGGCTTATTGCTGTTGTGAAGTGACTCTCTTCTCGCAGGTTTACTTCTGTGTGTCTCTTGACACAATGTTTTTCTTCATTGTGTTCAGCATTTTCTTCCCTTTGCTACATCAGAATGCTGTGAGCCTCCATCCAGTTGGAGCCTTCTCTTGGGAACTCTGCAGGCTTTGCCACCGATGATGCATTTCTGGTCAGACTGTTGGGAAGTGGCAGTCTGTTCACCTGAGATCACTGCTTGTTTCGCTGGAGGGATACCTCTCCCAGCGCCCACAGACTCTGGCTGTCTTTTGTCCAGTCCAGGCCGAATGAAAGAGCATTCTGTTATTTCCTTGATGAACTTCTTGATCATTATTTCACCTGGAGCCCTTTTCAGAAGTTTACTGAAGGGCCAGGCTCCTTCACTGCCTTTCAAATCACCCTCTGAACCACAGTTAATTTGCTTTTCTAAATGCTCACTGCTGATCCCTTTGGCAATACATTCTAGCCAGGAATTGAAGGCCATCTCACTGGCTGGCATTCCTTTCCATTTTTTGAAAATGAGAACATTGTCTTTTCTTCAATCCTGTGGTACCCTCTCCCTCCCCACCACACCACCCACTTCTGTCTTCCAGTCATCATGGCATTGGATCAGTAATCACACCTGCCACTTCTCTCAGGGCATAAGGATCTGGCTCATTTGACCCAAGTGACTTGAACTCATCGAAGGCAAATGGATGCTCTCTGATCCTCTCCTTCCTAATGTTAGGTATCACCGTCCAGAGAAGTTGAGAGATACTGGAAGTGGAGAAAGAATGAGAATTTCAAGTTGTCTACTTAAATGTGTAATTCAAATTTACTCCAATTTACTTACACGTTTAAATAGGTGATTGGCATTAGAATTCTGGAGAGTTACAGGAGTTATTTGTTGTAAAGTCATTCAGTTGTGTCTGACTCTTCATGACCCCATGTGTTAGAAATAAGGCCTTAGAGAAATCAAGCCTTCTAGTTAAAAACGAAACTAAGCTCGGAGTGAGTGAAGAATCATTTATTTTACGGTTCCACCTCTCAGAAGAGATTACCCCAATTACAGAAGTGACAAAAAGTTTTATCCTGGGGGCAGCTAGGTGGTGCAGTGGATAGAGCACTGGCCCTGACGTCAGGAGGACCTGAGTTCAAATCCGGCCTCAGACCAAACACTTGACACATACTAGCTGTGTGACCTTGGGCCAGTCACTTAACCCCGATTGCCTCACTAAAAAAAAAAAAGTTTTATCCTGTTAGGACGCCAAGACTCCTCCCTTCCAGGCCCAGATCGGTCTGTTCCTTTCCAGGTAACAGTCTTACATATCCACCTATCCCACATCCCCTTGATATCCCCCGCCCAGCCCTCATCATCCCTCTGTCCTGCTTAGGGCTAGTTAAAACCAGCTCTGCCCTCTAGAACTTTGGGGTCTATTAGCAGATTAGGGCCCTTCTCATTGACTTGCCCTTCCAAGGTTTTGCAAGCTTGTTAAAACAATGTAACTTCTTCGCTGATGTTGTAAGATGTCAAAGGTTATCTTAAATTGTGGGAGCATGATACCATGATACCTTGTCCCTTACACATGGAACGTAGTACACCAGGCCCTCCTATCTACCCCTATCTCTCAAAGTCTGTCCAAGCTCATGTTCATAATTTCCATGATACTATCTCTCTTCTGTCATCTTTTTCCTTTGCCTTCAATCTTTGCCAACATTAGGAACTTTTCCAATGTGTCCTGCCTTCTCATTATGGGCCAAAGCATTTAAGCCTCAGTTTTAGTATCTGGTGTTTCAATGAATAGTCTGAATTAGTTTCTTTGAGTATTGACTGATTTGACCCCTTTGCTGTCCAATGAACTCTTGAAAGTCTTCTCTAGCACCACAACTCAAAAGTGTAGATTCTGTGTCACTCAGCTTTCCTTATAGTCCAATTTTCACAGCCATACATTGCTACTGGAAAAACCATATCTTTGACTATATGGATTTTTGTCAGTAAGGTGGTATCTCTGCTTTTTAGCAGGCTGTCCAGATTTGCCAGAGCTTTCCTGCCAACAAGCAGGAATCTTAATTTCATGGCTGTAGTCACCGTCTACAGTGATCTTTGAGCGCAACAACATAAAATGTGACACTGCTTCCATTTCTTCTCCCTCTGTTTGCCAGGACGGGATGAGACCAGTTGCCAAAATCTTAGTTTTTTGGGTTTTTTTTTTAATTTGTTACGCTAAGCTTCAAGCCAGCTTTGACACTCTCCTCTTTCATGCTTGTCAAGAGGCTTCTTATTTCCTCTTCATTTTCTGCCATCAGAGTGGCGTCATCTGCATTTCTGAGAGTGTTGATAACTCTCCTGGCAACCTTAATCCCAGCTTCTGATTCATTCAGCCCAGCATTTCGCACGATGCGCTCTGGGGAGAAGTTAAACGAACAAGGTGACCATGCACAGCCTCGTCACACAGTCTTAAATGAATCAGTCGTTCCCTGTTTGGTCCCAATTCTTCTGTATTCAGGCCCCTCCAGGAACAAGTAAGATGACCCGGCACACGCATCTCTTTGAAAACTTGCCACGCTTTGTTGTGACCCACATAGTCAAAGGCTTTAGTGTAGTCAATGAGGCAAAAGTAAATGTTTTTCCCGAACTCTCTTGCTTTCTCCATAATCCAATAAACGTCGGCAATTTGGTCTCTAGTTCCTCTGCCTCTTCAAAAACCAGCTGGCTCTTCTGGTAATTCTTGGTCCACATATATTTGAAATCTAGTTTGCAGAATCTTAAGCATAACCTTGCTGGCAGGTGAAATGAGTGCAATTGTTTGGTAATTTCAGCATTCCTTGTCATTGTCCTTCTTTAGGACTGGGACAAAAAGTGATCTTTTCCAATCCAGTGGCTATGTTGAGTTTTCCAAAGTTGCTGGCATATAGAGTGCAGCACTTTAACAGCATCCATCGTCTTCTAGGATTTTAAATAGCTTAGCTGGAATTCCCTCATTCCACTAGCCTTATTGTTAGCAATGCTTCCTATACACATTTAACTTCATTCTCCAGAATGTCTGACTCTAGATCAGTAACCACACCATCATGGTTATAGGTTATGTTAAGATTGTTCTTGTAGGGGCAGCTAGGTGGTGCAGAGGATAGAGCACCAGGCCTGGAGTCAGGAGCAACTGAGTTCAAATCCGACCTCAGACACATAACACAACACTCAATAGCTGTGTGACTCTGGGCAAATCACTTAACCCCGATTGCCTCACCAAAAAAAAAAAAATGTTCTTCTATAGTTCTTTGACATATTCTTGCCACCTCTTCTTAATCTCTTCTGCTATTTTATTAAATGCGTACAATTTTTGTCTCTTATCATGCCCATTTTTGCATAAAATTTTCCCTTGATATCTCTGATTTTCTTGAAGAGATCACTTGTCTTTCCCATTCTATTGTTTTCTTCTATTTCTTTGCATTAGTCATTTAAGAAAACTTTTGATCTTGCTGTTCTCTGGAATTCTTCATTCTGTTAGGTATATCTTTCCCTTTCTCCTTTCCCCCCTTCCATTTTCCTTCTTTGCTCAGCTATTTGTAAAGTCTCGTCAGACAGCTTTTTTGCTTTCTTGCTCTTCTTTTTCTTTGGAATGTTTTTGTTGATGTTGCTACCTCCTGTATAATATTGCAAACCTCTGTCCATAGCTCTTCAGGCATTCTATCTACCAGATCTAATCATCACCTCCACTTCAAATTCATAAGGGATGTTATTTAGGTCATATCTATATGTCCTGGTGGTTTTCCTTACTTCCTTCAATTTAAGTCTGAATTTTGCAATAAGCAGCTCATAATCTGAGCCATAGTCATCTCTTGGTCTTGTTTTAACTGACTGTATAGAGCTTCTCCAACTTTTGCTGCAAAGTACATAATCCATCTGATTTCTCTATTGACCATCTGGTGATGTCCATGCCTCGAGTCACCTTTTGGGTTGTTGAAAAAGAGTGTTTGTTATGAACTGTGAATTATCCGGACAAAACTCTCTATATAGTGATCTATTATCTGAATTAAATTCACCCATTCACATCCATTTAAGTTGACTGACACCTAAGATGTTGATGTTCAATCTTTCCACCTCCTGTTTGACCACATCCAGCTTACCTTGGTTCAGAGATCTGACACTCCAGATTCCCAGGCAATGTTCGTCTTCACAGTATCGGACTTTCCTTTCATCACCAGACTCATCCGCAGCTAAGCTTCCTTTCAGCTTCGGCCCAGCCCCTTCAGTAGTACTGGAGTTACTTGGAGTTGTCTTCCACTCTTTCTCAGTAGCGTATTGAACACCTGCTGACCTGAGGGGCTCATCTTCCAATGTTATCTCTTTTATCATTTTAGTGTGACCTGTGGGTTTTTCTTGGGAAAGATATGGAAGTGGTTTGCCATTTCATCTCCAACATGTATTAGTGATCATCTAATCTGACTCTATATTTTTTATGCACACTGAAATGAAAAAAAAGGGTGTGCAAATATGGAAGAAGCAGTGAGACAAGTCAGCATCAGATAAACTTCACTCTTATCTGAACTGGACAAAGAGGGGTTGAACACATACATGCTTACACAAGGGGTTTGGTGTAGGAAGACATCAAACTCAACAGGGAATTAGGATGGGAGGAGGGAATAGAAGGCAGAGTGGAGAGCAGGAGGTGAGGAACAGACAAACTTCCTGATCTTGAAGGGTGGACTAAAAAGAACGAAAAGGAAAGAACCAGGGACTGACAAAGGGAGGCCCGTGAATTTCGGAATGGCTGAACGAACTGTGCTATGTGAATGTAACGGAATGCCCTTCTCTGTAAGAAATGATGGGAAATTGTGGGGGAAGGCCAAAGAAGCCTGGGAAATAGGAGCTGATGCCAAATGAAGTGAGCAGAACCAGGAAAACAAATGAGACAAGGACAATAGTGTGAAGAAAAACAGCTGCAAACACTTCAGAACTCTGATCAAAACAATGGCCCATTACGTCTTCAAGGAAACTGTGGAAAACCTAGGACCCACCTCCTGACAAAGGGAATGGACTCAAGGTGCTGAGATAGATGTTGGGGGGGGCGTGGCCATTGTGGGGCTGAGGGGGTTCTGTTTTTAATTGGGAAGGAGGGATTTTGGGGGATGAAGGAAAGCAATGTTGATGGGGAAAAAAGAAGAAAAAGGAGTCTATTGGAATATTAAAAGTGCACAAAGGAATATAGGAAGTTGTTCAAAAGGAAGCGCAGACAAGCAGGCCAACTTTGAAAGCAACGGATTGAATTTATTATACCCACTTTTAAAAAACAAATGTTATGGAATAGAGATCCAAGCTCTTCTTCTGTTCTACTTCATATATAGAAATGTTTGGGGGGGTGTTTGTTAAGTTCAGAATAAAACAAATAAATGAACAAATTAATAGCTAGATGACAGAGAGAGGGGAAGAGGGAAGGAAGGAAGGGAGAGAGTTAGAGGGTGAAAAAGGACGGGGAGAGAGGGGGGCAGGGTTTGAAGCTGGGGACGTGAAGCGATTTGCTCCCGAGCAGCAGAACTGAGACAAGAACCTAGATCTTCTCACTCCAAAGAGGTGTGCTTTTCCTAATGCTGTGCCTCAGAGAAGGGCACGGACACCCATATCATGGTCGGTGCCCGATTGACGGGTTCTTAGATCGAATTCACAGTCTTGAGGGGAGCTGGCAAACGACTCAGGTTGAGTCACACCGGGCAGGTTTGACAGCTGTCTACACAGTTCCTGAGGCAGGAGGCCTTTCTCCACTCCTTGCTCTCCTCACCAGACCATTTTTCAAAATATTTGGCAAAATCCGTGAAAGAAACAGTCTCCCATCTCATGGAAAGGAGTTCTGTCACTGTTTTTATTCAATGCCTCAAAAGGCTGCCTTTACTCAGGTGCATTAGCACTTTAAATAAAAGGCATTTCCCATCCTGCTACATACAGCACAATGCGCTGGAGCCATCGGCTTGGCGGGCAATCAAGCGCGTTGGCCCCATTTGGCCATAAGTGTTCATAAGGAACGTCCCACTCTAGTCCACAGAGATCCACTAGCCCCACGTGCCTGGGGTGAGGTGACTGCTTGGGTTCTGAATCCTCTTCAGATCCTCAAAGGTTCAACAAAGCCCATGAGCTGGGCCAGCCAAGCAGCTTTCCACTTCTGCCTGTCACATACACCACCCCCACCTACCCCTGTTATCTCAGTGAACCCACTAATGTCCAAGGAGAAAGGAAGAAACCTGGCTGGAAGAAGAAGGTTTTGGTGGTGGTTTGTTTCCTGTTTGACTTGCCTAATTACTCTGAGAAGAATCACACCTGACCTTTTTACTGGCCACATGTTCACATTTGTGCCTCAGCCCTGGCAGGTGGGTGGCACAGCTTTCTTAGCCCCATTTTCAGGTGAGAAGATGAAGGTTTAGTGACTTTCCTGTGGTCACAGAGTTAGCATCAGAGGTGGGATTCAAACTCATGTCTCCATGGACTCCATGTCCAGGGCTTTTTCTAGTATACCACACTGCCAGTAGTAGTGACAAAGCCAGTGACTCAAGGGGCTGACAGCTGGAGCCTTTAACCTCTCACAAGACTAAGAAGGAACATTCCAGATTCCAGAGGAATATAAAGGGCCAAGCTTTCTTCGAAAGACAACTGAAGGGCTAAGATTATGAAAACCTTCTTAGAGGCAGCCTGGCATGTTGGATAGAGTTGTGTGCAGGGAGAGGCCTGAGGCAGGAAGAGCTCGGTTCAGATCCCACAGCTGGGTGGCCCTGGGGTAGTCAATTAGACAAATCTTCACGTCTCAGGTAACTCTCTCGGTCTCATGGACTAAGTGGTTGCTAGGCTATGATGCGCCATGGTAAGAGGAACTTCTCCAGGCAGAGTTTCCTATGCTGCCCCACTTATTTGCTTTGCTATTGTAACAAATGCCCCTCCTGTCTTCACTGCTGCTAATGGAGCTGAGAGCATGGGAAGTATCCCGCTCTCCTAATTTAAAAAAAATTCATTCTAGAATTAATATAAATGATGCAAGAGACCTGCTGATTACCTTTGTCAATGAGACAGACCGGAAGAGAGGATGGATTCCAAGAGAATGAAAGGTAGTGAATGGTGGATAATGCTACATCCTGCCCAGGGCTTGATAATAGCCCTGATGGCCCAAGGTCAGTGTGAGACCCGAGGGGGCTCTAATCTGTAAGTCAGTCAGCAAACACTTATTAAGTAACTGCTGAGCACACTGAGGGCCAGGAAACAGAAAACAAATCAAGCCAGACAACGAGCCCCAGGGTTTGAGACTAGACAGAGAACAGTGGCGTATTCAGCAAAGGGGTCAGTGGTCCTGGAGGACTGCCCTGTAACCCCACCGCTGGAGAAGGGCGTTGCAGAGCAGGCCTCAGGACGGACTTCTGATGGTGACCAGCATACATTTCCTTTATCA
>NW_020954595.1:13496889-13525383 GCF_900497805.2 Vombatus ursinus | reverse complement strand
GTGTGTGTCTGTGTCTGTGTCTGTCTGTGTCTGTGTCTGTGTGTGTTGCTCCAACAGACAGAACCTGTGCCAATGGGCAGAAGTGAAAGGGCAGAAGGCTTTATCTCAGCATCAAACAGAAGAGCGTAATCTGAGCTGTCCAATGAGACAACGAACAGCCTCCCGGATCCGTGAGCTCACTGGTATTGGAAAGGCTAGTGATGCTGTAGAAAGGAGCGTTGTACTGGAAAGCAGGTTATTTTAGTCCCTTGTATGAATTGCCCAGTGAGCAGAGTGGAATGAAGGCCGGATTTGGAATTGGAAGATGGGCTTCTAAGCCATCTCTGGTCTTTAACACCTGGCAGCCTGGGGCTGGGGCCTTCCTTTCTCTGAGTCTTTGGTTTAATAATAATCTTGGCTCAGAATCCTGCCACCTGTGACCTGCTGGCTTCCATAGTCAAGTGCACAGAAACTTGGGAACAATTCCGTATCACCCACTGAGGAATTTTCCATGTTACTAAGAAAAAGACAGATCCAGGGAATGACTCAAGTCACACATCCACGGAAAAAGAAGTAACCATAGACCCAAGAGAAGCTGGAACATTCAGGTCAGAGGAGAAAGGGTAAAGAAGAGTTAAGTGGAAAGGAAAGAGAGAGAGAGAAATGTAATAGACAGGCCCTAAGGTGCATAGAGCAAAGAGGGTGTCGCAGATGGGGGAGGAGACAAACAAAAGAAATGTGAAGGGAAGAAATGTAGTAAGGAGGAGGAAGTGAAGGCCTGCACAAGAGCACAAGGCCCAGGATGGTTCCCTCAATCCTCCCTCTCCCACCCACCATCCATCTCTGCTAGAATTAATCACTGCAAGCCTCTCCCAGGCATTGTCGGTGCAGCATTTCTAACACAGAACTGTCAGCAGAGATGCCAGGGCCTTGTGGCAGGCCTGGCTGACCCGCCCTCAAATCTGCCAGTGTCCTCAGTCCTGTCCCCACTTGGGGCCCCCCTGGTCTGCCTCATTCCTGCATCTCTAGTCCTCTGAGCGGCTTGTAGCCCCTTACCCCATGACTGCTCCAGCCCAATCTCCTTTTCTCCCACTGTCTGTTGTTGGCCCTGGGGAGCTATCTACTTTGAGATGGCCCAAGGGCTGGCTCTCAGAATACTCTCTGCACTTAGGCTGGTCTAGCTCAATTATCGCCATACAATCCGATGCTTAGCTCTAGGAAAGGCTCCCCAGTGGGAAACCAGATTGTGAGCTCTCTTACGTGTTCAATATCTAGCATCTAAAATGAGTTTTCAACATGCAGCTTTTCAAGAATTCATATTACTTCTGTCAAGATGTACCCATAGTCTTTTTTTTTAGTCTATTTTGAAAGAGTCTTCTCTACTTAGAACCCAAAGCACTCTGCCCCTTTATGGTCATGATAACTCTAAAATACAATTTGCTGGATAGGGTTTTATCTGTAAGCCAAAGGTTCAACATTCTTCTGGGACTTGAAATCCCAGGGCTTCCCAGGGCCTCTGCCATGCTCTGCCTTTGGAGATAATTCTACTCGAGATCAAGTATTTGGCCCAGATACAGGTCGATAGGCACAATGGATGGGCACTACTAAGCTGAGGGAGTCAGATAACTGGAATCCCAGCTGAAGATGTGTGACGACCTTGAGATTCCTTCTCTGAATCCTCCTGAGCCCAGGGAGAGGCTGATACCTGCATTCCAACCTATGCATCTGAACTGGCAGAGGATTCAGCTTCAAGATTCTTTGATCCTGTTGTAACAACACCGGGACAAAGAAGGTGAAGGGAGTCTCTGGGAGAAACAATCCTTCTGACTCCGCAAAGGCAAACAAGGAAGGAGCGACAAGAATCCAAAGGAGGAAGGCAAGATGAGAGAGATGTTCAAAGTAGGTGGGATTCAGCGTCCTAAGAAAAGATAGCCGGAAGAGAAAAGCCACGTACGATAAAAGCGTCACAGAAATCAAAATGAGCATCAGATCTTGAAAGTTTGGTAGGGGACGATAACTGCAAAGGAATGAGTTCGACTCAGGGGCGAGGATCTAGTGGTGGAGAGGGTATTTGAAAGTGGCCAGTATTAAGGTGCATCATAATGATCTCAGACCTAGAGCTGAAAGGCGCCTCAGAGGGCCCTCTAGTACAACCCTTTCATTCTGCAGTTGAGGAAGCTGAGGCCCAGGGAGGCAAAGTAACTAGGCATCACCAACTAGGCGATGTGTTAGAGATTGGACCTGAGCCCGGGGCCTCCTCTGACCTGACAGCTTCTTCTCTTTCCACTGTACTGTCCTGTTGTGTTAATATTAGGAAGGGTGCTGAGACTCATTTCTCAGGACATGAGACTGGGGAGCAGAAGAGCAAAGACTCAGCCTGCATCCTGGCATCAAGGAACTGTCCATGTGGCTCTGGCTAGGTCCCTTCTCCCCTCTGTCCTTTGTCTTCCTCGTATAACCATCCAAGCACTAAGCCTTGCCTTTCTTTCTTGGGGATGGCTGTAAGAACAAATGAGACGCCATTTATGAAGTGCTTGGAGGCCCGTTCTTGGAGCAGATCCTGGGGCCATGCCCACCCATTGGCCTCACTGCATCTCAGTCACAAGCTCCCTGGCTTTCATATAGGATACATGGATACATGTGACAGGAAGGTTAGGTGGTTCCACTGTGACCCTGTCACTTTTCTAGTTTAAGTTCACTGAATAAACTAACGATAAAGAAAGGAAACCCATTAGAGGGTTTGGTGCCAGGCAGATGAGCTGGACCAGGGACAGAGAAGGTCTGTAAGGAGGAGATAAATCCTTGGGAAGAGAATAACCTTCAGCATCACAGATTTCATAAAATCAACCTGCTATTAGGTCACAAATCATCCTCACTAGGAATGGAAACAGAGGGAATACACTTCATTATTGAGAGGCCATTCCATCTGCAGTTGCGTGCTCATGGGGCATTTTTCAAACCACCTTCTTTGCAAAGGAGATTCGTAATCGTCCTGCCTGCAAATCACTCCCAACCCATGAAGAAGGTCAATGTGAGTCTCTTAATGAATTTTGCACCCAGTTGGTGGCAATGAAAAGTAAATCAGGATAGTTCCTTTTGCAGACCTCATCACTGGGCTCTTTGTTAATGCTGGCCAGTTCAGGGTAGAACTGGGCTTCTCTGCAAGGCTGGATCGCACCAGACTCAAGCTGTACCTGAGCAGCTTGTTGTGTTTCTGTAATTTCAGAAGTTTCTTTCAGGAGGCCATGCACTAAGAAATGAATAATTCATAAAGCTTCTTGTAAGCACTTAAAATGCCTTGCTCCTGTGGTCGGCTCTTTGACAAGCATGCCTCAGTTTTTTATATCAGCTATGTACTTGGGCATGTACAGAAAATGTGTGTGGTTCATTTCCAGGCACCCGTAATGAAAGCTAATGAGTTCAAAATCAGCTGAAGGCTGTAAAGCTGAGGGTGATGCTCTCAGATTGGCCGCCTTCCCTTCTCCCTGATGGATAGATATTTGCTAAGGACAGGGCTCTGGAGCCCGGATGATCTGCTGGTCATTCAATAAAGTATGCCTGGTGGGGCAGATGCGTGGGAGTCAGTGGCCATGTGGTCTTCATCTCAAAGTCAAGTTGTCAAAACGTGTTCCCAGATGAGAGAGAGCTTAAACTGGGAATATCTGTATTTATGTTTGAGGAAGACTTCTAAAATAGCCTTTTCACTCTTTTTTTTTCTTTTGTCTTATTGATGCCTTTTTAAAATCGTACAGTCATTCTTAGACATACCTGCACCCCTTGAGTCCCCCATTGTAACAAAGATGAAGAAAAAAATAACCAACACATTAACTAAACCTGACAGTGTTTACAACATTCCCCACCCATAGTCCCCCATGTCTCCAACCGAATGAGAGAAGTACATCTCATGTCTTGTCTGGGGCCAGGATTTGTTGGCACAATTGCACAACTTCAGTTCCATTGTTGTAGTCATCATCTGTAGAATTTTCATAATTCTGCATCACTTCATACAGATCTTCCCAGAGTTCCCTAGTAATCAATCAACCAACCAATTTACAAGGATTTATTACCCTCTTACCATGTGTCAGGCACTGTGGCAGGTGTTTGGGATGTGGGCCGCCAAGACAAAACTGAAACAGCCCCTGCCCTCAAAGAGTTTACATTTTATCGGGCCAGATGACATATGAGTACATGCAAAATAAAAGCAAAAGTATTTTTTTTTCCTGAAAGGGCACTAGCAGCTGTGGTTGGGGGTGAGACAGGGAACCAAGAAAGGCTTGCTGTATATGGTGTCTCTTGAACAGAATTTTGAAGAAACAAGAGATTATAAGAAATGTGGACGAAGTGAAAGAATATGCCAACTATGAGGAGCAACCAGGGCAAAAGTGTGGAGGTGGGAAACATAGCACCATCTGTGGGAAACAACAAGAAGGCCAGTTTGGCTGGAATGTGGAATGCAGGAAGGAAGGTGGGCCAGGTTGAGAAAGGCTCCAAAAAGTAATGGAAGGATCTAAAATGTTATTCTAGGGGCAGCGGATAACCACTGGTGTTCACTAAGTAGGGTAGTGGTGTTTTGGGGTTTGCCCATTAGAAAAACCACCTTGGCAGCTGGGTAGAAGATGACTTAGAGAGGAAAGACTTGAAGGGGAAGGGGAAGACCAGTGAGAAGGCCACTGCCCTAGTTCAGGGAGAGGTTATAAAGGCCTGTGGGTGGCTATTGTGGAGGGTAAAAGAAGAGTGAGCAACTGCTGAGATATGGGGACAGAGACAGACAGAAAGACAGAGATAGACAGAGACAGAGAGAGAGAGAGAGAGAGAGAGAGAGAGATCAAAGGTATGAACACTTTTGGGTGTGAAAGAATCCTGGTGCCCTTGAAAGAAAAAGGGAAGGTCATACAGGAGGTCATTTTGGGGTAGAAGATCATGAGGTCAACTTTCTGCCATGCTGAGTTTGACATCTATGGGGTGTCCAGTTAGAAATATCTAATAGTCATCTGGGATATGTGCCAAGAGTTCAGGAGTGAGTTGAAGGCTGAATACATGGCTTTAGAAGTCATTTATAGAGGTGATAAGGAAACCCACAGGAGCTGCTCCCGAATCATGAAGTGATGGAGAACAGAGAGAAGAAAAGGGAGTCCATGGCAGAGACTGGGGGAATGCCCCAGTTAGGGAACATGCTATGGAAGATGAGCCAGCAAAGGAAGTACAAAGTTTGAGAGTTGGAAGGGACCTCAGGAGGCCATGTCACCCAATGGGTATACAAAAAGACTCCCCAGAAAGTGATCACTGAGCTCTGACAATCTCCAAGGAGCCCATTCTCCTCTTCTCCAAGCTAAACATGCTCTGCTCCTTCAGATGATCTGACTGAAGGCACTTCACATCCTGGTTACCCTCGTCTGTACGTTCTTTAACTTAATATCCTTTTTAAACTGGGGTGCCTACAACTGAACACATACTCCCCTTCTTAATGAAGCCCAAGATTGCAATGGGGGTGTTTTGGCTCCCACATCATGGTGCTGACACACAAAGAGCTTTGAGTCCATTAACTACACACCCTCTTTCCCCAGATATTCTCCAGAATAATTGATATCCAGTCATGCACATCTCCTCCATCTTTTCCTTATGACATTGCTTATTGTGTATCCATGAATGATACCTTACGTTCATCTCTATTGAATTTCATCTCATTAAGACTCAGCCCAGTTCTAGTCTGTCAAGCTCCTTTTGGATCATGATTCTGCCTTCTAATGTATTAACTCTCACAACCAACTTGATAATTTGCAAATTGATTAACCTGCCATCAATACCTTTATCCAAGTCAGTGATAAAAATGTTAAACAGCACAGCACACGACACAGATCCCTGGGGCTCTCCACTGGAGACCTCTGGCACATTAAAACTGAGACATCAATAACTACTCTTTGAGTCTAGCCATTCAATCAGTTCTAAATCTATTGAATGCTATTATCATCTAATCCATATCTCCACCTTTTCCACAAGGATAGCACAAGATGTTTTATGAAATGCTTTAATAAAAATATAAGTTAACTACATTTGCAGTATTTCTCTCATCTCCTAGTAGAATAATTGTGAAGTTAGTAGGGCATATCCTGTGCTCGATGAAGCCAGGTTGGCTCTTCATAAGCATTGCTTCCCTTTCTAGATGCTTGCCAACCTTCCCTTTAATGAGCTCTTCTAGAAGAATACCTGCAATGAATGTCTAATTTGTTGGTTTGTAGTCATCAAATTCTGCTCCCTTCCCATTTGAGAATTGGGTTATTTTCCTTCTCCAATCTTGTGACACTTCTCTCATTTTCCATGATCTTTCTAATATCACTGACAGAGACTGAGCAGTCACACTGGCCAACCTTTGGGGGGGCTCTGAAGTTGGCATTGATCTGGCCCAGGTAACTTGAATTCATCAAGGGCCAGGTACCCTTAGTTGTTAGGAGCCTGAGAAGGGTCAGTCCAACAGCATGTGACCCAGAGAGCTGGGGCAAAAATCTAGGAGAAAAAGGGAGTGGACAGTGTTAAATCTGCTGAAAAGTGGAAAATCGTTAAAGGGCAATTAAGAAATCATCAATACCTTTGGAGCGAGCAGTTCCCCGTTCCTTACCAAGGAACCATATTCCAGTACATTCAAAGGGAACAATATAAAATCTGGACCTGACCAACACCCGGGTCAGACCCCCAGAGCACAGCTGGCCACATCTCCCTCTCCCTCTCCCAAACGTTCAAGGGGCAGACATGAGGAGCTTTGGCATTCTTATTTTCCTAGCAGCTCATATGCATCACATGTGTTCTCTCCAATTTCATTCACCAGTGATTAGCGCTCCTAGGTCATCTAACAATTAATATCAAGCAGATTTTGCAAAGTGCTATTTGCCAGGAATATATCCCAGTATTCCCTCCTGGCTGTCGTTCTCTGCCATGCTCACTTCCTTCTCCGTTGGTGAACTCCTTCCAGGGCCTTCATTTAGGGATGGTCCAAGACAAGCCAAGCTTCATTCCCTTGGTGATTGTGCCTCTGCCCTCCAGACCTAACTACATCCCAGAAGGCTCACCTTCCCCACCCTGCACCCTTGCTTTGCACTCACTTTTATGTGTTATCTTCCTATGGAAGTTTCTTGAGGGAAGGGCTGTCTTTCTTTTGGCTTGTATTTTTCTCCTTAGAACTTAGCACAGTGCCTGGAATATGGTAAGTGCTTAACAAATGTTTAATGTGTGCCTGGTGCCAGCAAAAACACAGGTATAAAAATATCCCGCAAAACCCAGGGGCACACTCACCCCACCACCACCAACAACTCACTTCCTAGGGAGAAGAGACTCAAACCTAAAGAGTGGCTGCCATTGTGTACTTTCTACAGAGTACACTTCCAAGTACAGTAAGGTACAGCTGCAGGACACCAAAGCCACTCTTCAGGCTGCTCTCCCCACTGGGCTCAGCAGCCTGAAAGTTCTGGCATGGAATTCTGTGCCTGGATCTCTTGTGGCACCTTCATCCTTTCAAAGCTTACAAGGTCAAAGCCCCATCCACACTACCTCCACTCAATAAAACTCAACAGAGACTCAAAAAACTTTTAAAAATTAAAAACAAAACCTTTGTCATGCTCTCAGGGCTTCATGTTAGCCAGGGTGGGAAGAGTAGGCCACTGGCTTTACCTCTCTCTCCCCACCTGGAGGCTTACAGCATGCTTTTCCTCCATTACCATCAGGAAAGAAAGCTCAGATTGGCCAGGTAGTGCTTTTTGTTTGTCCACTTAGCTCTAGCTCAACAGCCAACCAAAATATTTTTCTTTACCACCCAGCAGGCAGAAGGGAAACAGTCACAGAATACCTGCGTCTGCTCTGAATCAAAGAGCTGGGCCCCCATTCCACATCATCCCTTATGCCCAATTCTCTGTTCAGCCATTCATTGATTATTACCTCTGGATCACCTCAGGCAACTTCCTACCCTAGATCCTATCTAGACCCCATTCTCTTGGTCCAGGCTTTTGATTTCCAGTCACCCCAGACTACTGGTCATTCCCATAAAGATCCTCCCTAGATCCCTCTTCCAGTTCCTCAGGCTACTTGGCCACTCCTAGATCCCTCCCATAGTCTTTCTGTATATAAGATCCATCTTGTCTCCATTAAGGCGCTCAGATTCAATCTAGCCCATTTGTCAATACCAGCTTTGAAAATGTTCAGATTTCTTAAGAATCTGGCCAATACGGTAGATCTTTAATAAACCTTGTCTTTGGCTGAAAGAAGGCTTGGATAGAATTCATTCAGGCAGGACCCTCAAGTCACTATTTTGGGTTCCCAGCACGCCTAAACTCCTAAACCTCAACAGTTCCAGGCAGAGCCCTGTGTGCACACCCCCAGGCCCGGGCTCTCATTGACCATTCCTTACGGTACACCATTGCCACAATTTCATTAGTCATTCCCCAATAGATAAACGTTCATTGTATTTCCCATTTTTTGATACCACAAAAAAAGATTTTCTGATTATATTTTTATATTTATGGGACCTTCCCCACCTGCTGCAAGAAGCTTTTCCTGAGGCAGCTAAGTGGCTCAGGGGATAGAGCACTGGCCCTGAAGTCAGGAGGACCTTAGTTCAAATCCAGCCTCAGACCAAACACTTGACACTTACTAGCTGTGTGACCCTGGACAAGTCACTTAACCCCAATTGCCTAAAATAAATAAACAAATAAATAAAAAAGAATTATCCTCCTGCCCAGAGTGACGAGAATTACTCCTTCCATTTCCGTCCAAATTTGAATTTGTTATAAATGTAAAAATCTTCAAACATTCCAATATGAAAAGAAAAAAGTGGCCCATATGTGAAGCCATGCACTTCTATGAGTTTGTTCAACTTAGATTAAAATGATGGTAACAAAATGGATATTTGTTTGTGCCTCCTTTCTAAATTCCTTTAGGTCCTTTGGTTTCTTTTTTAATGTTTTATTTTATTTATTTTTTTTTATCTCTATCACTTCCCAGTAACTCAGCCTCCAGATGAATACTATCATTATTTGGTCTACTTCCGTGAAACAAACAAAAGTCATTTCATTGGTGTGGAACAAAAATCTACAAAGTGATTTAGACACGTGTTATTGTTACTGTTGTTATTGTTGTATCGGAATGGCCCAACGATGGAAAAGGAATATTCCTCCAATTACTTAAGCTAAAAGAAAGTTTGACAAAGACTCGACTGTCACTCTATTGGTCCTCGCCGTTTTAGGAGGTGATATTATTCACAGTGTTCCGTCATCCTTTCATTTAACAGGGGAGTTTATAGCTCCTTCCTTTACCTCTTCTGGGAGGACTTGTGATCCCCTCCCATGAAGAGGTGATTTCATTTCTGGCTTCTGGTTTCTATTCAAAAAGTCAGGATGGACAAAATTAAATTCTTCCAACGATATGCCCACTCATTAGAGCCTAGAAATAGATTCCACATTTGGAACACTAGGAAGCTGGGGTGGGGGTTGTTCAGTGGTTAGGATGCTGGACTTGGAGTCAGAAAGACCTGAGTTCAAACCCTGCCTCATACCCTCACTAACTGTCCAACCCTGGCCAAGATGCTACACAGCTGTCTGCCTCAGTTTCCTCATCTGTAAAGTGAGGATAATAATAGTACCTGTTTTCCAGGGTTGTTGTAAGGATAAAATGAAATGATATTTGTAAAGTGCTTTTCCAGCCTTAAAGCTCTATACGAATTGTGTCCTATTGTCATTAACTATTAGGAGCCAAATTCATGTTTGTGGTTGGTCTAAAAATTGTGAATTCTTGTGTTGAGGTTTAGGGGTTTAGAGGGGCTGGGGCCCCAAAATCATGACATGCGGGTCCTGCCAGAATGAATTTGACCCAAGTCTTCTTTCAGTCAAAGACAAGGTTAATTAAAGATCTGCCATATTGGCCAGACTCTTAAGGAATCTGAACATTTGTGAGCTATTAGCTAGATTATAAGAATCCGAGCCTTGGCTAGACTTTAAGAACCTCAGCATTGGCTAGTTTCTTAAGAAATCTGAGCATTTGTGTCACTAACGCAAGAGGGCCGGATCTTAAGAATCTCAGCACCTTAATGGAGACAAAATGAATCTTATATATAGAAAAACTGCAGGAGGAATCCAGGCGGTCAAATAGTTTGGGGTGACTGGAGGAGAGGTTTAAGGAGGATCTGGACTGTAGGGGTGAATAAACTGGGGTGAATAGAATGCCAGGGACCTGGACCGCATGGCCAAGGGAGGATGGAGTCTAGATAGAATTAAGGGTGGGAAGTGGCTGGGGACAATCAGGAGGTAACAGAACAGAATTGGGAGATGGGGCATAGCCACAATGAAAGGCCAGTTCAGCGGATTACCTCCTCAGGCAAAGCCAGAGATTGGGGGGAGGGGGAGTCCAGATCCCAAAGACTTGATCTTTTCCTTTTAGGGGTTCAGATCCCATCCCCATCACTTGCACGCTGCCCCATTTCCTACCCCGACTACCTGACGGTACTCCTAGAAACAGAAGTGGCCACCCAGGCCTCAGGCCCATCTTGTTCCCTGCTTCATTTGGCAGGTTGCTAGGGCCAAAGAATTCCTCTTGGGAAAGCAGCCGGTATCTGTTGCTGAGACTACACTTGTTTTCCCTTCAAGAGAAACTCCTGACTCTGTTGCTGGTGTTTTTGCGTTGGACTTTTCCTCTGCCATTTTTTGGCCCTCCCTTTGATTCATTTTTTTTCATGTGTCAAAGCTCTTCTTTGGTCTGGTTATTGCCTTGAATGACCTTTCAATTCTCATTTAGGGATTTCTGGTAGTTTTGCTCTGTGGGATACAATTGCTTTTTAAGTGACTGCTGCCAAGTCAGGCTCCCTTTCAAACCTCACTGCTGCCCCACCCACCACGAACCATTCCTATTCTCCCTGTGCTATCACTCTCTGTGGTATCTGGCTTGGTGGATCTATGTGGCATTTTCATCTCTCCTCAGTTTCCATTTTAAATCTCTTTTGATCTGATTTGCAAGACTAGAGATAAAAGTGTTTTGACCCTGTGCCCCCTGCCTGTCCCAGAGACAGTTCAACCTATATTTAAAGCCATGGTCCAGAAACCCAAACCCTCTTCTCAAACACTGTGTTTTTAAGTGGTCACTCACTTCTCAAATCCCTGTTAGTGCCTGAGTCCCTGATCTTTAATTGGCAGCAGGGATGAAACACCCCTTCTGCTCCTCCATCTTCAAGACTTTAGGCAGGAGTTTATAACCTCTTGATCTCTGGGAATGCATTCAAGGCTCCATCAGACAGTCAGCAGGAGTGCCTGGTGCACTCCAGAATTCCAGAGCCTCTGCTCTCCCTCGTGGATGACTCGGTCTCCTGCCTCTGCCCTGCTCTAGCTGTGTCCCATGCCTGGAATGTCCTCCCTGGTCATCTCTTCCTCCCAGAATCCCTCTCTTCCTTCATGATCCAGCCTGAGCTCTACTTTCTTTCTGCCTCCCACTTGCCGCTGCCTCCTCCCCATGAACCCGTCATTCCCTGCAAGGTTGCTTTGTGTGCACTTTGTACGTACGATGCATTTTCTTAGTCTGTCTCCCTCAGCCTAGAATGTCAGCTCCTTGTCTTCTAAGAGGGCAGGGGCTGCCTTGGTTTTGTCTGTGTATCCTCAGTACCCAGTACGGAATCTAGCCCAGTCAGGCACTCAAGAAATGCTTGAGGATTGAGCAATAGAGAAACTCCAAGAGCCTTCCTCGAAATGAGAATGGTCAGCCCAGCACACCCCATCCCATCCCAATCTCATCCATTGAAGAAGGCCCTTCCCATTCTCTAAAACTGAGCGCCTGTCAGGCATGGAATAAGTATATAATAATATGTAATATGACACGTAATAAGATGTTCTGTAACTCTATATGGTTGTTGGGTTTTCTTGGAATCCATCTGTCTGTTGATGAGTTGCATTTCAGGATGTGGATGAGGTTTTTGCCAGTAGCATGGAAAGAAACACACATATGTGTAGGCACACATGTACATACATGTATTCACATGTGTGTATGCACAATGTGGACAACCAAGGTTAGTTCCCTCCAAAAGATGTACAATTATGGGACTATTGTCATTCAGAGACATAGATCTGTTCTGCTCCATGCTCATGGTGAAAGTGGGCAGCTGCCAAACTTTCTGGGCATGACTCATCCAGGGTGTCTTAGAGTCACCCACAAAGATTGTTCATTTGACCTATGAATTTCCTGATAAATCAATAGTAATAAGGCTATGCCAATGTCATTCTCAGAACATTTGTACCAAGCATCAGAAGAACGTGACTCAAAAAAAACTAGAAATTAAGGTTCTTATTCTAGGTCTGCTCCTCTGTGGGTCCTTGAGCAAGTCAATACTCCCTTTGAGCCTCAGTATCCCCATCTATGAAACAAGAGAATTGAACAAGAAATTCCCTGAGGCATCTTCCAGCTAAAAGTAGTAATCAATCCACTTCCGTTTCCATATTTAAAGTAGATAGTAATAATAATAGCTGGTATTGATGTAGCACTTTATGGTTTGATTATTTGATCCTCACAACAACCCTGTGAGGTAAATGCTATTATGATCCCCATCTTACAGATGAGAAAACTGAGGCAGAGATTAAGTGACTTGCCCAGGGTCACACAGCTAGTATCTGACACCATATTTGAACCCAGGTCTTCCTGACTCTAGGCTCAACTCTCCATCCACTGTGCCACTTACGTCCTCTTGTAAATAAATCTAGGAAGTAAAATGCCATAATCTAAGGAAGCACCAACTGAGCTCTGGGAGAACTCTGTAGAACTCCCTCCCCCAGACCTCCTCCCACTGTTTTTTTTTGGCTAGGCAATAGGGTTAAGTGACTTGCCCAGGGTCACATAGCTAGTAAGTGTTATGTGTCTGAGGCCAAATTTGAACTCAGGTCCTCCTGAATCCAGGGCCGGTGCTCTACCCACTGCGCCACCTAGCTGCCCCCCTCCTCCCCCTCTTGTCCATGGGGGAGGCAAGCCAGTCCAGGCTGGGTCACTCAATCGTCCATGAGCTCAGTCTTATCCAAGTACAAAAAGAAACCTCTGGTGTGGTTGGGTGTGGCTGTTTGGTCCCCTCTTACCCCACCCCAATCCCAGCAGTGGCCAAGGGCTCTAAGGGAAAGAGGCCGACCGTGGAGTCAGCTCCCTGAGCCCCCAACAGGCTCCGGCACTTTGCCTGGCACCCAGGGCTCCACAGCCAGCATCGTATGGATCCTCCCTTCTGCTTTTCCTACTGCAACAGCAGCCGCATCCTTCAGGCACTGGCCCAGCCTGATGCTTGGTTTAAGCCCAGGGTGGCAGAGTCAGTTCCCACAGCAGGGAGAACTTAGCTATCTGGGCTGGACTCCCTGCCCACCCTCTCCCTACTGCTCTCCCCGGAGGGACTGGGAAGAGCCCTGGTGGGAAAGGGAGGGGCTGATTCCCCTAAAATCTGCTACTATTGAGCTGGGTGACCAGGGACAAATTACTCCCCCTCTCTGGATGCTCTGCCTTCCATCTACTCTGGCTGCTCCCACATCTCATCTTCCTCCCCATCTTTCTGGGAGAGGATTCTACACTGGCTACTTCTTGCTCTTCCCCATCAAGCAGTGGTCACATACTTGCTCTTCCCCATCATGGGCATGGTCACAGTGCATCTCAAAGTCAGATCCAGAGAGCTCCATCATCCCCAACTTTTCTCATTTGTCTTCCTCCAGGAAAAAGGTTTAACAGCTGCCTGGGCTTTGTCCTCAAAACCACCTCAAAATCACCATAATACCATTTATCGTCTCCCCCTCCCATTTCGTCAGGTCTTATTAAAGGACCAGCTGACCCAATGCCCTATTGTTCAGATATCTTTCTATAAGTGCCCATCCAATGTGAAGAAAGGTTCATACTGTTGACCTCCTCTTTGAAACTCTTCCCAACTCATTACATACCCTTCGTCTTTCACTTCGGGTAACTGGATAGGAATATGCAACCTCATCTGTAAGTACCCAAGTGTATGGTGAATGGGAAACCGAGATGGGAATGAGAAGCACACTGGCAGCTGGTAGGAGCCTCAATCTGTAAAGGGTCAGCTCCCCTTTGTAGTTACCAGCAGAGATTGTTGACCAAGGCAAGAGCATGAGCTCAGATCACTGATTAAGAATGCAATGCTCTTGAGGGCAGGGCCTATATTCTTTTGGTCTTTGCTGCCCCAGTGCCTAGCACAGTGTAGGTCATGCAGTAGGTACTAGATAAATGGTCATTAAGCTGAACTGAACTGTGAGATTCAAACCCAAGATGTCTTACCGGCTTTAAGAGTCCATGAAAGTATTCTTAATCCCCTTGCTCTTAGCCTCGTTTAGGAAAACTCTTGAAATGAGCAGCAACAACCCCAAGCTTAGGGCCTCAGCTCTCCAGCTGGTTTGGAGGGCTCAGCTACACTTGCCATTTCAGACATTCAGACCAAGAGTATCCTCGGTCTTAGGGACTTGAGAGAGTTCATGAGTGAGCCCCTCAAAAGCCTCCATTTTGCTTTTCTGACAAAGAAGATCAAAGCCAGCAACAATTTCAATTAAAAGTCAACCTCTTGTCATGTGAACTTACTTCTTGGTATCAATAAATGAGAACATCCATGATTGTCCTTTAGAAATGCTGTGAAGAAGCTGTGTTCTGAGAAGTCGTCAATGTCTATTCCGTTTTCTGGTAGAGACATCGTTGGACAGTCCTCATTGTAAGGGATGTTTCCAGGGCCAGCTCTGCTTAGCAGCTGGAGCTGACAAGTGTCACCTGAGCAGGGGCCCTCCATTATTGGCCCTGAAACTCATTCTGGACTTTGAGAAACCAGAGTGAGTTCATGTTGAAAAGCAGAATTTTAATAAGAGTGTTATTCTGTAGCTATTCTTTATCTGTCAGATTCACTTCTATGTGTACCTGTTATTGTCTCCCCAGCTAGACTGCAAGCGCCTGGAGGGCAGGGAATGTTTCACTTTTAAATTTGAGTCCCTAGTGCCTGGCCTGTGGCAGGGGCTGAATAAATGCTTATTGATTAATTGACTGGCTAAGTTAGAATCGAAGGAGCAGATGGGTAGAGTTAGTATGAATCCACAGATCTACACATGGCCTCGTAGGTCAGTGGAGTTTGTGGCTGCCGGTTGGCTAAGACATGACCTGAATTAGGGGCTACTCCATGAAGTCCACGAAGCTTAGTTTGTGTTTATTTGCAGAAGCAGGATATAGCAGGACACTTCGTCAATGCATGCAGTTGGCCACGAAGGGAACTAAGTCAGAAAGGAGCAGACACTGATATATACCCGTGTGTCCCCACTGCCACTAACTGGATCTGAGTCAGCAAATAGAGGACAGTTATTATTTCAGAGCAATGAGTTTCTCTTTGAAGAAACAGGGTACAGATTTTGAAAGTGAAAATGGAAACTAATCCACAATTATCCATTGGGAATGGAAACAGGAAACACAGGAATCATGGAAAGACCTGGACGATCCAAAGATGTCACAGGAGTCAGTGGTGACCTTTCCCCTCCCACAGAGGCCTTCATTGCTTGCCTCATGGTGGAGATGTGGACAGGGCATGGAAATGGTCAGAAGACAGCTTGAATAATGCATAGCTTCCATCACTGGATAAAGAAAGCTTGGATGAAAGTAGAGACACTGAGAGCTGGGGGGGGGGGGGGTGGAGAGGTTCTGGTCACTCCTTCAGTTAAAGGCCATAATGCGGACTAGAGGGCAGAGGACAAGGGCTCTGCTGGCTGTGCAACTTTACTTCTGACTCAAATTAATTTGGATGTCAAGTGAAACAGGGTCCTAGAGGGCTGAGAAAATTGGGATCTTCAAACCCAGGCAACCCTTGATAATTCATTGAGAGAGCAGGGACTGAAATGATTGTGAAGGGAGGGGTTCAAGTTGGTTATCACAAATCAAGTGGGAGGTCAAAAATAGGCTTTGAACAAAGGTGTCACCCATGCTGAGCAGGGTGGAGAAAAGTTTAAAGACAGAATAAATGTCCAGAGGTGCTTTCAAAGGCGTTTGCTCATCTCCATTTGCCCCTGGAAGTGAAGACCTTCTGAGGTAGAAAACAAAAAGCAATCATAGCCAAGGCTCTGGGGACCAGCTGGACTCCCTTTCTTTATGGGAAGAAAAGCAGCTAAGAGATTCTCGCCCATCTGATACCAGCTGTACGAAGGGTCTGTTTCCCTAAAAGAGCTGAATCTCACGTCTCGGGGCTCTAAGCTCTCTAGGGAGAGATGGTTGTCCCCACTCTTCTTCATAGTCCCTGGGGCAGAGTGAGCACCTCGGCAGGAACACAAAGACCTTCCCCACCACCTGGCCAGCAGCAGTATGCTGCTGGTGGAGGACACCAGCTTAGCAGCCACCACTAGCCAACAGCTGGGAGCAGGCCGAGAGAGCCGGTGTAAAGGCTACCAGGAGACTTTTGTGGCCTGGACGTGACTAAGGCATGGGCTGCCTCTCCACGGTGTGGCCTGTGCACACATGTTCCTCACACATATATATCCTTACACTGGGGCCTCACACATGACTTGTTTACACATATTCCTTACTCATGTGCCCCTCTACATATGTGCCGTGTCCAGGCACATTCCTTACATGTGTGCCCTCCACATGGTGTACAAGCCTGCTCAATCTTCCCACGATGCTGCCTGTGTTTGGGACTTATTGTACCCCAGATCTAGGAAAGGAATGTTTTTCTACTTTTCTCATGGTGCTAATTTAAAAAATGCCTTTTGTCTCTAACTAATTACATCCCCTGGTTGACTAGAGGAGAAGCAAGCGTGCCAGTAAGGTGAGAACTCGTGAACTAGGATGTTGGAAGATGAGGCTCCACAGCCTTGAGCCTGGGGTAGCAGGTTTGTTTGGAGGGTAGAGCAAGGTGAAAGCTAAATAGAATCCTGTCCTGCCGGTGTCCCAGGCCTGGAAGATGTGAGGCAGCAGCTGGCTGCTTTTCTGCTGGGTCTGGACCTAAGTCATCACACCTGGCCCCTGCTAGTCCTGGTTCTGACCAATGGGGCAGATCTGCCCACCGTTCTCCCTGGCAGCCCTTCACCTCCTTGAGACAGCCACCAGGCCCCAGGATCCTAGTCTCATAAAAGAAAACAGCAGTGCCTCTAGTGGGCTTGGTACCCTCAGCTGGCCCCACTGTCTGGTGCCCAGGAAAAGAGGAACCGGAGACCAAATCTGCTGGTGCCATGCCCCATGCTGGAGTCATGAGTCCACAAGGAGGTGTGCTGCCCAGGCTTCTGCAAAAGGAGGTGGTGACAACCAAGTGTGCCCAGGTCCTGGGCACTTGGCATAGCAATATGGAGCGAAGAGCAAGGATTACTGAAGAAGAGGAATTTGCAAGTATTTGGAGTGGTGTCATTTGTCATATATTATTATTAATAAGAATAATAATATAAATAGCACTTTATAGCACTTTAAGGTATGCAAAGAATGATACCCATATTATCTCTGATCCTTAAAATAACCCTTTGAGAAGGTGTTATTTCTATCTCCATTTTACAGATTAGCAAACTGAGGCAGACAAATGCTAAGTGACTTGCCCAGAGTCACACAGCTGGGAAGTGTCTGAGGCAGGATTTGCACTCGGGTCTTCCTAACTCCAGGTCCAATGATCTATTCACTAACAGCAAGTGCTTGAGAACAGAGGTGTCAAATATGCCCCATTATACTCCAGAGAGCTCCTGAGCCAGATTAAAATATGATCGGGAAATATTTAGCAAAATAAGTAAAAATACAATTAAATGTAGGTAATATTACATTTCAAAACTAAGTTAATATGCTGGCCCCAGGGATCCTTCTGCATGGTTTAGTGGTCCCCATTTCTCTGAGTTTAATCCCGTTGCCCCAGAAGAGAGAGGGACTTGAGGACTGGTTCTGATGGTCAAATGGCAATGGCGCTGCCATTTGGTCCTCTGATGGGAAGGGGTTTCCCAAATGTGGTTAATGTAGTCCCCAGCTCCTACACAGGTCTTCAGTGCAAAATACTGGTATCTGACGTGAAAGTGTTCCACATTCCCCACCTCAATTATTAACAGATGAACTCTATTGAATCAACCAAACATATAAACCAGGTGCAAACAAAGCCTTAATCAGTGGTGTGATGGGGGGAAGATGCCCAGGGGGAACATTTTGAACATTGATCATGAAAGAAATCACAGTTTATATATTGGGATTGGTGAAAAAAATTAAACATTTCTGGTCCTGGGTAAGATTAGAGCAAAATAACTTGAAACTGGGTATTCCAGCAGGAGTCATTCTGGTGGGGGTCAAGGAAATTGCCCTGGGTCAGGGCAAACAGTTGGGCTTTCTCAATTCCTCTCCCCGCCTTCATTCATCAAACAACCTTGTGAACTCCAAAAGCTTGGGAGATTCACATTCCCACTGGGGTCCCTGGAACAACCATAGCTGAAGACACCATCTGCATTGGGAGCTTAGACACACTGACTACACACTAGGCATGCCAGGAAAGGAAGTTTGGAGGACTTGCTGAGGGTTCCGTAAGGAGAGCAAAGGACTTCTAGTAACTAGGACCTGTGACAACCCCTTTGCCACTTGGATTCTCTAGGCTTAAACCCACTTAACAAACAGACCCTGTGTGTACTTGGGGGACAGTGTGCCCCAGACCTTCGGGGGATTGTACCAACTGTTCTTGCCACATTCTGAAGTTACAGAGGTCTGAACGGCTGATGATCAGAGGCCCCACACCAGATGGGGGCTTGTGAGAGATGACACTAAAAGACATAACCCCAGCACCACCACCATAAACCCTAAAGTGAGAAGCAGTAAATCATCCTTCAGGGACCCAGCCTGCCAGTATTGGCGGAAGTTGTGAGGGTGAGCCCATGAACAGGGTGCTACACCCCTATGGGGAAGTCTTCATCTCACCCCTCACAAAGGATACATAAGATTCAAAGGACTCACAGGAGCCAATGAAGACAGAGAAATACAGAATGCTCTCAGAAAGACCATTAGTCTTCCCCTGGAAGAGAGACCTGCTCTGTTGTGAAGACTTCCCCTTCATCTTGGACCTGCACAGTGGGAGTCACTCAAAGCAAGAGTGGGGAGGGGGTGGCCAGGTGCGAGTCTGCTGCCCCCACCATCACATGGCTCCGGTCCTTGAGTATCTGGCCCCATGTTGCTCATCCTTTTCCTTCACCAAGAAACTTGCCAGAGGAGGAAACCTATTTGCTTTAAGAAGGATGGCACCCAAACTCTCAAACTGAGAAATTCTTGAACTTGAGATAACGTGGAAGGTAACCTTCAAAAAAGTGACCCCAAAAGGTGAGAAAATCCATTCTCTCATCTCTCCTCTCAGGTCACATGCAAGCACATGTTTACCCCCACCATGTGCTTCTACGAGAGTGATATAAACAACCGGTCTGCTTGGACAATAAGTGAACACCGATCTCCAGGAAATGTGGTCACTGATCTCTTCTCAGAAATGGAAACAGAAAGGCAGATGGTACTAGGAACTTGAGGCCATCTGGGCAAGCACAAATAGCTCACCATGACAAGAGGGATGGAGAGCAGGAAATAGGCAGACAGCTTTTATAGAACACAGGAGAGGGCCAGCTTTTCCAACAAGAGTGGCTTCTCCTCACTCTTAGCTGACAACCATCTTGAAAGCATCCCCAAGCTGCTGAGAGGACAGAGGGATTCCGTCTGTCCTCTCAGGAGGACGGCAATAAGCATGCCTGCCCTGCATTTGTGGTGGTTCCTGAAGTGCCCCCCAAATGAAGGTTGACACCTGCAACCTCAACAAGTTTATTTGGAAATTCACCAAACTGATCAGGGCTCTCTGTGATGAATACTTACCTTTTCAATTAATTTCAGGGAACAAGATGTAAAGAAACAGAAACAATTAGGTACAAGTTAAGTAACTTTCTCCCACTAGGCTCAAATATCACCCATTACCGTAAGTTAATTTTACTTTCCTTTGTATTCTCATAGGCAAAACATTAGCGTTCTCTCCGAGTAGTGCTTCTGGATGTTGAAAAGTACCCGGCCTTGGCCAAGCCAGTAAGCCACCTAGAGCCTGTTAAAAGCCAATGGGATGCCTTTTTCTACTCCTGTTATCGCCAGTCATGGTGATACCATTGCTTTATGATGTTCACCTCTCACTTCATTAAATACTCCATTTTCTGATGGAAATTTGCTCCTGTCATTTCAATGGGAAGCTTCAAGCCAACCTTCCCCCACCCCACCCCTCACTCACACTATTGACTTTCCTTTCCTCTTCTAACTCCAAAACAAGTGGAGAGGGGGCAGGGATCCTTCTACATAAGTTAGCATCCCACTCTGAGGATTTTCTTCCACTTAGGAAAAAGTGTTACTCTCACCCACCAAGTCACCAACTCACAGAATTCACTTCTCCTGTCCCTTCTTTCTCAATACTCACTTAACTTTGCTTTTCTTAGAAAAATTGCTTATCCCCTTTAAGAAACAAGTTGGCTTGAGCAGTCTCTAAAAGTGAGGAGCTTTAGGCATTTTAAAGGAAAGTTAGGCATCTTATATAGGACTTTGAATGCAACATTTTCATTTGTAAACCATATTCCATAGTAGTTTCATCACTGCATGGACGAGTTCAGGCATTTGTCCATCTGGCACCAGGAACGGGGACATCACCATCGTCTTTGAGATCGTCGCATTTCCCAGCTGAAGAGAGAAAGCTCCTGCCTCTTGAAATAGGGATGGGCCCTGTGGTGTTATGGGCAGTCCTTCTCCCAAGGCCGGTTGGAGCATCCTCTTCAGCTCAGAGTCTTGGAGAACGGCTCAGGGCTCTACTGAGCGTCGGACTCTTTCTGCAGCTAGTGCAACATTTACTCCCATGAGATTCTGAAGGGACATGTATTTCACAGAGTAACTGTCTTTCTGAAAAGGAGATTGCAAAGCCGGCTCTTATTCAATGGCTTGGGGTTTTCCATTGATTTTCATTTTATGTTGAAGGCATATTGTCCTGGGAAGAATTTTGGCACCAAGACTAATGTAAATTAAAATCCCTCTTGAGGATGCCAGCAGCTTTGCAAAATTACATATTTAAAGAAAAACATGTTTATGAGAAAACATTAATAATATTCTAAATAGAACACAAAATACTCATGCTGCCCCAGGAAGTTGGATTCCTTGGCATGAGAGCTATTTCAGAGGGTGATGCATCCTTCCGGGTTCCAGGCTGAGGTGGGAACTTGCTATCTCAAATCAGCCTTCACTTTTAGAACACAGAGGTGATAAGTAAAAACGTGTATTGCTTTATTTAACTAGAGCTCATTCTATGGGGGGGAGTGGTTAGGAGAAAATGACCCAGGAGACAAGAATAATCCATGCATTCATTACGAGCTTTAAAGGATATGATACAGAATGAATCATTTTTTTCTGTGCAATCAAGGAGGCGATCCCAGAGTATAGCTGACTTCACCAACTGCCAATCAATAGTCAAAACCCTCGGCTGGGTCCTTGATACTACAGGGAAGTCCCTTTCCTCTTCCTTCTTGACTCTCCCTCTCATTCCCCACATATCTGGTGTCCTACCTGAGAACAGAGGATGTTAGGGGTCTGTGATTCAACAAGTACCAGGAGGGTGAAAGAGCAGCCTTTTTTTCTGGGAAGAGGGGCAAAGACTGAAATTGAATCGGGTTCAAAGATCATTCCAAGCCCTAACTAGCAGTGTGACCCTGGACAAGTCTCTTCATTTTCTTGGATCTCAGTTTCCTTATCTGTAAAATGAGAGTATTGGCCTCTAAGGTCCATCTGAGTATAAGCACAAAGCCAAACTGGAATGGAACCAAGATTTCTTCCAAGTGTTGAAAGCCAAGGAATTGAAGCCAGAAGAATGAAAAGCAGTAGCTGAGACTCAGGCCAGGAAGTCAGAACTAGCTCAGCAGGCAAAGACTGAAGCTTATACAAGGAATTGGTCATTTGACAAGTTCGTAATATATTTGTATATTATGTATTATATTTATACAATTAATATATTATATTTATACATGTCTTTATTTATATCTGTGTGTGTATTTATTTGTTTATGTATTTATTTCCCACTTTCTGCAACAGACCTGGTCCTTTCCCCAAAGGCCTTCCTTTGAGATTATCATTATCTCCCATTTGCATTGTATATGTCTTGCATATCTCCTGTAGTTTGCACGTGGTCATCACCGCCCTCCCCCATTGGACCAAGAGCTCCTTGAGAGCAGAAACTGCTTTTTGCTTTTCTCTTTACTTTTCTCTAGGTCTTAGTAAAGCTCCTGCATCATAGTAGGTGCTTAATATATGCTTTTATCAATTTGACTTAACTTGCCTTGACTCTTTGGGGGAACAGTAGTATAAGTCTGCACATTTTACATGAATGAACCTACCATCTGGCATCGAGGCTCAGTCAGAAACACCAGAAGCTGTGGATGAATGAATGAATAAGAAAGCATTCATTCATGTTCTTGCAGTATGGCTCTAAGACAACCATCCCAACCCCACTCATGTTGGCAGGCTAGATCCGAATGGAATCGTAACTTTTCCCCTCAGGGCTCTTGGGTAGCTCTGAGGGGAGAGGAGGTGTCTTTCCAATACTATAGTTCATGAACCCCCTCTGGTGTGCTACTCCCCCAATCATCAGTTGATATCAATTAGTCAGCCAAACTTCATTAGTTTTTATAAAGAGGTATTTTCTAAGGTGAGGCAGCAAGGTGGCACAGTGGACAGAGCACAGGGCCTAAAGTCAGTCCAAATCTGGCTTTAGATAATTCCTAACTGGGTGACCCTGGGAAAGTCATTTAACCCTGTTTGCTTCAGTTTCCTCATCTGTAAAATGAGCTGGAGAAGGAAATAGCAAACCACTCACCAGTATCTTTGCCAAGTGGGTGACCCCAGTGGGGTCACAGATAATCAGACACAGCTGAAATAACCAAGCACAAAAATTTACTAAGGTGATCTAGTAAGAATAATTAATGCAAAGCACCCCTCCCCAAGGGTCTGTGACACATTCTCCCACCAGTGCCTACAAAGTCTAGGAGGAAGTGGGCTAAAAGTGAGAGCCACGTGGGTAATTCACAATCCTTGGCTGCTGAAATTCCTGTTCTCTGGTTGGGGAGGTGGGTGCCTGGGAAGGTCCCCATGGGCCTGATGAAGCTCCTCTGCCAGGCTCCTTGAAGCTGCTTCTCCTTACCAGGTGGAGTTTAGTGTTAGCTTCCTGTGGCATCATCCTTGGGCACTGCTCAGCCTTGGGCACTGCCCTAGTACAATCACCTTGTTGAGAAGCATTCCTAGCACCAGGAGGAGGAGTTGGCAGCCTCGGGGTCATGCTAGATGCTGGGGTCTTCCCAGGCATGATTTCTGCAGATCCAAGTATGTCAAGATCTGTGTTAAGGGAATCAGCCCCTCCACTTACACTGGGGCTCCTCCTCCTATGCCCTTTTATTTTTGTTCAGTCATTTTTCAGTTGTATCCAACTCTTCTTGACCCCATTTGGGGTTTTCTTGGCAAAGATACCAGAATGGTTTGCCATTTCCTTCTCCAGTTCATTTTACAGATGAGGAAACTGAGGCAAATGGGGTTAAGTGACTAGCCCAGCATCACACAGCTAGGAAGTGTATGAGGCCATATATGAGCTCACAAAGATGAGTTTTCCTGACTCCAAGCATGGAGCTCTATCCACCCTATGCCCTTGGAAGGCCTTTAGCAGAGAAGAATGACTATGGAAGAGCAGTAGAGGATACAATGGGGGGAGGCAACTCTGAGACTCCAAGGGAAACAAAATGTCTTATAATAGGCAAGGGCCCACCCCAGCAGGATGCCCACCACAGCCCTCACTACCACTCCTCGCCAGCCTCTGACGTGGCCTAGGACCTTCAAAGTTCCTTCCTTCCAATAGGAAAGAGGCTGAAAAGCCTCCTGAGAAAGACCACCTCCCTCTGCTGTCCAAAGACCTCTCTCTTCAGTGATGTTGGCACCTTACTCTATTCAACTGCATGCCATCAGGTTATATCCTCCTCAGGGGTGAGAAAGACTAGGAAGAAAGGTCTGGGGCCACTTGTCCTGACCTGGAAACCCTGGAAGGCCCTTCAACCATAAAGAGTGCAGGGTCTCCTGGGACCCTTCAGACAGCAACCTCTCGATGTAGAGTACACTTTCTAGCCTAGAGCCAATTTCCCAGAGTTCCAGACACGGAGGTCTCTCTGTTGTGGGGGACAGGAAAGACACCACAGAAGGAGAGTAGGGAAAATACTGTTTTGGTTTCCAAAAACGAGGAGGAAAAACGGAAACTGCCAACACCAGCAGAGTGAATCTGACTTCGAGGCCAGGAATAATCCTAGACTCCATCATGAAAGGGACCACAGCTAACGCCATGCTCCAAAACTGAGGTTTAGGAAGTCCTGGGCTCTCAGCATCCCTGGAAGGCACCACCTACCCCCTGTTCCCCACTAAGCATTAACAGCTCCCCTCCCCAATTTGGGCTTGATGTCAGGGAAAAACCTTCCTAACAATGAGAGCTACCCCAAAGTAGAATGGGCAGCTCAACCTCAGGCAGAAATGGGTCTCTTGTCCTTTTTGAGACTGGTCAACCACTTGTGAAGGGTGTCATAGGGGAATTCTCCAGCACCTCATAACCTCCATCTCTGAAGTGCTTGGATACATCAGTGTGCAAATAGCCACTTAGGATACATCAGACAAGTACAATTGTGCAGGGCTCCTAGATGTCCACTAGAGGAAGGGACAAGACAAAGTGTCAGTGGCCAAAGATATCAATTTGCTACAGATTCCAGTCACCCAGGGCTATGTCTCCTCTCCCATTTGACCGTAATTGGAGAGAGGAACCCTGGAGAGGAAATTGAAGAGGATGCCTCCCATTTATTTAGTGCCCATCCTGATGAGGTGTCAGAGAAATTGGGTTGGAATTGCTACTTCTGGGATCTTGAAAATGCCCCTCAGACCTCTTCAGGTCTCAGAGTCACCATGAGTAAACTGAGGGCCTAGGACCAAATGGTCTTCAGGTGACTCCCAATCTGAATTCCGAGCAGCCAGTGACATGGGGAGCACAGAGGTGTTTTCTGTCTTCTCCTTGGCCTTTGGCCTTTGGCCAACTCCTGCTACCAACTTCAGTTCACCTCTCTCTCTTCTCTCTCTGTGTGTCTCTCTGTCTCTGTCTCTCTCTCTCTCTTTCTGCGCTCCCCCTCCCACTTAAAACCTCATTTTAGCTTTGGATCTTTAAAACGGCCATTTCATCTCCTTGTTCTCCTAGAAATTTTGATGAAGATTCACAGGGATTTCACAAACCAGGAGAAACTGCTCAGAGCAGAGATTCAATTAGGCTTCAGAAACAGAAAGTTGTAACCCAATTAGCTACATAGCCCACTTCAATCATTTGGAGACCATGTGATCCGGTGGGAGGAGCTGGAGAAGGGAAACCTAGAAGTTGGCATATCTATTCTAGGCTCTGTTGCTGCCTCAATGCCATCTGAACCTGATGGCTTCGGTCTCCTCTGCATGTCCGCAATCATCCAGGTGTAATTTGTAATAATGGTCAACTGCTTCCCTTTGATGCCAGTCCAAAGAGGAATGAGTTAACTCCAATGGTTTTTGGAAACACTCAGATGGAAGGGGTTATAGAGTTGTGAGGTATTTTTAGGACAGGGGATCTACAGTTTCTGGTGAGGGTTTTCACATCTGCCCTCTGTGTGTGATGTGGCGTGCTCTCCACCTCTGGCTTGCTGCCTGCCGTCTGATGACAAACTGATGCACTCTCCTCAGCTGTTTCCTCTGTGGAGAGGAGGGCCACATTTTCTTCATGTAGGGAAGGGATTTTCAGCCTGACAGAGCTGCTCTCTGCTCTGCTAGCCAAGAATTATTTGGGGGAGTAGCTTTTATTCTGTTGTTTGCAGCTTCACTCTTCAAGTAACACCAACTAGATCTGGGCACGAGGCTGGAAGTCAGCTGGCACGAGCAGCAGAGCAGAGCAAGTGGGGGATGCAGGCAAGGATGGAGGAGCCTGCCCATTCTGGAGCCAATTGTTCAACGTTCAGCATGAGCATTTACACCTCGGAAATGAGCAAATGTGACACGGCCAATCTGGGAATTGGCTTTGCTTGACTGCACACATCTGAGATGGATTTGGTTTTCTTGCTTTCTCAATGGCTGTGGGAGGAGGTGGAAGGGAGAGAATTCAGAAATAAAAATTAAATGGAATAGAAATCAGTAAATGCAATAAATCAGGGCTTGACTTCTTGTTTCATTGATTGGCTAGATTTAAGAAAGTTAGAGAGAAAATGGCAATAATCTTGATTCAACTTAAAAGTGTGCTATATGTCCTTTTTTTCAGGGAGCCATTTGTTAAACAGTAACTAGCATCATCCTCCCGGATTCAGGTAACCTGGGATTGGGGCTTGGCAGTGGACAAGGAGTCAGGTGATCCAAAGATGAGGGAGAGGTCAGGGCAGATGAAGAATTCAGAGCTATGAAGCCAGAGCAGGGCAGGGGCCAGAAGTGCAGGGATGGCTGGGAGTGGAGACAGAGGTGAGTATGAAGGCCAGGCTTAGGAATGTGAGACAGGCTGAGACTGAGGCCAGAGAGCCGCAGATGGCCTGAGGAGGAGGTAATGGAAGGACAGCATTTAGGTGATGGTGAAGTGGAGAGGGATTGTCAGGAAAAGATGGCTCCAGTTAGACCAAGAACTCCCAGGGCAGCAGCTCACTTTCCAAACTTGACAGAATCTTGATGAGTGGAAGCCCATGGTACCAAGAGCATCCTAGAGGAAGGGAGAAGGAAACAGGAAGAGGGTTTGTGTGTGTGTGTGTGGTATGTGTGTGTGTGTGTGGTGTGTGTGGTGTGTGTGGTATGTGTGTATGGGTGTGGTGTGTGTGTGGTGTGTGTATGGGTGTGATGTGTGTGTGATGCTTGTGTGATGTGTGTGGTGTGAGTGTGTATGGGTGGTGTGTGTGTGTGTGTGGTGTGTGGTATGTGTGTATGGGTGTGGTGTGTGTGTGATGCATGTGTGATGTGTGTGATGTGTGGTGTGAGTGTGTATGGGTGGTGTGTGTGTGTGTGCGTGTGTGCACGAGCACGTGAGAGTGTGTACATGTTCTTCTAGGACTGACAACAGGCTTACAGTCACACAACTGACTGAAAGCACATAACATCTCATTGTTCATGTTGTTTGCTCTCTTCCCATAGTGTTTCTGATCCATAAACAACGAACAACAAAAATGGTAGCTAGCGTCTACATAGTGCTTTAAACTTGGCAAAGTCCTGTACAAATATCCCATTTAAGCCTCAGCACAACCCTGTGAAATAGGTGCTATTATTATCCCTGTTTTCTAGATGAGGAAACTGAGATCCAGAGAGTGGAAGTGATCTTACCAGGGCCACACAGTATCTGAGCAAGGATTCTAACACCATCTTCCTGACTCCAAATCCAGCACTCTCTCCATTCCACCACCTAGCCCCTGAAAAAGTGAGCGATGGAGATAACTTTGTTCACTTCTCAGACTGAGCCTCAAACAGAGAGTTTGTCACTGCCATGGAGGATGCCCAGCGCAGAGTCCAGATGGAAGCAGGATCAATTTCCCATACATGAGGAGCTCTTCACAGTTCTCCCATTTGTAGGTGATCTTGCGCTGGTTGCATTAGGCCCTCACTGGAATTCAACAAAGCCTCCTCAATGAGATCCATCTTTAATGATTGGCCTAATGATTGGGAAAACCCAAGTGGATAACACTTGGTCACAACGTCCATGTAGTAGGATGAGCAACTCAGAGAGCTGCTAAGTCCTGAGTAGTCATCGTATATTGACAATAAACTAGATTTAGAATTAATTAAAGAGAAGACAATGGGCTGGCTGCCTTTAAGTACTGTGTAGCATTTAGAATGCCTCCAAACTTCTGCCTGAAACAGGCTCATGCCTTTTACATTAAACTGGTTTTGGTAATAGTGTGTAACTAGAAGTCCTGGAACATCACCATTTCCTAAGAATTAAACCCATCAGTCACTCTAGTGGCAATGGAGAGAGGCAAGTGGGGATGTGAGCAGCTGGGACCCATCACACATGAAGAGTAACTCAGAAGAAGTGCTCCGATATCAGAAATTTTTTAAAGACTGGGTTCATGAGTGAGATGCCCACTGGTTCTGACAGCAGCCATGCAGTGGCAAAATCGGGAACAACTAGCCACCCATTGGGTGGATCACCTTTGTCTGCTTTGAGAGGTGACGGTCAACCACTGACCGGGGCAGGAAGATTTGAGTGGATTGTGATTTGTACATGGAAGGGACTCTACTTCAATGAGTTCCATCAACATTCTAAAGTAGCTGGTGATGCCCCCAAGTGTAATTGATTACATAAGGTCCGTCTCTCCTTTGGACTCCCCATTGTTACTTCTCAGCTGTGTGCAATACAGAGAGAAGAGCCAAAACGTCCCATCTAGGCAACAGTTTCATGGAAATCTTTGCAAGGTAGAGATATGATGAACAATGTAATTGAGTAGGAAACCTAATGGGATGTTTAAAAAACAGCAATATCAATATGATACATTGAGA
>NW_020954595.1:13470266-13496879 GCF_900497805.2 Vombatus ursinus | reverse complement strand
TAGACTCCCCCTAATGACACAATGTTGACCTCATTAAGACTTTAATGAATAGATAGCCTTAAAGAAATAATCCTTCACGATCACTGCCCACAAAGTTCCATGGTCTCAAAAAGCTGAACGATTGTGTGGAAACCTGAAAGCTTGACTATAGAGAGCCCCAGAATGAAGTCACAAAGGAACAAAGCAAGTTGAGGTAACAAAATCTGATTGATTTCATGCATTGAGTCATTTTGGTACTCATCCTCGAGAGATAAAAGACAGAGGCTATGAGTGACAAGAAGAAAGGGAAGAGGTCTAGGGGAAGGAAGAAACCAGGAAGTATATCAGGTAAGGAGGAATGAGGGCCCAAAGAGGAGAGAGGAAGGGAGAAGAAGAAAGGTAGAAGGGAAGGGTGACTGCAGTGGGGAAGGGCTTGGCTTCATGACCACACAGAGGAAGCACGGAGAGGGGTGAAGGAAACTGATGGAGCCCACAAGGACAGACCTCTGCATTGGGATCAGGCTTAGTGAACGTGCTGAGATGAGTCAGAGTGGGGTGGGGGCCAGAGATAAGTGGTTTAGGGTCATCCTGTGAGTGATGCTCACTAACTGAGAAGTGACTCATTCCACCTCTGGCTACAGAGCCCATTCACTTCACATCCATCAGTTCACCTATTCCATGAATATCTATGGATCACCAACCCATGAAGCATCACAATGGATAGAGGTTGGTCCTGGAGCCAGGAAGATTTGGGTTCAAATTGGCCTCAGACTTGAGCTCTGTGACCCTGGGCAAGTCACTTCACCTTTGCTTATTTCAGTTTCCTCAGCTGTAAAATGGAGACCATGAACGCTTACCTTTCAAGGTTGTAATGAGGATCAAAAGAGATCGTATTCGTAAAGCAATTAGCACAGTACTGGGCACCTAGTAAGGATTATTTAAGAGCTTTGTCCCCTCCCCCAGGCAGTGTGCTCAGGGTCAGGGATCTGGCAGAGAATTAGGCACAGCCCTTGCCCCTTAGTAGCCTACTAAATTATGAGCCTCGTTTGGGAGACCCAAGGTTGGTCTGAAACTTCACCCAACCAACCCAGTGTGAGCCACAAATGGGCGCATCTGTAGGACCTCACCACCCACAGGGAATCCCCTCCATCTGGACTCTGTGCTGGTCTTTTGCTCTATGGCAACAGCAAACACTTTGAGCCAGTGCACGTCTCCCCATATCGTGCCTCGACTGGTATTGGTGAGCACAAGGTCATTGAGAGGGCTATCTCCGTCACTACACCTCCAAAGGAATAATGATGAATTCTGATCTATGAATGGATACCTAGTTTGAAGAGAACCTTTGTGGCTGAAGGGAATCTTTACAGCTGAATTTTTCTCTGCCAAATGAAATACATTTTCATCATTAAGGGACAATGAATAAAGTGGGATCTTGTATTCTGTATGTCTTTCAGTCATTCATTAAATGGTAAAGAAGTGGTTTCCTATGGAACTAAGTTTGTGAAAGTCTAACTAACCCTCATCAAAGATACTCTTGATGGAGACAGACAGACAAATAGATGTGAGTATGTGTATGTGTGTATAAATGTGTTATGTATGAGTATATACATATATGGGGTCAGATAAGACTCATAAATAGGAAATTAAGGCTGGAGAACAATAGTTGATTTTACCTCGGTATCCTTTTTTCAGAATTAATAAGATCTGCGATTTTTCTCCCCACCTTTGGGATCTTTCCCTCCTTCAAATACTCTCTGAATCAATTCCTCAAGTTCTCACAACGAGGCTGCCCCCGGCACAAACTTCCCTTCTGTTCATTTAGTTTGGGTCCCCAGGATTACAGATTTAATGCTGGAAGGCCATCCAGCCCAGCTGCCTTATTTTGTAGATGAGAAAACGGAGGCAAAGGGAGCATGAGCAGGTTTCCCTGATTGTAAAGGTTGTAAGGGACTAAGACATTTTGGGGGTCTCCTTTTGTGGCAATTGCTTTAAGTGAGCTAAACTTGGTTATGAAATTATTCTGGTCTTTGTGTCTCCCCTTGCATTCATATGCCGTTTTCATCATCACTTATTTTAAAATGTCAGGATTTTCTTGTTTTCAATTACACAGTATGTTTCTGGGGTTTTCATTCTGTCTTCTGGTTTTGTATTCATAGGACTCTATGTTCTAACCAGTCAGTGGTCTGACTGTACACAGAGCTGTCTCACGAATGGCTTCAGCATCAGGAATAAATCATTCTCCATCTCTTCCTGTCACTGTTCAGTCATGTTAGAGTTAGACGGCTCAAGTTTCCACAGGTAGAATAGTTCAGAGAGTTATGGGAACAGCTCAGAAAAGCAGATGCACTGCAGGTGGGCTTGGGCTTGGCCAGGGGCTGATGGTTCCAGGAAGACCCCAAGATCAAGATAAGAACTCATCCCGGTCACAAACTTTAATCTCTACTGAGCGTGCTTAGTGAATCTCGGGCATAGTTACTTCTCTGCCAAGGGGGTGGGGGGGAGGCGGCAATAGCACAATTGTCAGCCCAATAGGGCGGGAACAGGGGACGTTTCAGAGGAACCTGGAAGGAATGGACAATCCAGACCTGGGAGGTTTCGTGCTGAATTTAACTGCATAAAAGCACGCTTGCCTTTTTACTCAGGGCCCGCCCCTCCTGAAGAGGGATGGAGCCTGCTTCTGGCCAGAAACATCTAAATCCTATGGACTTTCTCTGTAATAAACTTTCTTGATAATAAATTTTTGGTGTCAAGCATATTTCTAACAGTCATTTAGTCCAACTCTGTGTAACCCCATTTGAAGTTTTCTTGGCAGAGATACTGGGGTGGTTTGCCATTCCTTCTCCAGTTCATTTTACAGATGAGGAAACTGAGGCAAATAGGGTTTAGTGACTTGCCCAGGAGCATACAGATAGTAAGTGTCTGAGGCCAAATTTGAACTCTTCTTGACTTTTGGCCCACTGTTCTATCTACTGTGCCACCTAACTGCCTCCTACAAACTAACTCTGCCTATTAGTACATAACTAATTTTGCTTTACATTAATACAATACAATATGATAAACATTTATTAAACTGTGCCAGGCATAGTGCTAAGCATTGTAGATACAAATAGGAAAAAAAAAAGACAGTCCTCACCCCCGAGGTGATTACCATCTAAAGAGGGAAGTCAGCACACAAAAGGAGCTAAATGCTAAATGGATCAGGGAAGGGAGAAGATGGAAGCCAGCCTGGGGCATGGTGGAGTGCTGGATGAGGATGGAATCATGGAATCCAGAGAGAGCAACTGGTAGAAAATTGCTTAATTTTATTCCTTGTTCTCCAGCCCCAGTGCTTTCTGATTCTTTTCTCAAAGAAAGTCATCATGACATGGAGGCATCTACAAGTCTTTGGCCTCTCTAATTCTTTATTCTCATTCTAGATTTTCCAATACGTTTCTAGTCAACCTTATCTCTTCCCACCTTTGACCTGAAGTCACCAAATAAATCCAATTTTTCATAGAATTTTGCCACCTCTCTTTCTTCTTCAACAGATGCTGGTGCCTAAGTTTCATTTATTTTCATGGTGGATTTCTTGCAAATGTTGATCAAAAGCCTTGCGATATGAGGTTACAACTATCCAATGAGATGATTCCTGTTGTCTTTCAGTGCTTAATAAAGTCAACTGTACCAGCTCCGTTATTTGACTCTTAAAGGAGAACCTAGAAGCAGCACTCCCTTTTAGCTGCAACTTTCTTCTTTAATTTGATTTTGTTTAGAAAGAGAATGTAAAGATTAACAGAATCCAGTTCCTCTAATGCAGGAGATCTTACCCTTCATTATGTCCTGGACCCTTTGGGCAGTCAGCCTGGTGAATCCCATGAGCCTTTTCTCAGAATAAAATAAGATACATCATATTACAAAGAAAGCTAATTGTATTGAATTTGTTCTTTTTTATGTTAAAAAAAAAAGTTCCTGGGGCCCAGGTTAAGAGTCCCTGCTGTAGTAATCTGCCTGTTCTTTGGTCATTGGACAAGAAGCTTGTATTCTGAGTACCAACAGTTGAGGGGGTGTTTATAGGTGATGTAAAATCTGAGTGATTCTTAGCCTCTTAACCACCCCCCTCCCTGTCCATCAACTGTCACTGAAGAAGTGTAAGGGGCCACATAGAACTGAGGACTATTATACATACATGAGGGGTGGGGTTGGGGGGGGTTGTGCTTCTAGTTGTTTCATGGGTTTCCATGGACAGAAGATTCATCACCAGCCTCCTGGTCATGCACCCCTCCACAATTAGCTGGGCTGGCCCTTGAAATGCAGACAGATTTAGTCTGTTTTCAGGACTGTCCTCAAGCTTTTCTATTGTGATGGGACCTTCTCAAATTTGTGCTCTGCTTGCCTAGTCTTTAAGGACTCAGGGTCACCTATATTAGTAGCAGAGTGGGACTTGGTGATTGATTATTATGGTGAACATGGTTACTGGAGCAACTAATCCAATGTCCATTCATACTGATGACTGTAGTCCCCAGGGCTTGGTTACTATGACTTCTCATAGAGCTAAGGTTGGTCTTGAGGAGTAAAGGGTGAGGAGGGGAGGGTATTTCTGATAGTATGGCTTATAAATCCCCACTACTTCTGCTATGATTATCAGCTGATATCAATTACTCAGCCAGACTCCACTGCCTTGAAAAAGGGGGAACTTACAAAGGTGGAATTCTACGAACAGTTGGTACAAGCATCCCCTCCCCAAGTCTGTGACGCACTCTCCTACCAATACATACGGTCCAGGGGAAAGTGGGCTCAAGCTTGGAGAGCCCATGTGGGAAAGGAGGAACTCACAGCTCACAGAAGTCCCCAAATGCACCTTTAGGTGTAGTAGAGGGTTTCTGCTAGGATCTTGGTAGAGTAGAAATCAAAGAAAAAGGAAAAGTACCCATATGTACAAAATATTTATAGCAGTTCTTTTTGTGGTAGCAAAGAGTTGGAAACTGAGGGAATGCCCATCAGTTGGGGAATGGCTGAACAAGTTATTACTGTGATGTTGTAAGAAATGGTGATGGGGATGGTTTCAGAAAAAAACCTCAGAAGACCTGTATGAGCTGATACAAATTGAAGTGAGCAGAGCTGGACCAATGATTTCCTTGGGATATAGATGTAGTAGTAATATTGCTGGGTCATAGGGTATGCACAGTTTTATAGCCCTTTGGAAATAAGGAACTGACATTCTAAAGGGGGGAACCACGAACATATTATTACAGAACATATACAAAAAAAATTAAAGACAAATTCTGGAGGCAGGTGGGGGTGGAAGGGAAGGCAGGAAAGGATTTATGTAGAAAGTGGCTTCTAAAAGGTGGAGGTGAAGCCTAATGCTCCTCAGAATTGTCTCGAATGGTTTGAGGCTGGAACTTTTCTGAAGATGAAATAGTTCAATTAATAATCACATAAGGTTGGCTTTATATTAGCCCTAATACATTGGATCTCATTTGTTCAGTAGGTGTGAAAAAGGCCTAGCTACCTCCTCCTGCAACAAGAAGTGTGCTCTGATTGGTTGAGAGACTTTGTCATGATCATTACTCTTCCAAGGGGTTCCGAGGTGACCCTCAGTGGTGTTCAGTTTCTTATCAGAAGTCCTTTCTTCAGATTATTTCTCATTCTTACTCTAAGACCCTCGGCTGATGCTATTGTCTATTTGCCTATAGCTCTCTTTGGTATATCTCCATAGTTTCTTAGATTCTGAGCCAGACACCTCAGGGTGCTCAGCTCTAAGGGTCAGCAGTAGAATCCCAGCCCAGCTCCTCTGAGTTCAAAGTCTACATTCTTCCCAAAGCAACTCATTGATGATCTGCTGTCAAATACAGAAAATGCAGACAACAGAGAGGTGGAGAAAGTCACAACACTCCAGCCCCAACCACAGGGAGTATAATCTGAGTGAAGCTTGGCCAGTTCACAAAGAATTTTTAATTCAATGGGGCCCTCCTCCCTCATCAGCAGAGTTCTGGAAAGTTGTTACTCTTCACCCCTAGATTTGTGAAGTCATTAGATTGTAAGCTCCTTGAGGGCAGAGACTGGTTTTTGTATCCCCAGCATTTGGCATAGTGCCTGGCATATAGTAGGTGCTTAATACATGTTGATTTATTGGTAAATTAGTCTTTAGATTGCTAATTCCCAGACTGAATAAGACCTGTCCTTTTAACTTTTCCTCCTTTATATTATTTTCCAACTTAAAAAAGTTCATTTGTGTGGCTTTCCTCCAGGCCCAGAATCTCCCCATCTTGGTTTCATTGCAGTGGCTCTGACCAGAAGCTGTGCTCTAATAGGATAATGGGACCTAGGGAAGTGTTTCTTGTTCCACCGTCCAATCTATAGCTTCCTTTCTGTTTTCCAAAGATAGTCAGACATCCAAGTTTGGGGTGGAGAGCAAGAAGTAGGGGAGATCTTTCCCTTACCATTTGTTATCTGCAGTGCAGGTGCAGGGAGGAGAGGAATTGGTCCATCAATTGTCTCTTGTTTTTGCTTCATGACCTGACTAACTTCTTGTCTACTCACAGAGCTCTTTATAATATGATGCAGATGCCTCTTAATACCAAAAGGGGAAGCTTTCCAGTTTCCCTTTAGATAATGTAATTTTGATTCTTTGGAGGCTATAGTACTTCATAACTCATTTTTTCTTAGAGAAACTTGAGGGCCCCAGAAGGATTGCAAACTCTTCCCAAAGCAATATAATCCACTCTTCTTCTCCCATTAAATTCTAGGCCCAGACCATTGTCCAAGTAGAGCCCATTCAAGATTCACATGCTAAGACACCAACTCAAAGGACTGCCATATAGTTGCATGTCATTTGAACAATAAGCTTTCTTCATCCACTTGACTTCCTTTGTGTGGATGGCTGGGCCAAAGTCTTTTGAGGGATTGTGGATCTCATTTAGGAGATCCTGCAATGTTCTGAGGATTGATGGAATCAGCCCAATGTCATTCACAAACAGGAGCATCCACAGGACCTCTCTGTACACAGATAATCCCTCTTCCACTTGGATTCTGTGCCGAACATCCTCCATGACAATGGTAATTGCCTTCCCCAAGCATATATAAACTTATTTTGTGCCTTTCTTAAGTCAACCAAAGTTCACATTGGCTTTTTTGAACACTCTGTCATGCTGTTGACATTGAATTTGAGTCTCCTGAAACTCCCTGATCTTCTTCCAAAAAGTTTGTTGATGCTTTTTTAAACATTGCTCTTATTTCTCAAAATATCCCCCAAGAGAATTCTTCTTTGTAAAGAAATACAGTCAAGCCAAACAAACTGAAACATTGATCTATTTGAGAGCATCTACTTTATTTTGAATATAAACTTTGGTCTTTGTCTCACCAATGACCAGCACAGAATGGGGCTTAATAAATACTTCTTGATTGATTATGTATCCAGATTTTAGGCCAGAGGTCCAAGTAAGGCAAAGGGTCCCAGAGATAACCTTCCCTACATATACAAATGGATTCAGAAGACTAATACAATGGTAGCTGCTCCCCTGTCTCCAGCCCAACTTGGAGCACTGAATTTGGAACCATAGGACCTGGGTTAGATCCTCAGCTCTGCCACTTTCTAATTGTGTGGCCTTGTGTAAGTCACCTACCCTACCAGTAAAAGGAGATTGGCCTACATGACCTTTGAAGTTCCTTTGAGCTCTGGATCTATGATTATCTGATTTTCATATTTGTCATTCCTTATGATGCAATAATATTCCACACTTTATTCAGCAATTCCACCAATTTGTGGAGAATTCCTTTATTTCTAATTTGGTGGTACTAGACACAGTGCTGCTATGAATACTTTAATAAATATGGTCTCTTTCCTACTGTCCTGGATTGCCTTGGAGCAGGTGACCAATGAGGGTATGCCAGAATATTCAGTTACTTTTATAGCATAATTCCAAATTATTTTCCAGAACTGTTGGACTAACTAGGCTACACCAACATGGTATTCATAGGCCCAGCTCCCTGTACTCTTGTCCTTCTAGTATTGGCTACTCTCTTCTTTGGTTGTCTTTGCCAGCCCAAATCTTTTCTTCAGACAAACTACCATTTAGCCATGCCCCATGGACTTTTTTCAGTCCTCAATCTCCTCAACCTCTCTGTAGCCTTGGACACAGTTGATCACTCTCTCCTCCTTGATACTCTCTTCTCCCTAGGTTTTCAGGATACCTCTTTCTCCTGGTTTTCCTCCTACCTCTTTGACTGTTCCTTTTGTGTTTCCTTTGCTGAATCCTCCTCTTGATTACACCTTTTAGCCACAGGTGTTTCTGTCCTGGGACCTCTTTTCTTCTTTTTCTATCCTACTGTACCTGGTGATCTCATCAGGTCCCATGGATTTAATTACCATCTTAATGCTAATTCTCAAATTTACCCTTTTTGCCCCAATCTCTCTGCTGACCTCCATTCTCACGTCTCCAACTGCCTTTCAGACATCTTGAACTGGATGTCCCATAGACATCTTAAACTCAATATGTCCGAAATGGAATTCATTATCTTTCCATCCAAACCTTCTCCCACCCCTCCTACCTTTCCTATTACTGTAGAGACTTCCAACCTATGGCTCCAAGAAGCTGTAGCATGAATCATGGCCACACCCTAGTAAAACCATCTCAGCAAATGGGCTAAATCATTTTGAAGGTAACCCACAAGCCTCAGATCCATCAGTGAATTAGGGGACTGTCTACCCCAAGCATCTGAAAACTTCCCCTGTGGAATGGCCAGGTGAGAACAATTTGTTCCCAAAGGCCATGAAGGCAATTGAAGTAGGTGCTATGGAGTACTTAAAACTTGGTCAGACATCAAAGATACCAAAGTCATTCACTGCATCCCAGGCCATCCTGGGATTCCTACTTTTGTCTTGCAACTGGACTTCAATGACTCTGGAAAAGAGAGCAAAGCTGATTACTTTGTGCAACTTTGCCTCACTTAAATCCAATTCACAAACAAGTTAACATATCACCCCAAGATGTCATTGGTTCTCTTCAAAAGCAAGGGATGAATGACAACAACTCCAACATTGTGGCATGAATGGCTTTCAGTCTTATACATTTGAAGCCAGCACTATGGCGTGCTTGGAGCTTGGTCAGATGTGGAAGATGCCAAGGGTCATCCACTGCATGCAGGGCTATCACCAATCATCTAAACAACAAGGCTCCTAAACCTCTCAAAACACATGGACTTCAGAAGTCTTCTGTGAGGAGTCTAAATGTTCAGTGAACAGAGTCTTGAAAAATCAGCTAAGAATTAGTAATTACCAGTATTCAGAAAATTTCCCATTTCCTTCTCTGGTGAGAAGTACATAGTACTGGACTCACCCTCTCATAGCTGCTGGTCACTTCTGTCTCTACCACTAAGGATTTATATTATCTTCTTTTTTTGTGGGGGGGGGCTAGGCAATGGGGTTAAGTGACTTGCCCGAGGTCATACAACTAGTGAGTGTTATGTGTCTGAGACCAGATTTGAACTCAGGTCTTCCTGAATCCAAGGCCAGTGCTCTATCCACTGTGCCACCTAGCTGCCCCTAGGATTTATAGTATCTTAAGTAAAGAAAAAGAAAACACTTAATTTCCTTGGCTGTCAAATTCCTTATCAGCCAAATGAAAGGCTTGGTCTAAATGGTGTTTGAGGCACCTTCCCACCTGTCTGGACTCCAGGTATTTCTGGACTAGTCCATCATGCCCCAGGAACCTCTTCATCCTTGCAAGATCACTTCAGCCCTGAAATTCACAACTTATCAGAACCTTTTGCCCTTGCCCCTCATGGGAGGGTGAAAAGCTTTTCCCAGAACCTCCATTTAAGTATAGCCACTTAGGCCATCCATCTCTTGATTTCCCACCAAGCAGCACTCCTCTGGGCTTCTCCATCACACCTTCAGGTCAGTTACATCCCCACCCTTTTCAGCTTCTTTTACCATATTGTCTTCCCTCTTAGATTTCAAGCTCTTTGAGGTCAGGGGCTATCTTTCTTTTTTGTATTTGTGCTCCCAGTGCTTAAGACAGTGTGCACATGTAATAAATGTTTATTGACTAATTTTTCAGTCCTACTCATGATCATAAATATATATATATAGTATTTAGGAAATCTTCAAGTGCTCTAAGAACATCAGGCCATGTGATGATACTATGCAGCTGGGTGTGCAGTTCCCATGGAGCAGAATGAGGGAGAAGGGAAGTTCAACCCAAGTGTTTAATTGGCAGCACACAATATTAGACAGGTTGTCAGAGCATATTCTCAAAAGAGCTCTGGGAGAACATGGCCATGACCTGCACAGGATGAGAAATCATATGTGGTCTAGGCCACTGGAGGGAGCCCACCTGCATAGGTGAGACCATGACTCAGTCTTGAGGCATACCTTTATATCCTGTAGACCTGTGGGGCTCTCGCTGACCTTCCTTCACAGTCATGTGGATTTGGATGTTTTGTGTATTTCCTCAGCAAATCAGGTCTGTTTTTATTGCTATGTAAGTCCAGATGGAACCTCAAAGACCTGTCATTTAATTGTTGTGCATAATCAATCCAGAGCACAACCCCTCTAGGTCTCTTAAGTATTGCTGTGGTATGGAGCCAACTTTGTAAGCACCTATGGAATTAGTCTAACATTAAAAAGAAAATTAAGGTACTTTTCACTATAATTGCTGGGGGAGAAATCTTAACCAAACAAGGGATATGGGTGATCACAAAAAATAAATCAATAAATTTGGCCCCATAAAATTTAGAAGTGTTTCCTCGAATAAAACAAATGAAGCTATCACAAGGGAGACATTCAGTTGAAGAGAAAATGCACCAAATATCAATGATAAAAACCTGGTAGGTGAAATATGTGGCCAGTTGGTACAAACATATGACACTAAATAGCATTTCCTAATAGATTCTTCAGAAGAATAGCAGAGATCCACTGTCCACTCTTCCGCTCTCCGTAGTGGCTATTTCAAACTCTCTCATCTCTCCTTAAGCCTCCCATGGCACCACCTCAGCTGTGGCCTCACTTCAGACTTCACTGAAAAAAATGAGCTTGTGCACAGAGAGCACCCCTTTATCTATTCCTTATGTCATTCGGCCATGTCTTCCCACCCAATCTCCTCCATTCTGGTCTCAGAGAAAGAGATGAAACTTCTTGCCGAGGCCAGCTGCTCTCTATTTGCTCTCGATCCTATCCCTTCTCAAATTCTCCAGGTTGTCACCTCTGGTCTCCTTATTTTCTCTTTAGGATCTCATTATCTGCTGTCTGCTTCCCTACAGCTTATAGACAGACCCAGGTGCAGTGGATAGAGTGCTGGACTTCCTGATCAGGAAGAACTGAGTTCAAAGTCATCCTCAAACACTTTACTAGCTGTGTGACCCTGGATAAACTCTGTCTGCCTCAGTTTTCTTAACTGTAAAATGTGAGTAACAGCACCTTTCTCCCAGAATTGTTGTGAGGATTAAAGGAGATAATGTTTGTAAAAGCACTTCGCATGCTATCTGGCCCATAACGAACTTCAGAAATGTCTGTTCCTTTCCTTCTTCCTTCTCCAATGTGACTTCTGACCTCATCATTCAACTTAAATCGCCTTCTTTGAAGTTACTAATGAACTTTTCATTGCCAAGCTGATGTTTTTTTTTTATTTTGTTAAATATTTCCCAATTACATGTAAAAGAATTTTAACAATCATTTTTTAAAAATTTTGAGTTCCAAATTCTCTCTCCCTCTGACCACTCCCACCTCCCACCTTCTTGAGAAGGCAAGAACTTTGATCTCTATTACACATGTGAGATCATGCCAAACATATTTCTATATTAGCCATGTTGTGAAAGAAAGCACAAAAAAATAACAATAAAAATAAAGTTAAAAAAGTATGCTTCGATATGAATTCAGAGCTCATCAGCTCTGGAGCTGAACAGAATTTTTCATCATAGGTCCTTTGGAATTATCTTGGGTCATTGTCTTGATTAGAGAAGCTAAGACTTCCACAGTGGAAAATCCTTAAAATACTGCTATTATGGTGTATAATGTTCTCCTGGTAATGCTCACTTAGTTTTGCATGAATTCATAGAAGTCTTCTAAGATTTTTTCTGAAACCCTTCCGATCATCACTTTTTATAGCACAATAGTATTCCATCACAATTATATACCACAACTCATTCAGCTGTTTCTGAATTGGTGATCATCCACTCAGTTTCCAATGCTTTGCCACCAAAAAAAAAAAGAGGGGTTATAAATATTTTGGTACAAATAAGTTCTTTTAACTTTTCTTTGATCTCTTTGGGATACAGACTTAGCAGTTGTATTATTGGGTCAAAACGTATGCACAGTTTCATAGTCCTTTGGTCATAGTTCCAAATTGCTCTCCAGAATGGTTGTTCACTACTCCACCAACGATGCATTAGTGTTCCAATTTTTCAGCATCTCCTCCGCATTTGTCATTTTTCTTTTCTGTCATGTTAGCCACTCTGATAGGTGTGAGATGGTATCTCAGAGTTGTTTTAATTTGTATTTGTCTAATCAGTAGTGACTTAGAGGATTTTTTTCATGTGACTATTTTTTTTTTAGGCAATCGGGGTTAAGTGACTTGCCCAAGGTCACACAGCTAGTAAGTGTCAAATGTTTGGTCTGAGGCCAAATTTGAAGTCAGGTCCTCCTGACTTCAGGGCTGGTGCTCTATCCACTGCACCACCTAGCTTCCCCTCATGTGACTATTGATAGCTTTGATTTCTTCTTCTACAGACTGCATGTTCATATCCTTTAACCATTTGTCAACTAGGGAATGGTTCTTATTCTTATAAATTTTACTCAGTTCTCTATGGGAAAGTTAGGTGGCATGGTGGATGAAATGTTGGGCCTAGAGTCAGGAAGACCTGAGTTCAAATACAGAGTCAGACACTTACTATGTGTATGAGCCTGGGCAAGTCACTTCACCTTGTTTGCCTCAGTTCTTCATTTGTAAAAAATGAGCTGGAGAAGGAAAAGGTCACCTGCCCAGGTATCTTTGTCAAGAAAACCTCAGATGGGGTCATGAAGAATTGAGTAAAGTGAGTGAACAATAACAACAATTCTCTAGATATTTGAGAAATGAAACCTTTGTCAGATAAACTTGTTGCAAAATTTTTCACCAATTTCCTATTTTCATTTTCTTTTTTGACTGCATTAGTTCTGTTTATGCAAAAGCTTTTTAGTTTCATGTATTCAAAACTATCTATTTTACTTTCTGTAATTTCTGTCTCTTGTTTGGTCATGAACTACTTTCTCATCCATTGATCTGACAGGTACATTTTCCCACTCTCCTCTAAATGATTTCTCCATTTGACCTTATCTTGGTAAACAATGTGAGACATCAGTCTATATCTAGTTTCTGCCCGACTACTTATTACTTTTCCAAGCAATTTTTATCTAATGTACAGTTCTTATCTCAAAAGCTTGGAACTTTGGATTTATCGAACACTAGATTACTATGGTCATTTGCTACTGTGTATAATATACCTAATCTATTCCACTGATCTGACATTGTATTTCTTAGCCAGTATTAGATTATTTTAATGATTACCACTTTGTAATATAGTTTGAAATCTGGAACTGCTAGGCAGCCTTCCTTAACATTTTTTTTATTGATTCCCTTGATATTCTTGACCTTTTGTTCTTCCAGATTAATTTTGTTACTATTTTTCAAGTACTATAAAATAATTCTTTGATAGTTTGATTGGTATAGTACTGAATAAGTAAATTAACTTATGTAAAATTGTCATTTTTATTATATTGGCTCAGCCTACTCATGAATAATTAATAATTCTCCAATTGTGAGAAAAGTGTTTTGTGATTGTGTTAATATAGTTCCTGGGTTTGTCTTGTTAGGTAAACTGCTATGGATTTTATATTGTCTACCATTATTTTAAATGGAATTTCTCTTTCTATCTCTTGCTGCACTTTGGTGACAATATATAGATATGTTGATGGTTTATGTGATTTTATTGTATGTCTTGCAACTGTGCTGAAGTTGTTCACTCTTCTGACTAGGTTTTTAGTTGATTCTCTAGGGTCTTCTAAGTATACCATCAAGTCATTTGCAAAGATTGATGGTTTTGTTTCCTCATTACCTATTCTAATTCCTTCTATTTCTTTTTCTTGTCTTATTGCTGTAGGTAGCATTTCTAGTACAATACTGAACAATACTGGTGATAATGGACAGCCTTGCTTCATCACTCCTGATCTTATTGGGAAGCTGCTAGCTTATCCCCATTACTGATAATAATTGCTAGTGGTTTTAGATAAATACTACTTCTTAATATTTTAAGACAGATTCCAGTGCTTCCTATGTTTTCTAGTGTTATTAATAGGAATGGGTGTTATATTTTGCCAAAGGTATTTTCTATATCTGTCAATAAAATCATATGTTTTTATATTATTGTTACTGATATGGTCAATTACACTGATCCTTTTCCTACTATTGAACTAGCCCTATATTCCTGGCATAATTCCCATTTGGTCATAGTGTATGACCCTATCATATCACCTTGCTATAATCTCCTTGCTAGTATTTTATTTAAAATTCTACATTAATTTCATTAAGGAAATTGGTCTATAGCTTTTTTCCTTTGTTTTTGCTCTCCCCAGTTTAAATATCAAAACCATATTTTGTCATAAAAAAAATTGGTAGGACTACTTCTTTACCCGTTTTCCCAAATAGTTTGTGTAGAATTGGGATTCAATGTTCCTTAAATGTTTGGTAGACTTCACTTATGAATCCAACTGATCCTGGGGTAAGGCATTCTATGCTTCCCTAATCTGTTTATGATATCATCCTTTATGTCTAAACAATGTGCCCATGTTGACCTTATCTTGGTATATGGTGTGTGAAATGTTGGTCTATAAAGCTAGTTTCTGGCAAATGGCTTTCCAGTTTTCCCAGCAATTTTTGTCAAATAGTGAGTTTTTGTCCCAAAACCTTGGATCTTTGGGCTTATCAACACTAGATTATTATGATCATTTAGTACTGTGTATTGAGTATCTAATCTATTCCACTGGCCAGTATTCTATTTCTTAACTAGTACCAGATTGTTTTGGTGATTACCACTTTGTAATACAATTTTAGATTTGATACTATGAAGCCACCTTCCTTCACATTTTTTTTCACTGATTCCCTTTATATTCTTGACCTTTCATTCTTCCAAATTAATTTTGTTACTATTTTTCAAATACTATAAAATAATTCTTTGGTAGTTTGATTGGTATGCCCCTGAATAAATAAGTTAACTTACCGAGAATTGTCATTTTTATTACATTGACTTGGTCTACCCATGAGAAATTAATATTTATGCAATTGTTTAGATCTGACTTTATTTGTGTGAAATGTGTTTTGTAATTGTGTTTATATAGTTCCTGGGTTTGTCTTGGCAGGTATTTTGTCAAAAGCATTTTCTGCATCTATTGAGATAATCATATGATTTTTGGTGTTTTTGTTGTTGATATGGTTAAATGTTCTGATAGTTTTCCTAATATTAAACCAGCCCCAGAATTCTTGGTATAAATCTCATCTGATCAGAATGTATGACCCTGGTGACACATTATTGTAATCTCCTTGCTAGTATTCTATTTAAAATGTTTGCATCAATATTCATTAGTGAAATTGGTCTATAGTTTTCTTTCTGTTTTTGCTTTTTCTGGTGAGAGAAATTATTATTTCTCTCATATTAATAGCCAATTATTAAAATTGGGGAGACCCAAGCTTTTTTTCTGTCCTATTTTTTAGTCAGAAGCCCGGTCTCTCAAGGACAGAGTTGATCAAAGACAGGATTTACATTCTTCTCATTGGGGTATTGATACTCCATCCAACTAGATCAGACTTCTAATCTAAAATGAATTCCTGCCCTTTGTGTTCCACTCAAGATAATTTGGGCAGAGTTAGATCCTCTGTCTAGGTTGTCCAAATCTGTGGGTGGTCGGGGTATAGAGGTAGTTCTTTTGTCTAAGAGTGACATGATGTCACTCTTCCAATCCCTTATTAGAATAGGTCCACCTATCATTAATTATTAACCAATCAGACTTGATTGCCACCCTCAGAAAGACCCACTCATCCAAGGCATATGAATTGTGAGTCCACCACCATGAGTCATCTTTGGTCCAAGAGAAAGATGGACAAATGACCATTCCTTTTATTAATACAATGATAGCATTATTAATAAAATGATTACTTACCCAGAAATTATTTCTCACAAACTTTTTAAAATGTCACACTGGTTTAGTTATCAAAACTATATTTTTGTCATTAAAGGAATTTGGTAGAACTCATTCTTTGCCTATTTTTCCAAATAGTTTTCAAAGTATTAGAGTTAATTGTTCTTATATGTTTGGTAGAATTCACTTATGAATCCATTTGGTCCTGGGGATTTTTTCTTAGGGAGCTCAATGATGGCTTCTCTTAGATTTCTTTTTCTAAGAGAGTTATTTAAGTATCCTATTTCCTCTTGTTAAACTGGATGATTTATATTTCTCTAAATATTCATCCATTTCACTTAGACTGTCAGATTTATTGGCATATACTTTGATAAAATAGCTCCTAATAATTGCTTTAATTTCTTTTTCATTGTTGGTTAATACACCTTTTTCATTTTTGATACTGGCAATTTGATTTTCTTCTTTCTTTTTTTTAAAATCAAATCAATCAATGGCTTATCCATTTTATTGAGTTTTTTTCATAATACCAGTTCTCACTTTTACTTACTAGTTAAATGGTTTTCTTACTTTCAATTTTATTAATTTCTCCTTTAATTTTCAGAATTTCCAATATGGTTTTTGATCAGGAATTTTAGATTTGTCCTTTCCCTAGTTTTTTTTTTTAGTTGCTTGCTTAATTCATTGATCTCTATTTTGTGATGTAAGCATTTAGAGAAATAAATTTTCAGCCAAGTATTCTTTGGCTGCATCCCTTAAATTTTGGTGTGTTGTCTCATTGTTGTCATTCTCTTTAATGAAATTATTTATTGTTTCTATGATTTGTTTTTTTACCCACTCATTCTTTAGGATTAGATTGTTTAGGTTGCAATAATTTTTAATCTATCTTTCCACAGCCCTTTATAGAATGTAATTTATATTTCATTATGATGTGAAAAGGGTGTATTTAATACTTCCGATTTTCTGCTTTTAATTGTGAAATTCTATGCCCTAATAAATGGTCAGTTTTTGTGTAGTTGCCATGTACCACTGAGAAAAAGGTATATTCCTTTCTATTCCCATTCAGTTTTCTACAGAGGTCTATTACATCAAACTTTTCTGAAATCTATTTATCTCCTTAACTTCTTTTTTCTTTATTTCTGGTTATATTTATCTCATTCATTCATTGTATCATGAAAAGGGGCCCTAAAACATTAATAATTAGAGAAATGGAAATAAAAGTAACTCTGAAGTTCAGTCTAATATCCATCAGTTCAGCAAATATGATAAAAAGGAAAATGACAATTTTTGGAGTGGCTATGGAAAAACAGATACACTTATGCACTGTTGGTGGAGCTGTGAAAAAGTTCAGCCATTCTGGAAAGCAATCAATCAATCTTTTGACATTTGTTAAGCACCTACTATGTGCCAGTCACTGCTTAGTGCTGGGAATACAAAAAGAGGTAAATGATAGTCAATAAGGAACTTACAATCTAAGCTATGTTTCTAAAATTATTAAGCTGTACCTACCCTTTGGCCCAGCTATACAACTACTAGAACTATATGCCAAGGAGAAAAAAGAAAGAGGAAAAGGACTCATACATACAAAATTATTATTGCTCTTTTGTGGTGGCAAAGACTAAGGATGTATTCATCTGTTGGGGAATAGCTAGATGTAATATGGCACTTGAATATTATTGTGCCATAATAAATGATGAAAGGAGGTGTTCCGCTTCTGGGAGCCAAGATGGCAGAGTGAGAGGTGAGTCTCTCTTACCCTTCCTTATTACCCCCTGAAAGCCCAGAAAATATCACCCCAGGAAAAACCCTGGAACATCTGAACCAGAAGAAAGATGGGGTGCAGCAGTCCAGTAGCCTAGGTAGCTTAAGGGATTAACTGGAAAGGCCTCTCTTACCCTGGGGGAAGGGGAGCAGTACAGAATGGGAGGTATCCTAGCAAGCTAGTGGAAAGCCCCACCTCAGCATACCAGGAGGAGATCCTGAAGCCCAGGTGGTGGAGCAGGCAAACACCAGCACCTGGACCCTGAGTACCTCATTGAGGGCGGGGGAACTGGTGGAAACCAGCTCAGAAAACCACCAGGTGCCTCAGCATTCTACAGCAACCAGTTCTCCCAGTGCCTCAGCAAAACTAAGGGAAGCAATACTCCAAGGGGCCCCAGGTGGATAAACACCCACAATATCCATCTAAAAAGAGCTAAAGAAAGCAAAAGGAAGGAAAGGCCTAGGTGAGCAGGAAATCTCCAGGAGCCACACTACCCAATCCTACCCCTAGAGTTCCAGTGTTGCTGTTTCCAGCCCAACACCAGGTAAGCTGCCAGAATCCTACAGCCTCCAAATGCCAATATTGGAGACCCCAGCACACAAAGCCATCGACCAGTCCCTAGGCTCCCAACACAAGAAGCTTGGGTCAGTGCCCTCTGCTTCCCAGCGGGAGAGCCCAATCTCTTTAAAGGCAAGGAAATAAGCAAACACCATGAGCAAAAAGAAACATACGATAGATTCTTATTATGGAAAGAGTGAAGATCAAGGCAGAAATTCTGAAGAGGACAACATTGTCAACAAATCCACATCTGGAACCTCAAAAGGGAATATGAACTGGTCTGAAGCCCAAAAAGCCTTTTTAGAAGAGCTCAAGAAAGATTTTAAAAGTCAAATGAGCAAAGGAGATAGGACTACAACCAAGAATCACCTACCCAGCAAAACTGAGCATAATTCTGCAGGGGAAAAAATGGTCATTCAGTGAAATAGAGGACTTTCAAGCATTCTTCATGAAAAGACCAGAGCTGAATAGAAAATTTGACTTTCAAATACACGACTCAAGTGGAACACGAAAAGGTAAATAGGTTCCTGGTTGAAAATCTGTTGGTTAAACACTCCTCCCTTATGCTCTCCTCTTGCCCTGCCGCCTTGTTGGGAAGGAACTTGATGGAGAAGTTGGGGAGCCAATTTTCTCTAGTTTCTCCCATTTCCCTTTTCCCTCTATGTGCTAGGCCTCCCCATGTTCCCCTGGAAGTGTGGGAGACAATTTGGGATCAGGGAACTCCTGGGCGAGCTTCTCTTGCCACCTCAGCCATTGTTTGCCTCCAAGACCCTAAAGTATTTCCCCATCACTGTAGTTGTAGCCCTGCCCAGGAGGCTTCTTTGTTCACTGCCTCAGGAGTGCTTAATTTCTTGGGAACTCAAGGCTATAGGGTCCCTTTGAACAAAGTCCAGATAGCATGCCAGTCTGTAAAGTTTCTGCAAAAAAGAGGTAAACAGGAAAGAGAAATCATAAGAGATTATTAAGGTTGAACTGTTTACATTCCTGCATGGAAAGATGATATTTGTAATGCATAAGACCTTTGTCAGTATTAGGGTAGTTGGAGGGAAAAAATTATATGTATGTATATAGATCAATAGATAGAGGGCACAGGGTGAGTTGATCTAGAGAATAAAATTAAGGGGTGAGAGAGGATTATACTAGGAGAAGGAGAAAGAGAGAGGTAGAATGGGGTAAATTATCTCACAAATAAAAAACAAAAGAAAAGGCTTTTATAGTAGAGGGGAAACAGGGGAAGGTGAGAGGGAATGAGTGAATCTTATTCTCATAGGATTTGACTTAAGGAGGGAATAACATACACACTCAATTGGGTATGGAAATCTGTCTTACCCTACAGGAAAATAGGGGGGGAAGGGGACAAGAGAGTAGCGGGGTGATAGAGAGGAGAGAAGACTGGGAAAGGGGGTAATCAAAAACAAATACTTCTGATGAGGGACAGGGTCAAAAGAAAGAATAGAATAAATGGGGAGGCAGGATAGGATTAAGGGAAATAGAGTTAGTTTTTCACAGCATGTCTACTATGGAAGTATTTTGCATAACTTCACATGTATAACCAATATTGAGCTGCTGGCCTTTTCAATGAAGGTGGGTAGGGAGGGAGGAAGGGAGAAAATTTGGAACCCAAAGTTTTAAAAACACATGTTTAAAAAAAATGTTTTCACATGCAACTGGGAAATAAGAAATACAGGAAAAGGGATACAGAAATCTATCCTTCCCTACAAGAAAATAGAAGGGGAAGGGGATAAGAGAAGTGGGGGAGAGATAGAAGGGAAGGCAGATTAGAGGAAGGGGTATTCAGAATGCATGCCATCTTGGGGTGGGGGGAGGGGTGAGATGGGGTGAAAATTTGGAACTCAAAATCTTGTGGAAGTAAATGTTGAAAACTAAAAATAAATAAATTTATTAAAAAAATAAAATAAATTTTAAAAAGTCAAATGAGAGAGGTAGAAGAAAAATGGGAAAAGAAATGAGAGGTGTGCAAAAGAGAGTCAAGAGCTTGGAAAAGGAAGGACACAAATTAACTGTAGAAAACAAGTCCTTAAAAAATATAATTGGCCTACTGGAAAAAAAGTACACTGAAGAAAACAAGTGCCTAAAAAATACAATTGGCTAAATGGGGAAGGAGGTGCAAAATCTAATAGAAGAAAACAATTTGTTAAAAATTAGAATTGAGCAAATGGAAGCTAATGACTCTATGAGAGAGCAAGAATCAGTCAAACAAAAACAAAAGAATGAAAAAATAGATGAAAATGTAAAAATATCTCATTGGTAAAACTACTGACCTGGAAAATCGATCAAGGACAGACAACTTAAAAATCATTGGTCTTCCTGAAAATCACTATGAAAAAAAGAGCCTGGACAGTATCTTTCAGGAAATCATAAAGGAAAACTGCCCTGAGGTCCTAGAACCAGAGGGTAAAATAGTCATAGAAAGAATCCACTGATCACCTCCTGAAAGAGATCACAAATTGAAAACACCAAGGAATATAGTAGCCAAATTCCAAAATTACCAGGTCAAAGAAAAAATACTGCAAGCAGCCAGAAAGAAACAATTTAAATATCATGGAACCACAGTCAGGATTACACAGGACCTTGCTGCGTCTGCATTAAAAGACCATATGGCGTGGAATATGATATTCTGTAAGGCAAAGGAGCTTGGATTACAAACAATGATCAACTACCCAGCAAAAATGAGCATGATCTTTCAGGGGAGGAAATGGATATTCAATGAAATAGGGGACTTCCATACCTTCCTGATAAAAAGACCAGAGCTCAACAGAAAATTTGATCTTCAAATACAAGACTCAAGAGAGATATAAAAAGGTAAACGGGACAGAAAGAAACAACATATTATTAATAAGGGCAAACTCTTTACATCCCTACAAGCGAAGATGACACTTGTACCTCTTGAGAACTGTATTGTTATTACATCATGTTAAAGGGGTATACATAAAGGGGGCCAGTATAAATTGACTTTGATGTAATGATGAAAAAACATCTAATCCAGTGGGTTAAATGGATCCAAGTAAGTGAATTAATCTGATCTAACTAAGAAAACGTACTGAGAGAAAAGGAAAGGAGGAGACAGACAAGGGTAAATTACATCACAGGAAAAGGCACAAAAACCTATTACAGCAGAGGGAAAGAAGGGAGGGAGATAAGCATTGTTTGAACCTTACTCTCATCAGATTTGGCTCAAGAAGGGAATAACATAATCAGGCATAGAAATCTAACATGCTCTATAGGCAATAGGAGGGAAAAGGGAAAAGAAAAGGGAGGGGGCTAATAAAAAAAAGGGAGGTGGGACTGAGGGAGGTGGTGGTCAAAAGCAAAACATTAGTGAGGAGAGAAAAGGAGAAAGGAGATAGAAAAGCATAAATGGGGAGGTGGGGGGGGAAGGATGGAGAGAAAGACACAGATAGTTATCATAATTGTGAATGTGATATATGAATGTAATGGAATACTATTGTGCTATAAGAAATAATGAACAGGCAGACTTCAGATAAACCTGGCAAGATTTGCATGGTTTGATGATGAGTGAAGTGAGCAGAACAAGCAGAATGTTGTGCACAGTAACAGCCACATTGAGTGATGACTGACTTTGATAGACTTAACCCCTCTCAGCAATACAAGGATCTAAGACATCTCCAAAAGTCTCATGATGGAAAATGCTGTCCACATCCAAAGAAAGAACTATGGAGTTTGAATGCAGATCAAAGCATGCTATTTACTATTTTTTTTCTTCTGTTGTGTTTTGTTTCCTCTTTCTGATGATTCCTCCTATTATTTCTAATTCTTACTTACAACATCACTAATGTGAAAATATGTTTAATAAGAATATATATGTATAGCATATATTAGATTGCATGCCTTCTTGGGGAGGGAGGGAAGGAGGGACGGGGAGAAAAATGTAAAACTCAAAAGCTTATGGAAGTGATTGTTGATAAATCAAAATAAATTTAAAAAAAATAAATGATGACAGGAGCAGTTTGGGAAATATTTGGAAAGATCTGTATGAATTGACACAGAGTGAAGTGAGCAGAACCAGGAGAGTAATTTATGAAATAACAAATTATAAATGAAAAAAAATTTTTGAAAGACATGAGAAATCTAACCCCTACAATAACCAAATAGAGTTTTAGGGGATTGGTGGTGAAGCATTCTATCCACCTCTTGACAGAAAGTTGTTTTATTCAGGATGCAGAAGAAGACATTTTTGGACCTGGACGATGTGTGAATCCATCTTGCTTGACTGAGCATAGTTTTTTTGTTTTTACAGGAGCTTTTTTCCCCCTTTTTTCCAGTAGGAAAGAGAATGAGAAGAGAAGAAAAGACAAGACAAGAGAAGGGAAGGGAAAGGAAGGAAGAAGATTATTGAAGCAATAATCCAGAGGAAAGAACAGAAAGAATGACTGGAAGAAACACAGAAAAATGAACAGGAAAGCTTGGAAAACCACAGGTTGAAGTTATATTTTAAAAAGAAAGGAAATCTGTAAATGACAGAAAGTCACAGATTAATGCACAGTCATCTTTATCACCTTATACAGACTCTGTATAAGGAAATGACCATTGTAGTTGATGTTTGTTAGGTTCAGAATTAAAATGAAATGTAAAAAATAAAGCATGTCCAACCAGTTTCAGAGTGTGGAAGATGGCAAGTGGACTCTGAAGGGGAATGAGGGATCCAAATGTAAGAAGAAAGAAAAAAGTAAAAATAGTAAGTTTGCTGGATTGACCTATATAAAGGTAAGATTCCCATCCAATTTCCACACTTTGTTTTTATCTTGAGGCCCCTCTCCAATATTAACTTGAATGGGAAGATGTTTTAGGTCTGTCCTCAGGGGAAACACTCAACCCTGGCCACACAAAGAAGAACAGTGAGTAAATTTATGAATTAGGGCCCTTTGTGCCATTTCCACTGTCAAGGTAAATCATCTGTGCATTTTATTAAGCACAATATGATGTCTTGATTAAAGCCACAAGTGCCCAAGCTAACGTGCATGTGCTTTGAAGAAATGAATTTCCATGAGGAGATTTGAATTTTAAATTTTTGCACATCCGAGCAGGGATGTGGCCTCAGTGAACCCTTCCTTGCCCTAACAGGTGTGGTGAGCCCGTTTCTTGGAGCCGCAGGTGAGAGCTGGACACCAAAGGTGGATGAGCGCCCTGGAAAGGGCTCAGCAGCCCTTACACCAGAGGTACTCATCCTCTCTGAACACCTCATGTGCACAGGCCACATCCCAGGAAAACCATCTCAGCAGACAAGAAACCAGGATGAGGGTAACAGCAGGCCTCAGACCCAGCAATGAGTCAAGGGAATGTCTACCCCATTTCCCAGGCAGAATGGTTGGATGAAAACGATTTGTTCCAACAGCCATAAAGGCAGCTGAAGTGGGTGCCATGGTCACTGCCAAGGTCATCCACTGCTCCCAGGCCATTGCCAGTCCTCCTGACTTGCCACTGGACTTTGATGACTCTGGAAGAGAGAATGAGGCTGACAACCTTGTGCAACTCTGCCCTGCTTCACTTAAAATCCAATTCGAGTGCAAGTCAAAACATCAGTCCATGATGTCACTGATCCTTCTCAAAACAAAGGATAGACAACAGTTGTGACCACAGAAGGTTTTACTTTAAAAAAAAATCACTTCTTCACAATCAGAATTTACTCTTGTTGCAGCTCCTAAGACGGTATTTGCCCTTAGCTATCCCATGTATAATATCCATGTTCACACACACACTCACACACTCACACACTCACTTACACTCATATACACATACTCACACACATACTCACACACACTCATACACATACTCACACACATACACATACTCACACACATACTCATACACACAATCACATACACTCACCCACATACAGATGAATCATCTGGTAAGAGAGTTTTTAAAATTGGCTTCCTGGGAACTGTTGCTTTCACTAAGAAGTATTCAATAGGGCATCTTCCTTTGGCAAACAGAAGAAGAATAATAGGTATCAGGGGAGCAGAGAAAATGGGTCCCTCGAAAGAGCAATGCCTCCAAAAACATCTGCTAACCAGAGCTTCTAAACCAGAGCCTGCGACAGTCTCCATGGAGACAAGGCACAAAGTGTGACCAAGCACTGATGCTTTAAAGGCAGAAAGAATCACCTCCCTGGGCTGCCCTCCATCCTGCTGGGCCCAGGCAGGTGCTCCTGTCTCTCTTCCTTGGTTAAAGACACATCAGCTTTGCTTGTGGGAATGGCCCGGCCAAAGATCTGCCGTGTCTCAGGCCATGGTGCACAAGTCTGCCAAGCCCTGGGAAAGATCACATCGGGAGGAGGCAGCCAGCTGTTGTTGGAGCGTTGTGGCAGTGGGGATGAGAGACAGGAAGGTGGCAGAAGAGGCTACTGGAGCAATCCCCCAGCAGCCATAAGTGCCTTAGCCGGTCCCTCCGGCCCAAAAAAGAGTGAAGCCCAAATCAAAATGGTGAGTGCCCAGGTTGGGTCAGCACCCAAGGAAGTCTATCTCTTCGATTAGGCCCAAACGCTCTGGCCTGTGCATTGTGAGTGAGGTCATTGTTCTCCCCCCTCCCCCACCCAGGCCCTGTCTCTCCTCCCCCACCCAGGCCCTCTCCCCCATCCGAGTGTCATCATGTCTGTGGCTTCAGACTCTTCTAGTCTATGCTTTGGGAAGCCTTTCCTTGGTTGTCTCTCTGGCCACTGAATGAAAAGAAAGGACCGGGGAAAGCTCTGTTGCAATGCAACAAGTAAGGCAGCAGGGGGCAAGAGGAGAGAGAGAAAGAGGCCCCAGCTCGGAGTTTTCCTTTGAAGAGGGTCACCAATAATGACCATGTGAGAGATGATCTCTCAGAAGTGAAGCCTCCTCAAAGGGTAATAGTTCTTATTAACAGTTCTCACAAAGGGCAGCAATTAGGAGATCACTGGTCATTTGGAGAGAGATAAGGTCAGAAGCCAGAGAGTAAGAGAGTGGGAGGAGAGAAATTGGAGGCACCTGTTGTAGATGATCTTCTAATTGTATTGTTGAAACACACTCCCTTCTGACCTTGTCAAAACCCCCCAGACCCTGCTTTTAAGCACAAAGCAGAAAGAATAGAATAGTCCTACCCCCCACCCCCAACCTAAACTGCAAGACTTCCCACCTTTTCTTGTCTCTGGACAAACTTGTGTAACCGCCTTTGTTCTTTGTTGCTGGGGAAGATTTCGGTGAATAAATTGTGCCCCCTGAAGCCCAGCCAACGGGATAAGGGAAAGGGGGTTAGGGAGGAGGAGCTCGTGTTAGGGTATAAATAAGCCTTGCTTTCTGTAACCAACTCGTACTCCCTGGTCCGTGCCATTAGTGCTACCAGGGGCGGTACCCTTTCCCATGAGAAAACAATAAACTCCTTTCTGCTTTCAAGGTACCCAAGACTTTGTTTTGAGTTTGAGTAGTGGTCTCTGTCCCACACAACCAGAAGGCATCAGTCCCCCCTTACCAACAGTATTGAGGCCAGGCTCTGCCCCAGGCCCTTGGAGCGCCTTCCCCTACTTGTGCCAACCCTTTTCCATCTCCAGCTCTGGTCCTGCTGACTGCCTAAGCTGGACATAATGAATATATTGCTGCAATAATTCAAAAGCAAAACCATTGCGCCCCTTCAAGAAGGAATTGCAGCTCCCGTTGATATCTGCTCTAAGGTTTGCCAAGCACTTGGTATCTCATTTGATCTTTATAACAACCTTGTGAAGGAGGTGCTATTTTTATCATCCTCATTTTACAGGTAGAAAATTGAGGCTGAGAAATGTTAAGTGATTTCCCCAGGGCCACAGAGCAATTAAGCTTCTAAGGCAGAATTAGAACTCAGGTCTTCCTCACTCCAAGCCCAATAGTCTGCCCACTATGTCACTGAACTGCTTTATATCAGGAGCAGGAATGATACAGTCTCAATATTGGTTCTACAACCTGTTTTTTCGCAAAAAGAAACTAAGGGACCTATGAATCCAACCTTGATCTAACATACTGCCCCATGATGGTCCTCCTCTAAGTCAGAGTGGGACTTCTTACCAGGACCTTGCACACTAGACAGGAAAAAGAACATGTAGAATCATGAGCTGCTTTCTTTGTGACAATCTTAGACGATAGACGGATAAAAAGGAAGGAAGGAAGGAAGGAAGGAAGGAAGGAAGGAAGGAAGGAAG
>NW_020954595.1:13433385-13470256 GCF_900497805.2 Vombatus ursinus | reverse complement strand
AAGGAAGGAAGGAAGGAAGGAAGGAAGGAAGGAAGGAAGGAAGGAAGGAAGGAAGGAAGGAAGGAAGGAGCCAGATTGTGAAAGGCTTAAAATGCTGGAGGATTTTATATTTGGGCCTGGTAATAATAAGGAGCCACCGGAGTTTATGGCGTGGAGTGAGGGGGAATGAGGAATGATGATATCTATGCCTTAGATATAACTCTTAGCTAAGTGAATGGAAAATTAATTGGAGTAGGGAGAGACTTTAGGCAAGGAGAGTAACTAGAAGGCATTGGAAATAGTGCTCGTATGAGGCTCGGATCATTCCTGACGGACACTGTGTCAGTGTGAGTAGGGAATGGAGCCTGTAGCCCAAACTCTAATTCTAAACTATTGTGAAAGTAGAGATAGTGATGACAAGACAGAGCAACAGATTGGCAATGTGGAGAGAGTGAATGTGAGGAGTTGAGGATGACACTGAGGGTTTGGGCTTGGGAGACTAGGACAGAGATGCTCTACACAACAACAGGGACATAGGAAAGAGGAAAGGGTTTGAGGGGAAGATCAGTTTGGTTTTGGATGTGTTGAACTTGACATGCCTGTAGCACATCCACTTTGAGATTTCCAAGAAGCAGTTGATGATGTGGTCCTGGAGCTCAGAGACTAGTGCTGGACACACAGACCTGGAAATCAGGTACACAGAGGTGACAGTTGAACCCGTGAGAGCTAATGGAATCCCCATATGATAAAGTGTAGATTAAAAAGAGAAGAGGCTCCATGAGAGAGCAGTGGTCAACAGCCACTGTAAAGGTCATGAGATGGAAGGCCACCCAGCAAAGGAGGCTGAGAAGGAGGCGCAGACAGATAAGAGGAGAGTGAGGGGAGAACACAGTCACACACACACACACACACACACACACACACACACACACACACACACACACCAAAAAAACCCTAGAAAGGAGAAGCTGGCCAGGAGAGGCAACTGATGTCCAAATTTGCAGAGCCTTTAAAAATGATTATTATGATCCCCTTCACCACTTAGCTGCCTCTGTTATCAGATGGTAACTAAGGTCCTTTTCAACTCTCCAGATCTGTAGGTCTGTGATTCTCCCAAATTTCGTATACTGCTGGACATCTCCCAACAAAGCACACAGCTCAGTTTGGGTGGTTTGCAGGTTTGACAGACCCTGACAAGACTCAGCTTAAAGAAGGCAATGCAAGTCTAAGAAAGGCAGTTTCCAGCCCTAGTAGTCATGGATCGGAGAAATGACAGATAACCCAGGAGTAGTGAGAACATATCTGCCTCTCAGCACCATTCCTACCCACCCCATCCCCCCACTCACATACACAATTCAAAAGCAGAGAAGTCTGTCTTTTCTGTCCCTTCCTTCCCCCACCAAGAAACATCACATCCTTCAGGGGGCTATCCGGGAGACCCACCTTCTTCTGGCAAAACCCCTACTTGCTGGGAAGAGGGGTCCATACTGAAAGGATTAGTGAGCACAAAAAGTAGGTCCACAGCCAGTGAGGATGGCAGAGCGACAGGTCACCAAGAAGCGCCTCCCCCCCCTCCCCGCCTCACCATCCCCTCAAAAACAGCAATTGACTTGCCATCAAGAGAAACTCTAAGAACCACTCAAAAGAAATGTGCAATCCACAGCAGAGTGCTAACATAATGAAAAAGTGTCATGGATGAGAAAGAGCCTAGACAATCAAGCTAAGAGAAAATTTCAAAAAATGACATCAAGCATAGCATTAAAAACAAAGGCAGAATTCTCTCTGAGCTCAATCAAGTGGATCATAAATACAGGGAAGGGATGAAAGGACGAAATGAGCAAAACTATGAAGCGGTGAAACAAAACAAGGAGCCCAGGGCACCCTGGGAATCAAGGATAAGGACTGATGTATGACTAGAGTCATATTCACAATGGCAACACCCCCTCCCCTCAGCCAACACAAGAAAATAACAAACATGGAAACAAATGGTCAATTTTTCCCCTTCTTGTCAATATACTTTTTTTTTAGCCAAAATGTATTGGGAGGCAGTGATCAAGGAGGTTCTTGAAACACGTTTGCAGCCACAAAGGGGCCAGCTTTTGGAGGGAGCTCCAGTCACGTCTTCCTAGGAAAGACAGGGCCCCACCCTTTGGAGTTTCCTGGTGATTGGACTTCTCTGATGGAGGCTGTCCCCAGGAAGAACTGGTTGGCTTTTTGTGCTGTGGAACAGATTGTTTGGGTGGGAAGGGGCGGGGCAGCTCCTTCTTTGCTCTGCCCTGTGAAAGAAACCTAGACAGGCTTTGTGTCTCTTTTTGCCTTTTGCTTTTCTTCCAGATAGGACCTGAGAGACAAGCAGATCAGTGGGCTCAGGGCAGCATCAGCTACACACACACACACACACACACACACACACACACACACACACCAACAGCCTTTAATAATGACTTCAGAGTGAAGTCAATATTTTGGTTCCAGCCTTGGAACAACAATGGCATAACCTCTCAACCATGTGCCAACCACACGGAAGAAACCTAACTGGTCAAGGGGTAAGATTTCTTGGGAGTTGTATTTAAAAACAGCTCTAAACTTGAAGTTCTAGGATCTGGCTTTCCACGAAGAGGAGAATCTCTTGAGTAATGAAAGTGTTATAGAAAGAAGATAATTGCTTACAAGGAAATACCGGTTCATATAAGTCTTTCCAGGTTTTTCTGAGAGTATCCTGCTCATCATTTTTTAAAGCACAGTAATATTCTATCACAATCATATACAACAACCTATTCAGGCACTCCCCAATTGATGGGCATCCCCTCAATCCCAACTTCTTTGCCACCACTAAAAGAGCTGCTATAAATATTTTTATGTACGTAGGTCCTTTTCCTTTTTTGGCTTTTTATCTCTTTGGTTTACAAACCTAGTACTGGTATTGCTTGGTCAAAAGGTATACATGGTTTTATAGTCTTTTGGATATAGTTCCAAATTGCACTCCATAATAGTTAAATCAGTATATAACTTCACCAATAGCCCATTAGTATTTTGATTTTCCTACATCTCTTCCAATATGTGTTATTTGCCTTTTCTGTCATATTAGCCAATCTGACAGATGTGAGGTAGGAGCTCAGAGTTGTTTTAATTTGCATTTCTCTCATCAATAGTGATTTAGAGCATTTTTTCATATGACTATAGATAGCTTGGATTACTTTGAAAACTGCCTGTTCGTTTCCTTTGACTATCAATTGAGGGATTGCTCTTATTTCTATAAATTTGACTCAGTTTTCTATATATTTGAGAAATGAAGTGTTTATCACTGTAATTTTTTTTCACAGTGATGATTACCAACTATGTATTTCCCTCCATCCTATTTTCCCCCTGTTTATTCTACACACACTCTCTTTCTCTCCTTTTACCCCATCCATTCTCAAAAAAAGCTTTGCTTCTGACTTTTACCTCCCCTAAACTGCCCTCCTTTCTATCAGCTTCCCCCTCCCTTTTCTTATCCCTTTCCCTTCCTACTTTCCTGTATGCTAAGATAGATTTCTACACCCAACTGAGTGTGTATATTATTCCCTCTTTGAGACAATTCCTATGAGAGTAAGGTTCATGTGCTCCCCTCCCCACATCCTCCATTTTCCCCTCCACTGTAAAATATCATTCAGGTCTCTTATGTCAGATAATCTATCTCATTCTACTCCCTTGCACCTTCTCCCAGTGCATTCTTCTTCTCATCCCTTAATTTTATTTTTTTAGATAATCATACCATCACATTCAATTCACACCTCTGCTTTCTGTCTATGCATACTCCTTCTAACTTCCCTAATAATGAGAAAATTTTTTAGGAGTTACAAATATCATTTTCCCATATAGGAATATAAACAATTCAATCTTATCAAATTCTTTATGATTTCCTATTTACCTTTTTAGGCTTCTTTTGCATCTTGAATTTAAAAGTCAAATTTTCTATTCAGCTCTGATCTTTTCATCAGGTATGCTTGAAAGTCCTCTATTTCATTGAATGTCAATTTTCCCCCTGAAGGATTATACTCAGTTTTGCTGGGTAGGTGATTCTTGTTATCATAGCTTCTTTGCCCTCCAGACTATCATATTCTAATCCCTCTGATCTTTTAATGTAGAAGCTGCTAAATTATGTATTATCCTGACTGTGGCTCCACAATATTTGAATTGTTTCTTTTTGACTGCTTGCAGTATTTTCTCTTTAATCTGGGAGACCTGGAATTTGGCTATAATATTCCCGGGAGTTTTCATTTGGGGATCTCTTTCAGGAAGTTATCAGCGAATTCTTTCAATTTCTATTTACCCTCAGGTTCTAGGATATCAGGGCAATTTTCCTTGATAATTTCTAGAAATATGATGTCTAGGCTCCTTTTTTGATCATGACTTTCAGGTAGTCCAATAATTCTTAAATTATCTTTTCTGGATCTCTCTTCCAAGTCAGTTGTTTTTCTAATGAGATATTTCACATTTTCTCTTATTTTTTCATTCTTTTGATTTTATTTGACTGTTTCTCAGGATCTCATAAAGATATTAGCTTCCATTTCCCAATTCTAAGTTTTAAGGAATTATTTTCTTCAATTAGCTTTTGTACCTCCTTTTCCATTTGGTCAATTCTACTTTTTTTTTTTAATTTTCACATTAGTCATGTTGTAAGGAAGAATTAGAACCAATAGATGGAACCACAAGAAAGAGAAAACAAACAAAACAGAAGGAAAAAAAGAACAAATAGTATGCTTCAATCTGCATTCAAACTCCATACTTCTTTCTCTGGATGTGGATAGCATTTTCCATCATGAGACCTTTGGAGATGTCTTATATCTTTGCATTGCTAAGAAGGGATAAGTCTATCAAAGCTAGTCATCACACCACATGGCTGTTACCGTGTACAACGTTCTCCTGGTTCTGCTCACTTCACTCAGCATCAGTCTCTCCAGGTTTTTCTGAAGTCTGCTTACTCATCATTTCTTATAGCACAATAGTATTTCATTATATTCATATACCACAACTTGCTCAGCCATTCCCCAATTGATGGGCATCCCCTCAACTTCCAATTCTTTGCCACCACAGAAAGAGCTGCTATAAGTATTTTTGTATATGTGGATCCTTTTCCCATTTTTATGATCTCTGTGGGATACAGCCCTAGAAGTGTTGTTTCTGGGTCAAAGGTTATGCACATTTTTATAGCCCTTTGGGCATAGTTCCAAATTGCTCTCCAAAATGGTTAGATCATTTCAGAACTCCACCAACAATGCATTAGTGTTTTAACTTTCACAATCTTCTCCAACATTTATCATTTACCTATTTTGTCATGTTGGCCAATCTGATATGTGTGATGAGATACCTCAGAGCTGTTTTGATTTGCATTTCTCTAATCAATAGTGAGTTAGAACATTTTTTCATATGACTATAGATGTCTTTAATTTCATCATCTGAGAGCTGCCTGTTCATAACTTCTGACCATTTATCAATTGAGGATGACTTGTATTCTTATAAATTTGACTTAGTTCTCTATACATTTTAGAAATGAGGCCTTTATCAGAGACACTTGTTGTAAAAATTCTTTCCTAGTTTTCTGCTTCCCTCCTAATCTTGGTTGCATTGGCTTTGTTTGTGCAAAAACTTTTCAATTTAATGTAATCCAAATTATCCATTTTGCATTTCATAATGTTATCTATCTCTTGTTTGGTCATGAATTCTTCTGTTCTCTATAAATCTGACAGGTAAACTATTCCTTGCTCTCCCAGTTTGCTTATAGTATCAGCCTTTATATGTAAATCATGAACCCATTTAGACTTTATTTTGGTATGGCGTGTGAGATTTTGGTCTGTGCCTAGTTTCTGTCATACTCTTTTCCAGTTTTCCCAGTAGTTTTTGTCAAATAATGAGTTCTTCTGCCAGAAGGTGAGGTCTTTGGATTTATCAAATAGTAGATTACTATAGTCATTAACTGCTGTGTCTTGCATACCCAACCTATTCCACTCATCCACCACTCTATTTCTTAGCCAGTACCAAGTAGTTTTGATGACTGCTGCTTTATAATACAATTTAAGATCTGGAACAGCTAGGCCTCCCCCTGCATTTCTTTTCATTAGTTCCTTTGATATTCTGGACCTTTTGTTATTCCAAATGAATCTTGATATTATTTTTTTTTAGCTCTATAAAATAATTTTCTTGGTAGTTTGGTATGGCACCGAATAATTAAATTAGCTTAGGTAGAATTGTCATTTTTATTATGTTAGCTCAGCCTACTCATAAGCAACTGATATTTTTCCAATGATTTAGATCTGACTTTATTTGTGTGAAAACTGTTTTGTGATTGTGTTCATATAGTTCCTGGGTTTGTTTTGTTAGGTAGACTCCTAAATATTTTATAATATCTACAGTAACTTTAAATGGAATTTCTCTTTCTATCTCTTGCTGTTGGATTTTGCTGGTAATATATAGAAATACCAATGATTTATGTGGGTTCAATTCTACTTTTTAAGGAGTTCTTTCTTCAGTGAATTTTTGTATATCCTTTCCATTTGGTCAACTCTGCTTTTCTTTTTTTTTCCCAATATAATTTTTTTATTAATTTATTTTCATTTATCAATAATCACTTCCATATGCTTTTGAGTTTAAAATTTTTCTCCCCTTTCTTCACCACCACCCTCCCCAAGATGGTGCACAATCTGATATAGGCTATACATTTACATTCATATTAAACATATTTTCACATTAGTGATGTTGTAAGTAAAAATTAAAACCAATAGGAGGAACCATCAGAAAGAGGAAACAAAACTCAACAGAAGAGAAAAAAAATAGCCATTCGACTTCCATAGTTCTTTCTTTGGATGTGAATAGCATTTTCCATCACAAGGCCTCTAGAGATGTCTTAGATCCTTGTATTGCCAGGAAGGGTTAAGTTTATCAATATTAGTCATCATGCAACATGGCTGTTATTGTGTACAATGTTCTCTTGGTTCTGCTCACTTCACTCAGCATCAGACCATACAAGTCTTTCCAGGTTTATCTGAAGTCTGCCTGTTCATCATTTCTTATAGCATAATAGTATTCTATCACATTCATATACCGCAACTTGCTCAGCCATTCCCCAGTTGATGGGCATCCTCTCAATTTCCAATTCTTTGCCACCACAAAAAGAGCTGCTATAAATATTTTTGTACATGTAGGTCCTTTTTCCATTTGTGTGATCTCTTTGGGATATAGCCCTAGAAGTGCTATTGCTGGGTCAAAGAGTATGCACATTTTTATAGCCCTTTGGGCATAGTTCCAAATTGCTCTCCAAAATAGTCGGATCATTTCACAACTCCACCAACAATGCATTATCAACTCTGCTTTTCAAGGCATTCTTCTCCTCAGTAGATTTTTGTGCCTCTTTTAGCATTTGGTCTATTCTGTTTTTAAAGTGTTATTTTCTTCAGTATTTTTTATGCCCTTTTTACCAAGCTCTTGACTCTTTTTTCATTATTTTCTTGCATTGCTCTTATTTCTCTTCCCAATGTTTCCTCTTCCTCTCTTATTTGATTTTTAAAATCTTTTTGATCTTTGGCCTGAGACCAATTCATGTCTTTTTTGAGGCTTTGGATGCAGGAATTTTGACTCTGTTGCCTTCTTTCTGAGTGTGTGTTTTGATCTTCCTTGTCACCAAAGTAACTTTTTACGATCAGAATTTTTTTTTTGTTGTTTGTTCATTTTCCAGCCTATTTCTTGACTTTTAACTTTGTGCTAAAATGGAGATCTGCTTCCCAAGTGAAGGTGCCACTGTCCCAAGCTTCAGCTTTTTTGTGCAGCTGTTTTCAGGGGTAATTCTGGGGACCTGTAAGTTTTTAGCTCTTCCAAGGTGGTATGATCTAGGCAAAGGTAAGTTTAATACTCTCCTGTATTGTGTACCAGTTTGTGAGTGACCACAAGCACTCTTTCCAATGCTGGAATGTGACCAGGGTCCCTGCCCCTGAGGGCCACAAGCTCTGCTGTGTTATTGCTCCTCCTCTCACCAGGACTAAGACTCAGGACTGTGACCCAAATCCAAGTATAGGTAATGCAACAGAGTCCTGCCCCTGGTGCCAGCAAAGGGAACCCTGTAAATCTTCTTCTGACCCATGATCTGATACCATTACCATCTGTGGGCCAAGAGGTCTGGAAACCACCACTGCTGCCACTTATTCAGTCACCCCAAGGCCTGGATCCTGATTTACTGATCTGCTCTGGCATGGCCTGCACTGGACTGAACTCCTTTCTTATCCTGGTACAACAGACCTTTTCTGCTGACCTTCTAAGTTGTCTTGGGCTAGAAATTTATTTTACTCCATTTTTTTGTGGGTTCTGCCACTCTATAATTTATTTAGAGTAATTATTTAAAGGTATTTGGAGGGACTTGGGGGAGAGCTCAGGCAAGTCCTTGCCTTTACTCCATATCTTGGCTCTCCCTCAAAAAAAGGGGGGGTTTAAAATCAAATAAGAGTAGAGGAAAAAATGGGAAAAGAAATGAGAGGGATACAAGAAAATCATGAAAAAAGAGTCAACAGTTTGGTAAAGGAGACATGCACAGAAAAAAAAAACAACACTGAAGAAAATAACACCTTAAAAAAAAAAACAGAATAAGCCAAATCGTTTTTTAGAAAAAGGCCCAACAATCCACTGAAGGTAACTTCTTAAAAAGAAGAATTGACCAAATAGAAACAGAGGTACAAAAGGTCACTGAAGAAAATAATTCCTTAAAAAAAATAGAATTGGGTAAGTGTAAGCTCCATGAGATATCAAGAAACAATAAAACAAAATCAAAAGAATGAAAAGGTAGAAGAAAATGTGAATTATCTCATTGGATAAACAACTGACCTGGACAATAGATCAAGGAGAGATAATTGAAGAATTATTGGATTCCCTGAAAACCATGATCAAAAAAAGAGCCTACACACCATCTTTGAAGAAATTATCAAGGAGAGAGGAAATAAGTAAATCTCACTCTCATCAGATTTGACTTAAGGAGGGAATAACACACACACTCAATTTGGTAGAAATCTATCTTACCCTACAGGAAAATAGGGGAAAAGGGGATAAGACAGAAGGGGGATGATAGAGGAAAGGGAAGATTAGGGGAGAGGGTAATCAGAAGCAAACACTTTTGAGATGGGACAGGGTCAAAGGAGAGAATAGAATAAATAAAGTGGTAGGGGAAGCCAAGATGGCAGAGTAAAAGCAGTGACTTGCTTGAGCTCTCCCCCAAACCCTTCCAAATACCTGTAAAAAATGGCTCTAAACAAATTCTAAAGCAACAGAACCCACAAAAAGACAGAGTGAAACAAATTTCCAGCCCAAGACAACCTGGATGGTTGATCAGAAAGGTATATCGCACCAGGCTGGGAGAGGAACGCAGTTCAGTATTGGGCGCAGGCTCAGCAAACCTGGAGCAGGCCTCAGAGGACTGAATCATGGGCAGCCGTGGCAGTTTCCAGACTTCTCAACCCATGAACCCCAAAGACAACTTAGAAGGTCAGTAGGAAAAGTCTGTGTCTGCAGTGGTGAGAAAGAGGCATGTGCCAGTCCCAGCCCCAGTCCCAGAGCGTGGTCCCAGGGTGACAGCTGTCTGTGGAGCTTGTGGTCCACAGACTGAAGGCAAATCAGGAATCAAGTGGCTGATTAGAGGGAGATTGTAGGGATCTCTCTGCTGGTGCAGGATTCTCTTGCTTTGCCTGTACTTGGATCTGGGTCACAGTTCTGGTTGGTGGTCCTGGGGCGAGGAGGAGTGCTGGTGTGGTGGAGCTTGTAGTGGCTGTGGAGAGGAAGTCCTCCTCATAGTTCCAAGACAGAAAAGAGTGCTTGTGCTCACTCATAGACCAGAGTACAACCCAGGAGAGGAGTAAACACCTCACCCTTGATCATAGCACTTTGGAAGAACTAAAAACTTACGGGTCCCTAGACGTATCTGTGAAAACAGTTGCACAAACCCCAAAGCTTGGGACAGTACATTCTCCACACTGGAAGCAGACCCCTACCTTAACAAAGCGTTTATAACTCAAGTAATTGGCTGGGATCATGAGCAAGCAGCACAAAAAGAATCAGAGCATAGAATCTTAATTTGGTGACAAAGAAGATCAAAACATATAACCAGAAGAAGACAACAAAGTCAAAGCTCCTACATCCAAAGCCTCCAAGAAAAATATGAATTGGTCCCAGGCCATGGAAGAGCTCGAAAAGGATTTTGAGAAGCAAGTAAGAGAAGTAGAGGAAAAACCGAGAGTGATGCAAGAAAATCATGAAAAACAAGTCAACAACTTGCTAAAAGAGACCTAAAAAAATACTGAAGAAAATAACACCTTAAAAAAATAGCCTAACCCAAATGGCAAAAGAGGTCCAAACAGTCAATTAGAAGAGTGCCTTAAAAAGTAAAATAGGTCAAATGGAAAAGGAAGTTCAAAAGCTTACTGAAGAAAATACTTCCTTAAAAATTAAAATGGAGCAATTGGAAGCTAGTGACTTTATGCAAAATCAAAACACTGTAAAACAAACCCAAAAGAATGAAAAAATAGAAAGCAATGTGAAATATCTCACTTGAAAAAAAAAAACTGACCTGGAAAATAGATCCAGGAGAGGTAATTTAAAAATTATTGGACTATCTGAAAGCCATGATCAAAAAGAGAGCCTAGACATCATCTTTCAAGAAATTATCAAGGAAAACTGACCTTATATTTTAGAACTAGAGGGCAAAATAGAAATTGAAAGGATCCACTGATCACCTCCTGAAAGAGATCCCCAAAGGAAAACTCCTAGGAATATTGTAGCCAAATTCCAGAGTTCCCAAGTCAAGCAGAAAATATTGCAAGCAGCCAGAAAGAAACAATTCAAGTATCATGGAAACACAATCAGGATAACACAAGATTTAGCAACTTCTACATCAAGGGACTACAGGGCATAGAGTATAATATTCCAGAGGGCAAAAGAGATGATAGGATTACAACGAAGAATCACCTACCCAGCAAAACTGAGCATAATCCTTCAGGGGAAAAAATGGAAATTCAGTTAAATAGAGGACTTTCAAGCATTCTTGATGAAAAGACCAGAGCTGAATAGAAAATTTGACTTTCAGATACAAGACTCAAGAGAAACATGAAGAGGTAAACAGGAAAGAGAAATCATAAAAGACTTTTTAAGATTGAACTGTTTACATTCTGCATGGAAAGATGATATTTGTTACTCTTGAGTTCTTTGTTAGTATTAGAGCAGTTGGAGGAAAAAATTATATGTATGTATAGATAGATAGAGGGCACAGGATGAGTTGAAGATGAAGGAGTGATATCTGGAGAATAAAATTAAGGGATGAGTAAGGATTATACTAGGAGAAGGAAAAAGGGAGAGGTAGAATGGGGTAAATTATCTCACATAAAACAGACAAGAAAAGGCTTTTACAGTGGAAAGGAAATGGGGGAAGGTGAGAGGGAATGAGCGAATCTTATTCTAGTCCAATTTGGCTTAAGGAGAGAATAACATTCACACTCAGTTGAGTATGGAAATCTATCTTACCCTACAGGAAAATAGGGGGGAAAGGGGACAAGAGAGCAGGAGGATGACAGAGGGGAGGGCAGATTGGGGGAGGGGGTAATCAGAAGCAAACACTTCTAAGGGGGGACAGGGTCAAAAGAGATAATAGAAGAAATGGGGGGCAGGATAGGATGAAGGGAAATATACTTAGCTTTTCACAGCATGACTACTATGGAAGTGTTTTGCATAACTACACATGTATAACCTGTATCAGTTTGCTTACCTTCTCAATCAGGGTGGGTGGGGAGAGAGGAAGGGAAAAAATTTGGAACCCAAAATTTTCAAAACAAAAGTTAAAAAAAATTGTTTTCACATGTAACTGGGAAATAAGATATACAGGAAATAGGGTATAGAAATCTATCCTGCACTACAGAAAAATTGAAGGGGAAGGGGATAAGACAAGGGGGGAGAGATAGAAGGGAGGGCAGATTAGGAGAAGGGGTACTCAGAATGCATGCCATCTTTGGAGGGGAGGGACGAGATGGGGAGAAAATTTGGAACTCAAAATCTTGTTGTAGTGAATGTTGAAAACTAAAAATAAATTAATTAAATAAAAAAATAGAGGGGCAGGATAAAATGAAGGGAATTATAGGTAGTTTTTCATAACATGACTATTACGGAAGTGTTTTGCATGACTGCACATGTATTGAGTTGCTTGCTTTCTCAATGAGGGTAGGTGGGGAGGGAGGAAGGGAGAGAATTTGGAACCCAAAGTTTAAAAAAAGTTAAAAATTGTTTTTACATGCAACTGGGAAATAAGATACAGGCAATGAGATATAGAAATCTATCCTGTCCTACAGGAAAATATAAGGGGAAGGGGATACAAGAAGAGAGATGGTAGTAGAAGGGAGGACAGATTAGGGGAAGGGGTATTCAGAATGCATGTCATCTTGGGGTGGAGGGAGGGGAGAGATGGGGAGAAAATTTGAAATTCAAAATCTTGTGGAAGTGAATGTTGAAAACTAAAAATAAATTAATTAATTAAAAAAAATAATTGGCAGGGGAAAAAAAAGAAAAATTACTTTGGCAGTAGTGTATAGAATGGATAGGAGTGGTGAGAGATTTGAGTCAGGAAAATCAATTAAAAGGCTATTTCCATAATATAGGAAAGAGATGATAAAGTTCTGAGTTAATGTGGTTTCTATTCTTACAACTGGGGAAGAGGGAAGGGAAGGGAAAGGAAGGGAAGGGAAGGGAAGGGAAGGGAAGGGAAGGGAAGGGAAGGGAAGGGAAGGGAAGGGAAGGGAAGGGAAGGGAAGGGAAGGGAAGGGAAGGGAAGGGAAGGGAAGGAAAGTCAAGGGGAAGGAGCCAAATATTTCCATTTGTACCTCAACAATACTTCTTTCATATGACCCATCTTTTTATTTACACAGTCATCATTTTCATTTAGAACCTCATCATCCTTTTATAATTTTTGAAATAAAATTTTGTTGATATCTTGGGTTTAAAAAAAAAGAAATTCTTAAGTAAAACTGCCCTGATATTCTAGAACCTGAGGGTAAAATAGAAATTGAAAGAATTCACCAATCTCCTCATGACAGAGATCCCCAAATGAAATTCCCAGGAATACTACAAATTCCTGAGTTCCTAGGTCAAGCAGAACATATTGCAAGCAGCCAGAAAGAAACAATTTAAATATCATGAAGTCATATTCAGAATAACACAAGATTTAGCAGCTTCTATATTAAATGATTGGAAGGGTCAGAATATGATGGAGGGCAAAGGAGCTAGGATTACAACCAAGAATCACTTACTCAGCAAAACTGAGTATAATCCTTCAGGGATAAAAATGGATAGTCAGTGAAATAGAGGACTTTTAAGCATTCCTGATGAAAATACCAGGGTTGAATACGAAGTTTAATTTTCAAATATAAGGCTCAAGAGAAACATAAAAAGGTAAACAGCAAAGAGAAGTCAAAAGAGATTCAATAAGTTTAAAATGTTTACATTCCTACATGGGAAGATGATGTTTATTAAGGCAATTAAAAAGAAAGTACATAGAGGGCTTGGGGGTAGGTTGACTATGATGGGATGATATCTAAAAAAGTAAAATTAAAAAGTGAGGAAAAGGATACACTGGGAGAAGGAGGAATGGGGTAGAATGGGGTAAATTATTGTACATAAAAGAAGCATGAAAAAGGTTTTACAAGGAGGGAAGTGGGGGGTAGAGATATGCAACATTTGAACCTTACTCTCATTGGATTTGCCTCAAAGAGGGAATAACATGCATACTTAGCTGGGTAGAGAAATTTATCTTACCCTATAGGGAAGTAGAGTGGAGAGGGATAAGACTGGGGGTGGGGCTGATAGAAGGGGGCGTGGATTGGGAGGATAGTGGTCCAAAGTCAAACATTTTTGAGGAGGGACAGGAGTAAAGGAGAGAGAGAGAAAAAAAGGATAAACAAGGGGGAAAAACAGGATGGAGGGAAATACACAATTAATAATCATAACTATGAATGCGAATAGGATGAATTCACCCATAAAATGTAAGGAAATATCAGAGTGGATTAAAAAACATAATCTGACAATATTTTGTTTACAAGAAACACACTTGAAGCAGAAAGACACACACAGAGTAAAGGTAAGGGGCTGGAGTCGAATCTTTTATGCCTCAGTGGATATAAAAAAGGCTATAGCAGCAATCTTGATCTCAGACAAAATAAAATCAAAAATAGGCCTAATTAAAAGTGGGGAAACTGCATTTCAATGAAAGGTACCATAGACAATGAAGTGATATCAATACTAAATATATATGTACCGAAGGTCTAGCATCCAAATTTCTAAAGAAGAGATTAAATGAATTACAGGAGGGAATAGACAGTAAAATTATACTAGTGGGGGACCTCAACTTTCCCCTCTTAGAAATAAATAAATATAACCAAAAAAATACAAGAAGAAAGAAGTTAAGGAGTTAGATAAAATTTTAGAAAAGTTAGATATAATAGACCTCAGAAAACTGAAAGGGAATAGAAAGGAATATAACTTTTTCTCAACAATACATGGCACCTATACAAAAACTGACCATATTTTAGGGCATAAAAACCTCACAACCAAATGCAGAAAAGCAGCAATATTAAATGCATCCTTTTCATGTCATAATGCAATAAAAACTACATTCAATAAGGGACCATGGAGACATGGATTAAAAATTAATTGGAAACTAAATAATCTCATCCTAAAAAATGTGTGTATAAAAGAACAAATAAGAAACTATTAATTTCATTAAAGATAATGACAACGATGAGATAATATACCAAAATTTGTGGGATGCAGTCAAAGCAGTACTAAACAGAAAATTTATATCCCTAAATGCTCATGTCAATAAAATAGAGAAAAAACAGATCAATGAATTGGTCATGCAACCAAGACAAAAGTATAAAAAGAACAAATTAAAAATTCTAATAAACAACAAATTGGAGATCCTGAAAATCAAAGGAGAGATTAATAAAATTGGAAAATAAGAAAACCATTGAACTAGTAAATAAAACTAAGAGCTGGTTTTGTTTTTTAAAAAACCCAATAAAAATAGTTAAACCATTGGCTAATTTTATTTTTTTAAAGAAAGAGGAAAACTAAGTTACCAGCATAAAAAATGAAAAGGGTGAATTCATCACCAATAAAGAGGAAATTAAAGCAGTTATTAGGAGCTATTTTCCCCGATTAAATATGCCTACAAATCTGACAATGTAAATGAAATGGATATTTATAAAAATACAAATTTCCCACATCAACAGAAGTGGAAATATAATATTTAAGTGACCCAATCTCAGAAAAAAGAAATCCAACAAGCCATAAATGAGCTCTTTAAGAAAAAAAATGTCCAGGTCCAGATGGATTCACAAGTGAATTCTATCAAACATTTAAACTATTTGTAAAAATAGGCAGAGAAGGAATCCTACCAAATTCCTTTTCAACACAAATATGGTACTGATACCTAAACCAGAAACAGCCAAAAACAGAGAAAGAAAGCAACAGACCAATTTCCCTAATAAATATTAATGCAAAATCCTCAAATAAAATACTAGCAAGGAGATTACAGCAACATACCACAAAAAGCATATGCTATGACCAGGTGGGATTTATACCAGGAATGCAGGGCTTGTTCAGTATTAGGAAAACTATTAGCACAATTTATTATGTCAATAACAAAACCAACAGAAATATGAATATCTCAACAGATGCAGGAAAAGGGTTTGATAAAATGTAACACTAATTCTTATTTTAAAAAACACTAGAAAGCATAAGAACAAATTGAGCATTCCTTAAAACCCTAACCCTGAAAAGGCCTTAGCATCAAAGGGCCAGGGTCTCCCATTGCATTCTGGGCCATCTCCAGTCATCCCGATGAAAATCTAGCCACTGAACCCAGATGCCTCTGCAGGAGAAAGTGAGGCTGGTGACCTTTCACAGCCCTCACTCACTCAAAGCAAAGTCATTTGAAGTCATGTCATCACCTCCCTGATGTCATGGTCCTCTTCAGGAATGAAGAACAAACACAACCAACAACAACAACAAGTAGCACCCATCTAAAACCATCAGCAATTATTATCTGTAATGGAGATAAGCTAGAAGCCTTCCCAATACAATCAGAGGTGAAGCAAGGGTGTCCATTACCACCACTATTATTCAATGTTGTATTAGAAATGCTATGTATACAGAAAACCGGGGGGAAATTTTTGCAACAAATATTGCTGATGAAGGCTTAATTTCTCAAATATATATAGAACTGAGTCAAATTTATAAAAATACAAGTCATTCCCTAATTGATAAATGGTCAAAGGATATGAATAGGCAATTTTTGGATGAAGAAATCAAAGCAATCTATGGTCATATGAAAAAATGCTCTATGTCACTTTTGATCAGAGAAATGAAAATTAAAAACAACTCTGAGGTACCACCTCACACCTATCAGATTGGCTAATGTGACAAAAAATGAAAATGATAAATGTTGAGGGGATATGGGAAAACTGGAACACTACTGCACTGTTGGTGGAATTGTAAACTGATTCAACCATTGTGGAGAGCAATTTAGAATTATGCCCAAAGGGCTATAAAACTGTGCATACCTTTTGATACCACTGTTAGATCTTTATCCCAAAGACATCAAAAAAGGGGGAAAGGACTTATTTGTACAAGAATATTTATACCAGTTTTTTTTGTGGTGGCTAAGAATTGGAAATTGAGGGGATGCCTATCAGTTGAGGAATGGCTAGACAAGCTTTGACATAAGATTGTGATGGAATAGTATTGTGCTGTAAAAAATGACAAGCAGGATGATTTTAGGGAAATCTGGACTTACATGAACTAATGCAAAGTGAAGTGAGCAGAACCAGGAGAACATTGTACACAGCAACAGCAATATGGTATGATGAATAACTGTGAATGACTTACTATTCTCAGCAATACAATGATCCAAGACAACCCCAAAGGACTCCTGATGAAATATGCTATCCAACTCTAGAGAAAGGACTGATATGTTCTGAAAACAGAGTGAAGCATGCTATTTTTCACTTTCTTTCTTCCTTCCTTCTTTTCTTCCTTTTTCTTTCCTTCTTTCATTTGAGATTTCTTGTACAAAATTACTAATATGGAAATGTTTTACATGTTTGCATATATATAATCTATATTAGATTGCTGACCATCACAGAAAGGGGAATAGAATTTGGACCTCAAAACTTTAAAAAAAAAGTCAAAAATTGTTTTAACATGTAATTGGGGAAAAATGTTATTTAAAAAAAGGAAATGCTAGTTATAGCAATAAGAGGAAAAAAGAAATTGAAGGAATTAGAATAGGCAATGAGGAAATAAAACTATTACTCTTTTCAGATGATATGATGATAAATTTGGAAAATCACAGAGAATCAAGTAAAAAAATCTTGTAGGAATAATTAGCAAGTTTAGCAAAATTGCAGGATATAAAATAAACCCACATAAATCATCAGCATTTCTATGTTATCAACTAATCCCAGCAAGAAGAGATAGAAATAGAAATTACCTTTTAAATAACTGCAAAAGCCAGGTACTATATGAACACAAACACAAAACACTTTTCACACAAATAAAGTTAGATCTAAACAACTGGAAAAAAATTAATTGCTCATGAGTAGGCCAAGCCAATATAATAAAAATAACAATTCTACCTAAATTTATTTATTTATTCAATCAAGCTACTGAAAACTTATAGAGTCAGAAAAAATAATAACAAAATTCATCTGGAAAAAAAAAAGGTCAAGAATATAAAATGAATGAAGGGGAAAAAATGTGAAGGAAGGTAGCTTACCCATACTAGATCTTGAACTGTATTACAAAACAGTAATCATCAAAACAATCTGCAATAGGCTAAGACATAAAATGGTGGATCAGTGGAATAGACTAGGTACACAACATGCAGTGGTAAATAACCATAGTAATCTATTGTTTGATAAACTCAGAGATCCAACCTTTTGAGACAAAAATTCACTTTTTGACATAACTGTTGGGAAAACCAGAAAGCAATTTGGCAGAAAGTAAGTATAGACCAACATCTCATATCATATACCAAGATAAGGTCAACATGGGTACATGATTTACACATAAAGGGTGATACCATAAACAAATTACGGGAGCATGGAATAGTGAACCTGTCAGATCTATGGAGAAGGGAAGAATTTATGACCAAATGAGATACAGAACATTGCAGGATGTAAAATGGATAATTTTGATTACATGAAATTAAAAATTTTTTGCACAAACAAAACCAATGCAGCCAAGATTAAGAGAGCAGAAAACTAGAAAAAGATTTTTTTTACACTAAGTTTCTCTGATAAAGGCCTAATTCCTCAAATTATAAAGAATTTAGTCAAATTTATGAGAATACAAGTCATTCCCCAGTTGATAAATGGTCAAGGGGAATGGGCAGTTTTCAGATGAAGAAACCAAAGGTATCTATAGTCACATAAAAAAATGCTCTAAATCCTTGATTAGAGAAATGCACATTAAAACAATTCTGAAGTACCACCTCACACCTAGCAGACTGGATAATATGACAAAAAAGGAAAATGACAAATGTTGAATGGCATGTGGGAAAATTAGGACATTAATGCATTGTTGAAGGAGTTGTGAACTGATCCAACCATTCTGGAGAACAATTTGGAGCTATGCCCAAAGTGTTGTAAAACTGTGCATACACTTTGATCCAGCAATACCACTACTAACTCTGTATCCCAAAGACATAAAAAAGAAAAATGCCTATATATACAAAAATATTTATAGCAGCTCTTTTTGTGGTTTCAAAGATTTGGCAATTGAGGGGATGCCCATCAATTGAAGAATGGCTGAACAATTTGTTGTATATGATTTTGATGGAATACTATTGTTCTGTAAGGAATGACGAGTCAGGATGCTACCAGAAAAATCTGGAAAGACCTACATGAACTGATGCAAAATGAAGTGAGCAGAACCAGGAAAACATTGTATACAGTAACAATAATTTGGAAGATGTTCAGTTGTGAATGACTTAACTATTTTCAACAATACAATGATCTAAGACAATTCTGAAGGACTCATGGTGAAAAATGTTATTCACCTCCTGAGCAAGAACTGATGGAATCTGAATGCAGATCAAAGCACACTTTTTTAACCTTCTTTAAATTTTCTTTTTTTTTTTTTGGTCTGTTTTCTTTCACAACATGACTAATATGGAAATATATTTTGCATGACTGCACATTATAATGTACATCAAATTGCTTGGGAGTTCTGGCTGAAAATATCATACCCAGAAAAGCTAAGCATAATGCTGAATGGAAAAAAATGGACATTTAATGAATTTGTCAGACTTTCAGGACTTTGTTAAAAAAACAACTTAATAGAAGATTTGACATACAAGAGCCAAGAGAAATGTAAAGTACATACCAAAGACTAATTACAAGGGACTCAATAAGGAAAGACTGTTTTACCTTTTATGTATGTAAAACGTATGTCTAAGATTGCTAAGAGTAATTGGGTAGTTTGTAAGAAAGATTGGAGAAGACCTGAGTATGATGTGACTTTTAAAAGTGAAACTGTTTAGAAACAGCTAAAAAGAGTAATTATACAAATGAAGTGAGAAGAAGAACCAACACAGAGGAATCAGAGGGGGAAGAGGGCTGGTAGTTCTGGAAACCTATTTTCACCTGGAATGGGTTCAAGAGGGAATAATACATATATGCCTAGAAGAGGATAAAAGTCTTCTAAATTCAGAAAGAAATAAAATACTAAGGGGATGGGGAGAGGGGAGAGGATAAGTGAGGGATCTCTAGAGGGGAAGGTGAGGGAATAGGTTAAAGGAGGTATAGAAGGATGTTTAGATTAATGGAAATGGGAGTATAAGGGAAGGATCCTTGGAGGCAGGGTAGGTTAAGTAATAGGAGGGCAAGGTAGCAGGTAAAAATAAAGTAGAGGAGTTAGAAGGGACAGGAAATAAGAGATACACATAAACATAAAATAAAGATCAGGAGTAGAATTTGTTAGGGGAAAAAAGGAGCAGTGGCAATAATCATGATCTCAGACAAAGTCAAGGCTAAAATAGATTTAATCAAAAAAGAAAAACAGTGAAACTCCACTGTGTTAGTCATATTTATCAATGTTATTTTGGACTATCTAAAACAACTAGACAGTATAAGGTCAGAATTTTGCTGTGGTGTAGGAGATGAGGAGTTGGTGGATTTGGAAAAACATGGAAAGATTTGGACTTATGAAGGAAGAGGTTATCCACCCTCAGAGAAATAGAGGACAGATAAGTAGAGTACAGTCTTACATAGGTGCCTATGAATGTATGTCTATGTATGACTATGATTATCGATATCTAAGTAAATGTATGTGTATGTAGGCATGGATATATATCTGTATATGTATATGTATATCTTTATGTGTATATGTTTATACATGTGTATGTATATATGTGTGTGTATGTGTATGTGTGCATATAGGTATAGATGTGTATATATGTGTGTGTGTTTAATTGCAGCCTTCTGAGGGGTGAGGAGGAAGGGAGGGAAAAGAACTAAGTAAAAAGTGCTCAGCAGAGAACAAAAGAAAACTTACAAGCAAGCAAAGAAAAGATGGATAGCTCTGGACACAATGTGTTGTATCTGTTACATAGGCTTTCTTGAAATAGAAATTTGTTGCTGCATATTTTGAATCCTCTCTCATGTTCTACTGTGCACATGGTAATGCTTTTATTTCTTTTCTTATTTTGTATTATTTTAGTTTTGGCATTTAAGTTTTTTTCTTTTCTTATTTTGTATTTAAGTTTAAACTTAAAAAAATTTAAAATAAAAAAATTGCTTGCCTTCTCAGTGAGGGGGAAGATGAGAGAGAGAGAGAGAGAGAGAGAGAGAGAGAGAGAGAGAGAGAGAGAGAGAGAGAGAACATGGAACTCAACATTTCAAAAAACAAAGTTTTAAAATTTTGCACATAATTGGAAAAAAATTTTAAAAATCCAAAAAAGAAAAAAGAAAGTGGGACTCATCAGACAAGTGAAGGTCAGTTACTCCATCCAACCTGCTGCCAGAGAGCTGATAGACCTAAAATCTAGGATGAAACATTCCTTTTTTGATAAAACCAAAGTGAAATTTTGCTCTGCTGGACTATAAATATTTATTGTGAGGGGTTCTATTGTTATTGTTCAGTTACAGATGGGACAGTAGGAGGAAGATATAATACATGCCTATAAAAATAAACTCATTTTTAAAAAAAGAAAGTGATACAACATGACTAATACAGAAATATGTTTAATATGATTGTACATGGATAACTTATATCAGATTGTTTGCAGTCTTGGGGAGGGAGAAGGGTAGCAAGGTAGAGAGGAAAAAATTTAGAACTCAAAGTCTTATAAAAGTGAATGTTGAAAACTATTTTTACATCTAATTGGAAAAAATAAAATACTATTAAGTGGGGGGAAAAAAGAAAGTGATATCAAATTCCCATTGTGTTGCCTTTCTAGCCACCCTAAAAGCTTTTCCTCCTAGAAAAAATTGTCAACTATAATGTGGCACCGAGAGTATGGGCATCTTCAGGACTCTGAGAGAACTCGGTACAGTGTGTAGAGAAAGAAGTGTGCTGGTAGTTTATGAGTCATTCTGAGCCCTTGAATGTGCTGCCTGGTACTTGATGTCTGCATTGTCATCCTGGGTGCTTGTATGGAAACAACACCTTATGTGGTGCTTTTGTCCTTCCCTCTCCAAGAGGACCACGATATCAGGGAGATGATGACATGACTTGCAATTGACTCTGATTTGAGTGAGGGAGGGCTGTGCAAGGTCACCAGCCTTACTTTCTTCTCCAGAGCCATCTGGGTCCAGTGGCCCAGGGTGCAATGGGAGACCCTGGCCCTTTGAAGCTAAGGTCTTTTAAAGTTCTCACTTTGAGTGAGGCAACACCCATTCAATGAATAGGCCCCTTTAAGAAGTGAGTCAAGGGATGGACCCCTTAAGAAAAAAAAAAACTGGGAGGGGAAGACCCTCAGGGTTGCTGGCCAAAAGAGAAACAGTTACCATTTACATTCATTCTTATCCTGGAGGGCCCAAAAAATACCCATTAAGTGGTGCTTGGGCAGGGACCTTTCGTCCAATCTATGAGTTGCAGAGTGAATTGGGTTTAAGGTTTGGTCTTTGAGAAAGAAATCTAGCGAGTAAACCCAAAGTTAGCTAGGTAGCTTTCAGTCATCAAAATTTACCTTTCTTTGGGCAGAACACCCTCAGGTAAAGGCTGGGGAAGAGAGGGGAGGAAAGGAGAGGGCAGGGGAGGGTTAGGGAGGGGAGGAGAGGAGGAACTGAGTTGCCAGACCCATATGTATGGAGAGCTAGACATGAGCTATCTTCTGAGATCCCTTAGAGTAAACTCTAACTAAGGGCATTACAAGCCAAAGAAAGTGATTTCTTGGGCTTACACCCAAGACTGGTTCTGATGTGTTTAAACCCAAAGCTTGGCTTGCTGGGTAATAGGTTATCTATTCAAGGGAACCCCATGAAATCCCCTATCAATGAAACCCATCCCCCAGGAAGCACCAAGGGGTATGTCCACACCCTACACAGGAAAATATTATGAAAGTCAGACCCAAAGCCTTACTACCTTCTAAATTCATCCAGCCAAGATCCAGAAGCTACTTTAGCCACACACACACACACACACACACACACACACATGATACCACTCAGGACCTACCAAAATGGGAACATTATATGGGTTTTTGTTTGCTTATTTATTTTAGGGTTTTTTCAGAGCCACTCTGAGTATTTATTCTTTAAAAATTCACCATATTGGCATAGTAACTTGCGGCCCACTGGATCCATTGCGATGCTAATTGCTGCAGATGGCTTCTTCTCAGCTGCAGGGTTCTTCTCCCGGACTAAGGGCTTCTTTTCCCCAAGCCTCTTTGCCATTTCTGCTGCCCTGTAACTTTCTTTGCTTCTTCAAGCTTCTTCTTATTTATATCTACCCCTTTCTTTGACTCAAGAAGCTTCTTTAGAGTGGCGGCTGCTTTGTTTTCTCTGATCCTCGGATTCTTCACCTGGTGTAGAATTGTATTTCAGTGCATGGTCTTGGCATGTTATGAGCTTGGCTTCACCATGATTCTCACGTTCTTCTTGAGCACTGGTCAATGAATCTTTCAGTGTGGTGCATGGATGGCCATCTGGATATCTGAGCTTTTCAAAATCCTGGTAAGGTCTCTATTGGACATGTTGGAATGGCTCTTGACGGTAAAAGGCCTGTGCCACACACCGTATAAATCGTCTGACTTGCAGAAGGCACTTTTAGCTCAAATATGGAAATGCCCCATGTACCCACCAGAAACAGGTCTCCAAAGATTCAATTTGCTCACATGAAGGGGAGTAATGCTTTCTGAAGCCTTGGCCCCATTGTCTTCATTATAGATGAGACAAGGTCCCCTACTCTGCCTGATGACCAGCTCACATAAACCTTTCGGATGTCATTCCATGCCTTCCACTTTTTAAGCAGCAAAACTGTTTCCTGGGTCTTCTTAGATGCTTCCATGTTATTATCTTCAACCCCTGGAGGAAGCTCTGGGACTTCTTTGATTTGACGACCCTTTGGAATGACCAGTGCAGAGGCTGCCAGTGCAGAGCGTTTTGGCATTGTGTTCACTCTCTGATGCCAACAGCACTAAGTCTTGGTGGGATCAAACATGTGACCTCCGTGGCACTTGTCTGGCCACAGGCTGGTGAGTCCCTCTGCCCTGAATGTGAGGAAATCGAGCAATGGCTCAGCCAGTTGCCCCCTCCTCTGCACTGGGCCCATGACCCATTCACTGACAGCATAAGGATGCTGATCATTTTTTTTCAAGCTAGTATGAACAAAATTCACAATCTCTGGACAAAGTGGAGCCTTAAAGAAGCAGGCAAGGCAGTGTTTTTGCTAGATACTTCCCCCTTTGAGGAGTACATGGATATCAAGGGATACACACAAGCCATGGCAGGCAACAGATAGTAAGAGTCAGGCTTTGCCGCTGTCCCTCCTGGCTGATTTAAAATGACTTTATTTTCAACAGAATGCTTCTTCTTTCTATTCTCAAGTACCTTTTTCAGGGAACTAGAGGTACTTAATGTCCCTATTTTGGGGGAGATGAGAGACAGTGCCTTGTGTTGTGCTATTCCAGGCAGTTGCTCCTACTTCTTAGATGGAGACAGGTCGAGGGTGCTCACTCAGGGCCTTCTGAGTCACAGTCCTATGGGAGGAGAGGGGGACAGCTGCCTTCCCTGATGGCAGAAGTGCTTCCCTGATGGAAGAAGTAAGTGCTTCCCTGACAGGAGCACTGCCGTTGAGAGGAGGCAGCCAAGTTGTGAGGCACTGGCAGGCCTACTTTTTCTGCCCCTCCTCTCTGCTACCAGCCCTGGGGAGAAGAGATGGCAGGGTCTTGCCCTCCCTCCATCCTTGTGAATTTGTAGCTTTCCTCAGAGGTCAAACCGGGTGATCATTAAGAGGCCTCAAGGCTCCAAGTCACAAGTTGGTATTTTTTGCCCTCCCCAAGCAAGGACATTAACACCCACACCCCCGCAGCTTAGCCATGGCTGAATTTGGAGTTCGTGTTCAGAATGTGTCATGACCTGAATATTGTATTGACACTGAATTGTAAGTGACCAATGGGATTAAGTGACTTGCCCAAGGTCACACAGCTAGTAAGTGTTATGTGACTGAGGCCGTATTTGAACTCAGGTCCTCCTGAATCCAGGGCCAGTGCTCTATCCACTGTGCCACCTAGATGCCCCAAGAGATTCCATTTTTAAGAGGACCTCAGCCTCATGCTGGAGAAGACCAAGAGGAAACTATTTCAACTGTGAGGGAGGGCCACATTAACAGAAGGCTTTAAGTCAATGCTGTGGCATAAAGAGGCTGACCTTCTCTTCCCAGGGAAGCCAAAGGATCACAAGAGCCTTTGAAAGCTGGGAGCGGAAGAGAGTAGTGCAGCTCGCTTTGCCAGTGGCCTGCCTAAAGCTTGCTGAGGTGACAGCGGCAGCCTCGGGCCCAGAGCACGATCTCAGGCGCCGGACTGGGTCTTTGCCTTCTCCTGTTTTGGTGCAGAAGTTGAAAATGGCCATCCCCCAACATGCTGCAGGCTTCTCCCTTGCCTTGCAGACCATAGTGAGGAAGTGTAGGGAAGAATTCTGGAGGGCCACAGACAGAGAAAGCCTAGAGAGATTGAGAATGGATGGGGGAGAAGCCCGGCCATCAGACTGAAGGGTCCTGCTGACTCTCAGACAAGAGGAAGAGGAATATGGTTCCCAAAACACCAGAGACGCAATAGGAAAGTGGCCTTTCTGACTTGATTCCATCTCCCTTTTGTGTCCCTAGCATGTAGCATAGCGCCCTGCACACAGTAGGCGCCTGGTACTTTGGCAGCTCAGGGCAATGGATGGCCCACTGGACTTGGAATCAGGGACACCTGAATTCTACCATGGCCTCACATGGTTACTCTCTGTGATTCTGGGAAAGTTGCTTGACCCCTATCAGTCAATTAGATGCATGTTTTAAGCACCTACTAGTGCCAGACACTGTGCTAAATGCTGAAGATACTGACAAAAGCCTTGGTCAGTTTGTGCCCCTTCTCAAGGAGCTCACAGTCTAAGGAGGGGGGGCAGGGAAGAAACCACAGTGTAGACACAGGTGTGCACAAGCTAGATCAAGGAGCTCACAGTCTGATAGGGGAGGCCACAGTGTAGACACAGGTGTGCACAGGTGAGATCAAGGAGCTCACAGGCTAATGGGGAGACCACAGTATAGACACAGGTGTGCACAAGCTAGATCAAGGAGCTCACAGTCTGATGGGGGAGGCCACAGTGTAGACACAGGTGTGCACAGGTGAGGTCAAGGAGCTCACAGTCTAAGGGGGAGACCACAGTGTAGACACAGGTGTGCACAGGCAAGTTACAGACAGGGTCATTAGGAGATAATTAACAGAGGGAAGGCACTAAGATGAAGCAAGACCAGAAAAGGCTTCTCACACAAGGCCAGATTTGAGGTGAGTCTTGAAAGAAGCCTGAGAGGAGGAGGGAGGGCATTCTGGGTATGGGAGAAACCAGCAAAAATGGAGATGGAGTGTCATCAGTGAGGAGAAGTAGGGAGGCAGTGTCACTGGATTGCAGAGGACACAGAGAGGGCTGAGAGAATATGGGAAAGGCAGGAAGGGGTGGGGGCAGTTAGGTGGTGCAGTGGGAGAGCTCAGGACCTGGAGTCAGACTCCTCTCTCTGAGTTCAAATCTGACCTCAAACACCTAGTAGCGGGTGACCCTGGGCAAATCATTTGACCGTTTGCCTCAGTTTCCTCATCTGTCAAATGAGCTGGAGAAGGAAATGGCAAGCCATTCCAGTATCTTTGCCAAGAAAACCTCCAGTGGGTTCTGGAGAGTCGAATATGACAACACCCATAGAACAATACCCACAATTGCTATTTTCTGCTTGAGAAGTTGCAAAAGGAGCAGACCTGGAGAATATCTGTAGCTCCCAGACTTAGGGGTTTTGCTGGGGCTGAAGAAGTCAAGATGAGTACTGGAAAGGCAAAGGAAAGGCAAAAAGTGGTGCCTGCCTCTGGGGGGAGCTCACAGTCTATGAAGGGGAGAAAACATGCAACTAGACATTACAAACACGCTCTAGGCAGGACAAGGTGGGGGTTGTCTCAGAGCGAAGGCACCAAGATTAAGGAGAAGAGGGAAAGTGGGACTTTAAGTCTCTGTGAGAATTGAGAGAAACCAGGGAAACCAGGAGCTCAAGATGGGAAGGGAGGGTCCCAGGCGTAGGAAATAGCCAAGAACTGTGCCAAGAACAGCAAGGAATCCAATATCACTGAATCACCCACTACATGGAGAAGAATAAGTTACCAGAGGACCAGAAAGGGAAGAGGGGGCCAGGTGAGAAAGGCTTTAAATACCAATGAGAGGATTTTATCATTTGATCCTGGAGATAATAGGGAGCATCGTTGCTGTTCAGTCATGTCTGACTCTTCATGACCCCATTTGGAGTTTCTTGGCAAAGATACTGGAGTGGTTTGACATTTCCTTCTCCAGCTCATTTTATAGTTGAGGAAACTGAGGCAAACAGGGTGAAGTGACTTGTCCAGGTCACACAGCTAGTAAGTGTCAGAAGCCGGATTTGAACTCATGAAAATGCATCTTCCTGATTCCACGGCCAGTGCTCTGTGCGCTATGGTGCCACCTAGCGGCCGTTGGAGCCATTGGTGTTCACTGAGGAGAATAATGGCATAGTTAGTATACTGCACTTTAGGAAGATGACTTTGGTGGCTGAGTGGAGGATGAGCTGGATTAGGGAAAGATTTGATACTTGGATCCCTGTGATAAGCCAGATAGGAAGTGATGAGGGTCTGAACCAGGGTTGGTACCAGTGTCAGAGCACAGAATGGAGAAGGGGAAGAGAACAAGCATTTATTAAGTGCCCACTATGCCAGGCACTGTGCTAAGTGCTTTACAGACAGGATGTCATTTGATTGTCACAACAACCCTGAGAGATAGGAGTAAAATTATCCCCATTTTACAACTGAGGAAGCTGAGGCACCTAACAGTTAAATGACTTGTTAAATGATCACACAGTTGTTAAGTGTCTGAAGCTGGATTTGAACTCAGTAAACTCAAGTTGGGTCTTCCTGACTCTGGGCCCAGCCCTGTGGCATCCATAGCACCAGGATGCCTTAGAGGTGTTACAAAGGTAAAGTAGGCAAGTCTCAGCAACAGATCGGCTGGGGGTGTGGGGAAGAGAGAGAGAGAGAGAGAGACAGAGACAGAGACAGAGACAGAGACAGAGACAGAGAGACAGAGAGACAGAGGAGAGAGGGGAGGGGAGGAGAGAAGAGAGAAGAGTCAGGGATGACATTTGGGTGGAAAGCCTGGGTGACTGGGAGGGTGTCAGTCTATCAATAAGCATTTATTAAACACCTACTATGTATCAGCCTCTGTGCTAAGCAGTGGTAATGTAAAAAAAGGCCAAAGACAGTTCTCATTTTCAGGGAGCTGCCAGCCTAATGGAGGGAGTGGGGACCCACACGCAAACAACCATGACAATCCAAAGACAACAGAGGCAGGGGAGGCAGGAGAAGTTAGAGATGACCTCAGAAGGAAGGCGGTGTGAAAGGCTCCTGGTAGAAGGGGAGATTGCAGCAGAGACAAAGCAGGGAACTGGGGAGGACGCCAGGGGGCTTAGCAGAAAGTGGCTGGAAAGTCATGTGAGACTTTGATGGAAACGTCTGAAGAGCGCCAGAGCAGGACGGTGTGCTCCAAGCTCTCTCTCCCCGCTGCCCCAGTCACATGGGCTGCAGCTGGGCCAGGGGCTTCCAGCTACTGGGAGCTCTCTCTGGTCCTGAGAAGGGCCCGGTGCCCTGGGGAAGCTCACTCAAGCTCAAACCCCAGGAAGTGAATGGTGAGGTCACTTTAAGAGAAAGGGAAGAAATTGCTGCAGGAACTGCAGGTTTGGGGTGAGTGAAAGGGACTCTCAGCAAAGCCCCTATTGGAAGCAGCTTTTAAGAGAATGGCTTTGGGGTCAGGGCTGGGATCCAGGGCTCCGAGTGCAGGTACAAGGTGTTGGCATTGAAGCATTGCCTCAGAAGCCCCAGTATGAACTGTATGAGACAGTTCAGTGGCCCCCCTCAGTACCCCCCCAACACAGACATTGACACATCTACGTGCACACACGCATGCATGTGCACCCACACGTGCACACTGACACGCCCATGCAAGTGTATAGCTATGCAAATGCACACACATGTATCTACACGCATGCATATATGTAAACAGCTCCATGTGGACACACATTTACATACCTACATATGCCCGTTCACACACATTCAGACATACACAAACACATACAAATCTATGTGTGTGTGTGTATACATACACTCCCATACACACACCTCCACATCTACAGACACACATTTCTTGACCCCAGCCCGTAAAGAGCTGCACTGGTTGCCATGGTAACGGTGACTGCTCTTGAGCGCTGATGCAGATCCGGATGCTCTGGGGCCTGCTCCACATAATGAGGACCAGGCTGAATGGAGTCACAGCAGGAGTCCTTCTCCCGCTTTCCCTCCCTTGCTGGGAGTGGACGCTCACGCTTCATTTTGCTCTGCAGTCAATGGGAACAGGTGGTCATTAATGTCTCCCCCTCTTCCCACTCCAAGAGAAGGGGGCTGCCAATCCCATGCACAATGAATCAAGGAGGAAGAATCCTTCCTTGTCCGTGTTTAGGGACGTAAGAAAAGAGATCCACGCCCTTTCCTTGGCTTTGAAGGTCTGGTTAAGTAACAAGCTCCTTGAGAGTCACGCCCAGATCACTCAGGGAAGGGCTATAAAAACCCACTCTCCCTCCAGGCTTTAATCCACCTGGAGTACACTCACAGGGCAGTGTATCCACACCTGGCACTTCTTAAAGGAAGCCCAAATTGCTGCCCAAATCTGGTCATAGAATCCCAGCCTTGGAAGGAGCCTCAGTGGCCTCTGGACCACCCTGGGGTCCAGCCTTCATAGGAATTCCCTCTGCATGACCCAGCATCTGGATGTACACTCTTTTCTCAGGGACTTCCTGTGATAAAGAGCTCTCCCTCCTACAAAGGAGCCCATTCCACTTTGGGGAAACAGTATCAAGAAGCCTTTTTCCCCTTTACATTGAGTTGAAACCCACCTGCAAGTTTCATCCGTTACTCCTAGTCTGACAAGGCCTTTGCCCTCTGGCTGAATGGTAGCTCCAGCCCTGAGGTAAGAAATTAGAGAGATGCCTCTATTGTGCTTTTGTGTAGGAAATTGTTGTAGTATATCCACCCCACTCCACCCCCAACTTTCAGGTGAGTAGTCCAAGGAATGACTTCCCCAAGTGCAGGTACTCTGTGGGTCCGCACTCCTAACTCTATGTGCCCCCATCAATATGTTTAGATTTCAATAGTCAGCCAGAAGACATAACTAGCTCACAGAAAAGACCTTTACTGAAATGGCATCGAAAGTATCAACCCTATAAACCCAAGGTATATGGTTTCACAACCATACCCACCATCAGTGGCGAACGTGCGAACACAGAGAGGTCATGAGTTCACAAGGGTACAGTAAGGAGGCTTAGTAAGCAGGTACAAGGAAAAGTCAGCCATGACCCCAGTGCTGCACCAATGTTTTTGTACTTCCTCCATTGCCTTGGCTTTGGCCGGACCCAGCTTTTCTGGCTGCTGCTGGTGTAAGGATTGGCATAGGGAACTCCTGAGTGAGGAAGCTCCCTACATCGCTGCAGGTTGGCACCTTCTCTGCTGCTTGAAGTCTCAGAAAATTGCCCAGCGCACTGAGAGGTAAAACAATTTGCCCAGGGTAACACAGCCTTTATGTGTTACACCTTCCTAACCCCATGGCCAGTTCTCTAACCACTATCCACACTGCTGGATGACACCCATTCTCGAACATGATGCTCCTGGTGGGATGGAAGCCCCTTAAAGACAGAAACCCTAACCTTTTGGTATTTGCATCTTCAGAGCCTAGTGCAGTACCTGGCACAGAATAAGGGCTTGATAAATGTCTGATTAATCAAACTGAGGGTTTGGGGCCTGACCTTGTTAAGTCCCTTTGTTACTAAAGCTGAAAGTAGAAGTTGGCCTTCCTAAGGCTGCCCTGAGCCTCCCTCTGGCTCTTCTGTGGGACTTTCAGCAAGGGAGCTGAGAATTTGGAAAGAGGAGAGGGTTCCCACCCAAGAAAGACCGCCAACTGAGAGTCCTTGAAGCACTCAAAAGGGCTCAGCTGCACCAAACGTCACCCTTAGCTCTGTGCCTCCAGTCCTGATTTCTTGCACTACCTCAACTGCTCTCCTTTCCCCTTTCAGACAGATTACAATTATCACCCAATCCCTGGAAGGGTGTGAAAGGGTCTGGAAGGGTCAGCCCCTCTTAGGCAGCTTTAGCCTCTTCTGAAGTTCTTCCCACTTTTGTCCACAAACCCAATCTGTTCCCACAAGGTACATGACACCATTTTACTGCTGTCCAAACCCAGTCATCCTCCTCCACTCCAGCTCTTCTCAGATAACCATTCTAAGCCTAAGGGTATCTTCAGAATGCTGCATCAGGGTCCCTTTTCAGACCGTGAATGAACTTCCATAAGAGGCAGGTTGGTGCAGTGGAGGGAACACTGGACTTGGATCTGGAAGAACTCAAGATGATCTCTAGCTCTGCTCCTTCCATGCCAACATTCTGGTATTCGCTGCTGGGGAAAGTCACGTTGAAAGGCCAGCCTGGATGCTGGCCAGGAGGGGAGGGCACAGGACGGCAGCCCACAGGTCGGGAGCCCTAAGGCTTTGCTCTAATCTCGGGCTCTGTGTTGTGTTCAGGACATCAAAGACCTGGGCAACATCACAAAGTAATCCCATTGCTTTGATTTTTGGTTTTCCTTTTAGCTTCTGAAGGATGTGTTTGCATTCTCATTTTCAGAGACAGGATCTCATGACTTAGTCTGAGGACACGTGATAAGACTGCAGCAGAAGAGGGCAATGGGGCTTTTCATGTAGCTTTGAAGTCATTGATGATTATGTTGCCTCAGTCTCACCTGGAAAAGTATGGTCATCCCATTCTGCTTCTCACCGCAGGTCCACTATATGGCCTGCTGTGTCCTATATACAACAGACTTCTAGACACCCTTATCTCATGCCCCTAAAACCCTAGTGAACCTTGTAGCCCTCCCCCACTACCTTCTTACGGCTTGTCTACAGCCTCCCTATGAAGGTGGAGCTCTCCCAATCACTGACACTCCCAGGGTTGCTCTGCCTTGTGTCCCTCTTGGGACTGAGTCAAATTTATAGAAATAAGAGCCATCTCTCAATTGATAAATGGTCAAAGGATATGAACAGGCAGTTTGCAGACAAAGTAATCCAAGCTCTCTATAATCATGTGAAAAAAATACTCTAACTCACTATTGATTAGAGAAATGCAAATTAAAACAACTCTGAGGTACCACCTCACACCTATCAGATTGGCTAATATGACAGAAAAGGAAAATGATAAATGTTGGAGAAGACGTGGAAAAATTGAAACGCTAATGCATTGTTGGTAGAGTTGTGAACTGATTCAACCATTCTACAGAGCAATTTGGAACTATGCCCAAAAGGCTATAAAACGATGCATACCTTTTGATCCAACAGTACCACTAGTAGGGCTGTATCCCAAAAAGATTTTTTTTTAAAAGGGAAAAGAACCTATTTGCACAAAAATATTTATAGCAGCTCTTTTTTGTGGTGGCTAAATTATGGGGATTCCCATTAATTGGAGAATGCTTTAACAAGCTGTGGTATATGACTGTAATGGAATATTATCTTGCTACAAAAAATGACAAGCAGGATGATTTCAGAAAAACCTGGAAAGTAGTACATGAACTGATGCATAGTGAAGTGAACAGAACCAGGAGAATGTTGTACACAGTAACAGCAATAGCATACAATGAAGAACTGTGAATGACCTAGCCATTCCAAACAATACAATGGTACTAGACAATTCTGAAGGGCTCATGATAAAGCCTGCTATCTGCCTCCAGAGAAAGAACTGATGGAGTCCGAATGCAGACCAAAGCATATCATTTTTCACTATTTATGTATGTATGTATCTATTTACATCTTTCTTTTTGTTTGAGTTTTCTTCTATAAAATGACTAATATGAAAATGATTGCACATGCATAAACTATATCAGATTGCTTACCATCTCAGGGAGAGGGGAGGGGAGGGAGTGAAGGAGAGATAGAATTTAGAACTCAGAACTCTTTTTTTAAAAGAATTTAAAATTTGTTTTTCCATGTAATTGAGGAGAAAATAAAATATTATTAAAAAAAAAAAGAATCAGGCAGAATTTTGCCAAATGGCAAGACAGAACTCACTATCTTTTCCCCTACCCTAGGCCCTCCTCCAAATTTCTACATGTCTGTTAAGAGTATCACTATCCTTCCAGGGGCACCATAGTTCAAATACTTGGACTCAGATTCGATTGATCCTTTCCTCTGCCCTTCCCTCACATCCCATCAGTTGTCAAGCCTCAGCAATGCTACCTTTCAAGCATCTCATGAAACCTTCCCCTTCTTCCTCTTATGCCCACGAAGTTCATTCAGGTCCTTCTCATCTCTCAGCTGCACTACCTTGATCATTTCCTAAGTGTTAACCATTCCCTTCCTCTCCCCTCTTCCATTAATCCCCATATAGTTTCCAAAATAATCCTCCTAAAACAAAAATCTGGCTGTGTAATTCTAATCAGAAGCCTTCAGTGGCTGTGCCTTAGTTTTAAGGGAGCCCCAGGATCTGACTCTAAGCCCAGATCAATACACACTTGCTTTTCTGATCCAGTTACCTGTCTGATAGAATCTCAGAGTGGGAAGAATCTTCAGTTGCCATTTAATCCAATACAACCCATACCTAAATAAGAATATCCACTGAAATACCCCTAAAGAGCAGTCATTCAGCCTCTGCTTGGAAACCTCCAGGGAGGGGCTTCCCTCCTGGGCAATCCCTCACAATCTGATGCAGCTCAATCCTTACATCAAAGCTAGTGAGAAAGGCTAAATCCCCCATGCCTTGCACCAGCTCTAAGCTTGCTGGTGCAGTTTTACAAATTAGATGTTTCACTGAAAACAACATTGTACATCAATATGAACAAGTAAATGTGTCTAGTAACCATTTACAACTCAATCAATTTCAGTGAATGAAATACCATACTTTTTTCTCTTTATTCCATGTGAATTACTACTCACCAATCCACCTCCCCATCTCCATTCCTAACCCTGAGTAGCAGTGTACCATTCCACCAAATATGCATGGTCAGGGAAAATAAATCAGCAAAACTGGCCAAGCCTAAGAATATATGTCTGACTCTGTACCTCCAGGCCTTCATTTTTCTGCCAATGGGTGGAAGGCATGCTTTGTCATCCGTCTTCAAAAGTCATGCTTTAGTCAGAATTCTGAGTTCTTTTAGAATTGTTTCCCCTCATATTTTTGTGGTCATCACATAATGTGTCCTCTGGGTTCTGCTAAGCTTCTCTCTGTATCAGTTCAAATAAATCCCTCCATGTTTTCTGAATATGTGATATTTCTTATGATGCAATGAAGCTCCATTACTTTCACATTATATAATTTCTCCAGTCATTTCCTGATTAACCTATTAGAAACAAAAGTTTTCAATTCTTTTTTGCACAAAAAAGGCTACTATCTATATTATTATGTATGAGTTTTTCCCTCTGTCCTTGACCTCCTTGGAATATATACCTAATAAAATCAATGCTGGATCAGTGGATATGTATAGTTTAGAGATTTTTTCAGTACAGTTCCAAAGTGTTTCTCAGAATGTTTGGACCACTTCATAGGTCTACCAAGAGCTATTTAGTGGCCTGTGCTCCCACATCCCTTTCAACAATTGATATTCTCTTTTTTTTTGTATTTGACAATTTGATAAGTATAAGTAGAATATTGAAATTATTTTAATTTAAATTTCTCAACTTATTAGCAATTTAGATAATTTATTTTATTTATTGTTGATAGCTTGCATTTCCTCATTTCAGAATAGCCAGTTCATAGCATTCAACCATAAATACATTAGATAATGATTCTTATTATATATTTATATCAGTTCTTTATATCTTACATATTAGCTTTTGATCAGAAAATTTTGCTCTGAAGATTTTTTTTCTAAATCAATTATTTCCCTTCTGAATATAACTACATTATTTTGCTTATGCAGAAGCTTTTCAATTTTGTGTAATTTAAACTGTTCATTTGGATTTTTATAATCATCCCTATCTCTTGTGCTAGTAAGAATTTTCTTCATGATCATAGTTTTGAAAGCTGTATCCAACCTTGGTTCTCTAACAGAGAGTGAGGTTGGTGACTTTGCACAGCCCAGCCTCACTTAAAACCAATTCACTTGCAAGTCAAGACATCACCTTCCTAAAGTCATTGGTCCTCTTTGAGAACAAAGGACAAGCAACAATCTGTGAGGGAAGTAGCGCCCCTACTGAAGACTCAACTGGTCAGTTCCAGTTGGGCAATGCTACTCCTTCCTTCCTTCCTTTCTTCTTTCTTTCCTTTCTTCCTTCTTCCCTCCCTCCCTTCTTCCTTCCCTCTGTCCACATGGAAAACCTTGCACCTACATATGGATGCTCTGCACAAAGGAGAGTGGATTTCTTGAAATAGAGTTCTGGAAAAACCAAGCTTTGATAATGCCCATTGGGATTCAGATGGAGCTGCTCGAGTATGCCTTAACCTACCTCACTCTGTCTCTCACTGATTGGCCAATAATCAGCCCCAGCCCAAGTCTTTGTTGGTCGTTGTTTGGGTTCTGATGGCTCAGAGCAAGTGTAAATAGCAATTATTTTTGCTCTGCCTAGAAACTCTAAGGGTCTTCCCTCCCAGAATGATTTTCTTCTGAGTGGGTAAAAGAGGCCATTTTGCCTCATTTCTTACCTAGCTTTAATCACCGAATGGGTGTTGCCTCAGACAAACTGAGACCTGGGAAAGAGCTTAAAAAGGCCAAGGTCTCCCACTGCATCTGGGGCCATCTCCAGTCATCCTGATCTATGTCTTGCCACTGGACTCAGATGACTCTGGAGGAGAGAGTGAGACTGGTAACTTGGTACAGTCCTGCCTCACTTGAATACAATTCATTTGCAAGCCAAGACATCACCTTCCTGGTGTCATTGGTCCTCTGAGAATGAAGGTCAAACAACAACAACAACAATAATGATGTTTTCAATATAGGTCATGTATCCATTTAGAGTGTGGTGTTTGGTGAAAGCTGTTGGTCTAAATAAAATTTCTGCCAGAATGTTTTACATCTTCCTGAGCAGTTTTTAGTCAAATACAAAGTTCTTATTCCAGTAAGTTTGTGCTGTTCATGTTATCAAACACTATGCAACTGTGTTGCATTGCCTCTAGACCTTGTTTACCTAATCTATTACATTGATCAACTTTTCAATATTTTAACCAGTACTGAATTGCTTTGGTGACTACTGCTCTGCCACTCTTTATTTCTACTCTTCTTGTTATTTTTTTTTTGTTTCTCCAGATGAATTTTATTAAAACTTTGTAGTTTGACTGGTACAGCAATAAATCCATCAGTTAATTTAAGCAACATTGCCACGTTTCTTATATTAGTAGAACAAAACCATGTGTAATGATGCTTTCCACAATTATTTGCCTTCTTTTGTCTCTGCAAAAAGCATTTTGAAGTTATAATCACAAGTCATTAGTGTTTTTTTTGTTTAATTTTCATTTTTTGGCATATGGGCTTCTAGATGTTTTATACATTTTGTAATTACTTTGGTATCTCTTTTTCTTATTCTTCCTATTCATTTTTGTTAGTAACATACAAAAAAAAGCTGATGTTATTGTGGATTTATTTTATGTCCTACTACTATGCCAGTTATTTTAATTAATTTTAGTTGAGTCTCCATGGTTCTTTAGCTAAACCATCATATTATCTGCAAATAATTTTGTTTTCACTTTGCACTTATTCCTTCAATTTCTTATTCCTTTCATATAGCTAACATTTTTGGAATGATATTAAATAATACTGGTGACAATGGACAACTTTGCTTTACCTTGATCTTATTGGAAAGATCTCCAGTGTTTCTCTATGACAGATAACTTTCATTCTTTGTTTTTAATACAAGATATTTACCACTCAAAGATAGGTCCATATATTACTATGTTTTCATGTGTGTGTGTGTGTGTGTGTGTGTGTGTGTGTTTCAAATTAATGAATGCTGTATCTTATTAAAAATTTATTCATCTTGTTATATCATCTGATTTGTAGTAGCTCTTATAGTAGTAGTAGTAGTAGTAGTAGTAGTAGTAGTAGTAGTAGTAGTA
>NW_020954595.1:13333097-13433375 GCF_900497805.2 Vombatus ursinus | reverse complement strand
TAGTAGTAGTAGTAGTAGTAGTAGTAGTAGTAGTAGTAGTAGTAGTAGTAGTAGTATGATGTTAATATGTATAGTTTCCTATGTGGAACCATTACTATATTCCTAGTATAAATCCAATCCAATCTAATGTATAATCTTTTCTTTATTCATTTTGATTTGGGTTTATTTTTGGTGGGGGGAGATTTGAAGGCAATTGAAGTTAAGTGACATGCCCAAGGTCACACAGCCAAAGCATTAATATATTACAATAGTATCTGTGCTAATATTTTAGTAAATATTTTGACATCAACATTGATTAGGGATATTCATCTACATTTTTCTTTTTCAATTTGTCATTCTCCAATTTATATATAATGAATATATTTTTGCCAAAAAATAACTGTATGTAATATCTTCTTATCCATTTTCCCAGACAATTTATATAGTATTGAAAAATAATTATTTTCATTTTTCACAAAATTTACTTATTCATTCCACCTTGTATCCCTTGGTTCCTTTTGGGTATTCACTAATGACTTAGTCAATGTTATGTTCTCAGATTAGGTTATTTATGTTTTCTATTTCTTGTTCTATTAATGCAAGTGTTTTAGTTTGTCTTTTAAGTACAGAGCATGCTCTTAAGATATTGCCTCTGGAGCTGATAAGTTGGGTCCCCAGAGCATGGTTACTATGTCTTCTCAGTAATCTAGGGAGTGCTTTGAGGACTTGGGCAGTGTCTTTTAGAATGTCACAGTTCATAATCTCCCACTTGTATGCTGCCCACCCACCCTCTGATTATCTACTTATATCAGTCAGTCAAACTAAATTAATATTAACTAAAATGAGATGTGTGGAGTGTTCAGGGAGTGCTAGCATCTCTGGGGTGAGGGCTGTTGAGGCTTTTTCGGGGCTACTCATCCACCTTTGGTGTCTACCTAGCACTCAACTCTCACCTATGGTTCCAAGAAGCTGTAGCATGAACAGAAGCCACAGTCCAAGAAAGCCATCTCAGTAGACAGTGTAAACCATGTTGATGGTAACCAATAGGCTTCAAATCCATTGGTGAGTTAGGGGATTGTCTACCCCAAGCATGTGAAGACTTCCTCTGACAGAATGGGTAGATGAGAACAATTTGTTCCAACAGCCATTAAGGCAGCTGACACAGGTGCTGTGGAGCACTTAGAGCTTGGTCAGACATCTAAGACACTGAGGTCATCCACTGCATCTCAGGCCATCACCAGTTGTCTTGACTTTTGTCTTGTCACTGGACTTCGATGACTCTGGAAGAAAAAGTGAGGCTGACAACTTTGTGCGACTCTGCCTCACTTAAACCCAATTCACATACAAGTCAAAACATCACCCCATGATATTAGTGGTCCTCTTTGAAAATGAAGGGTGACAACAACATTTATTAAAATAGTACAGTAAGAACAATTGGTTCAAAATGACCCAAAAAAGAGGGTGACATACTCTCCCACAAGTACATACAAAGTCCAGGTAAAGTGAGCTCATGCTTAGAGCATATAAGCCAAAAGGAGGTAGTTAACAGCTCCTAGAAATCCTTCTCTGGAGTCCTCAAGTTATTCCACTTAGAACTGCAATATCTGATATGGTTGTTTTCCCCCAGACTCTTTGTAGAACTTTGAATATGTATCTAGTCTGTAGTTGATTCCCAGTGTAGACACTGCTATTAAATGTTCTAGGGATGTTGGTAGGACACTCATGGGAAATTCTCCAGACATCCAAAGTTTACATGATCCTCAACTAGTCAAGGGAAGTGGAGAAAATACAGGCTGAAACTGAAGTTCTCTCTTCCTGCCAACTGATTCCTTCTTAGGGACAGCTCCACCTTTCTTTCTCTCTTTTCCACCAGTAAGACACTCTAATAAAATCTCTTGAGTTCTGAACTAGGAGCCTGGTTTATAAAGACCCCACTAAGGTTCTAACCCAAATAAGAACACACTTCCTGTCACACCTAGTTGAAATGCTCTTGCCTTATTCAAGAAGATATGCAGGACTTATTTATACCTGGTGAATAATTGAAGTGTATTACTGCATGATAAATGTACCAGGGTTTAGCATGTAACCACCTACTTTAAATGAAGTACCATAATTTAACTGAATCATTCAATTAACCTCACAATTCTATAAATATTCAGTTGTTTCTTTTAAGTTATCAATTTCATTAACATATTTAAAAAACTGTGAATAATTTCCTTTATTCCTTTTCATCTGTTTTGCTTTTTCCTTTTTGCTATTGGTGATTTGGTTTTCCTCTCTTTTTATCAAATTGATTAATTATTTATCAATTTTATTTATGTTTTAAAGAGACCAAATACTTATCTATCATTTCTATCATTTGTTCTTTGACCCACATATACTTCAAGATTATTTTAGGTATCCAATTAGGTGTGACCTTTTTTTTTCAAATTACCTTTATTGATTATAATTCTTATTGTCTTGTAGTCAGCAAAGAATGCATTTCTTGTCTCTGCTTTTCTACGTTCTTTGAGTTTTCGTGCTCTAGTATATGACCCTTTTGTCAAGGTGTCATTCAATGCAGGGAACTATGTATATTCTTTATGCTATCCATTCAATAATGATCAGAAGTCTATCATATCCATTTTAAAAAATTCTATTCATATGTTTAACTTCTTTATTGTATATATTTTAACTAGATTGTCTGAAAGGAAGTCATTAAGTTGTCTAAAATTATTCTTTTAATGTCTAGTTCTCATTGTAATACAATTGACTTTGTCTTTGGGTATTTAAATGACAAATTCAATTTGGTGCAGATACATTTAGTATCTATTGGACATTATCTATTTCATTATCTATTGGACATTAGCACAATGCAATTTCTCTGCATTTCTCTTTTTTCCATTTTTCCATTTTTTTTACATTTCTTTCTATTAACTATTTCTTTGTTGGTAATAATTGCCACCCTCTCTTTTTTTAGATTCTATTCTAGGACCTCATTTTAACTTTATGTGAAACTATATGTTTAAAGTGTGTTTCTGTTAGATTATTAGATTATACCTTTTAATGCATTATAACATCCTCCCCATTTTTATAGGTGAATGCCATTGATATTCACAATATAAATGTTAGCTGTATTTTCATTTCAACCATATTCTAATATAATATTTCCCCCTTTTGCAAAGAAAAATAATGTAGTGATAGAAAGAAATTGGAATTAACAGTATTTATCTAGACTTGGGTTGATCTTATCATACTCATTTGGTCTTCCTCTCAACCCAGTGCAGGGAACTATGTATATTCTTTATTCTGGATCTCCCCATTTGTTTGTCTTTTCAATTTCCCTTTTTATAATCCATCCTCCATAACTGAAATGTGTTTTGTTCATAACACTTTCTCAACTCTACCTTCCCTCTCAAACTCCCATTATCCTTCTCCATATCTCCATCTACTTCCCTGTTGATTTTAAAATATTTCTAAACTATGCTCATCTGCGTGTGCATGTGTGTGTGTGTGTGTGTGTGTGTGTGTGTGTGTGTGTTCAACCTTCCTTCTCCTGGTCAATATAATAGTGAAGTTCATAACGTATCCATCCCTCCCCCCCATTCCAACTTTCATGGTTTTATATTATTGTTCTGAATGCTCCAATTAAGGGAAGCGCTATTTTGGGTTTTTTTCTTTTTATTGCTAATGCCCTGTACTTTAGTATTCACTAAATTTCATTGAAAATTAAAGAATAGATTTACTGTGTGTGGCTCCAGAGGAAATAAAAACAATAAGCTGAATTTATACAGAGCTGTGGGATTTGCAAATTATTTTTCCTATGAGGCAGCTAACAAAAATGTTGTTTAGTTGTTTTTCAGTTGTATCTGACTCTTCATGACACCTTTTGGAGTTTTCTTGGCAAAGACACTGGAGTGATTTGCCATTTTCTTATCCAGCTCATTTTATAGATGAGGAAACTGAGGCAAGCAGGGTTAAGTGACTTGCCCGGGGTCACTTAGTAAGTTAGTGTTTGAGGTCAGATTTGAACTTAGGTTTTCCTGACTCCAAACCCAACACTATCCACTCTGCCACCTTGCTTTCCCAAAGTAAATGTTATTGGCCCCATTTTATAAGTAAGAAACTGAGCCTGAAAGACTGAATAGTCTGTTCAGTGATGATATAGCTGTGAGTGGAGGGCTGGCATGGATTTGTACCTGACACTCCTGACTCCAGGTTCAGAGCTCTATCCATTACACCATGGTGTCTAATAAAAAGTTAGATTGCCTACCTTTTAGTCTTGTTCATAAGTGAAATAGGCTGCCTTGTCGGGTGGTGTGGTTGTCATCTGGATTGTTCAGGCACACCTATGCACATACATGTATTCATGTGCATGCACACACACACACACACACACACACACTTCTCCTTGGAGTGAGAGGGTTGGCAGTGGTTCTTATCCTGCTGCGTATCCCCTCAGCAGATCCTTCCCCTCGTCCTTCATATTCTTCACCCTCTGTTCTGTTTTACATCATCACATGAGCACAATTGTTCACTGTCACCATGGAGCATTGTGAAATGTATCTCATCACTCTCCAATGATTGTTGTTAACGTTATTTCTAATAATTTCTTACAATTGTTTGATAACCACATTACTCTTCTCTCCTTAGTTGAGATAAATGTATTACCTGTTCTAGATTTTGTCTGGGGTTTTTTCTTAGATGTTTATATTGCAAATCCAATTAGAGGTTCTTGTGGACCATGGGATAAGGAATAGATCCAAGGCCATTTTCACCGCCCTGCTCTCCAGTTGTCCCAATGGTTTTACTCGATATTGATTCCATTCCTCAGGATGTTTAAAGCAAGATTCATCAAACATGAGTCACTTCCTGAAGGAACTGAACCAGAGTCAGAGGCAGGACATGTGGTTTAACTGGGACAGGAAACACTTAGGAGAGGAGATGGCCTCTACCAAGACAGGTGAGTACATTCTCCAATTTTATCACAGAGATTTACCCAGAGATCACTGAGATGTTAGTGACTGTCCCAGGGTCATTCAGTATGTGTATCAGAGGGGGGAGACTTGTTATAGACACAGAGCTGGAAAGAATCACGTAGGTCAAGTCCAATGCCATCATTTTACAGATGCAGAAACTGGGGCCTAGAGAGGTTACACCAGTTACCCCGGAGTGTGAAACTGGTCAGTGTGAACGGTGGAATTTGAACCCTGATCTTCGAGACTCTACCTCCAGAGCTCCATCCACTACCCATCCTGTCTCTGGCAGTAGAGATCTTCTTGACTCCCAAACCTACTCTGTAACCACAATGAGATACTGCCAACATAAAGTAGAATCCAATGAGGAAGGACTTTAAAGGACAAACAGAGGACTTTGTGTTTTATCTTAAGGGCAATAGGGAGCCAGCTAGTCAGTCAACAAGCATTTATTAAGTGGTTACCATGTGTCATGCACCATCTAAAAAGCCAAGGACACAAAGAAAAGTGCAAAGTCCCTGTACCTTCTTGAGAAAGGGTGTGATGGTATCCAAACTCTGATCTACAAATATCCATTTTGAGCTCTGCAATATGGACAGATTTGACGGAGGGAAATCTAGGGAGTGGGACATGTGGGAGACCAATGAAGAGGTGATTACAATAACCCCAGTGAAAGGTGGTGAGGGTCTGAACTAGGATGGCGGCTATGAAAGTGGCAACATGGGGAGACATGCAATGAAGAGAAAGTTAGCAAGATGATGCAGTCAATTGGATGTGGGAGTTTGAAGAAGAAAGACTCTAGGGTGGTTCCTACATTGTGAACTTGGGTGACAGGAAGGGTGGTTATGCTCACAACAAAAAGTAAAATTTGTTAATAGGAATGAAGATTTGGGACAAGACAATGTGCTTCATTACATTGGAGTCACCTAAGCAGTTATCCTTAATTTCTGTCCAAATCATGTTAAATTTATTTTTATGTGGGTTTATTTCATGAGCTGATAAGTCTCGAATACAGGATGTGTTTGCCATAATTATAAAGGGCATTTTCATTTCTATCCAGTTTCTCTGATTCTTGGTGGTGACATCTAGGAACAAAGATTTCCTTAGTTACTGTTGTATTGTGACATTTCTTCAAAATTACTTACAACTACATTTTTGACATTGGAACTCTTGGGTTTTCTAGATATAAATCATGACATTAACAAATACAGCTATTTTAATACCTTCGTCACCAGTGTTTACGTCTTTTGTTTCTTTGACATGCCTTATTTTCAATGCTAAGATTTCTGTCTGTCTTAAATAGTAGTGCTAAAAATGGGCAACCCAGTGGGACTTCAGTTTTTAGCTGGAAAATTTCTAGTGTTTCTTCATTGAATAGCATACAGTACGTAAATATGTGTGTGAGACTACATAAACATATGTAGTCTCATTTTTTTCGTAATAGAAGGTAAGATCTTTCTACTCATTTTGTAATAATTTAAACATAATGAGTGCTATGTTATCTCAAAGACTTTCTCTGAAAATTATGTGACAGTTTAATTTTTTTCTTATTGCTATGTTTCTTTGCTCCTCCTATATTAAATCATCATTGTATTCTACTTGCAAATCCTATGTAGCTATTACCAAGATGTTTCCAAGTACTGCTTTGGTCAGTTTGTGGTTGTTGTTTCCTATGTTGTCATGTGGAGCACTGTCACAATAATTACCTCACTTTAAGCTTAGGGGGCAATGTGGGAGTCTCAACAATCCACATGGTTCCCTCTTTAGTTTTAGAGATATTATTTTAGATCAGAATTCAGGAGCTCAGTCTCAATCCCTCTGAGTCCCCAGTTAAGAAAATTTCTAACATTTAGGCATCTCCCACACAGCCGCTTTCCTAGACTTCATGATCTCCAGAGACTCACCATTCTGCAAGATGAGATCAACTCCCACCTCCTCAGCACCCCCTGTTCCTGGGGCCCCTCCCTCCCTCTGATTGGAGAGGATGGAAGGTGGGCATTGGACACCTCTTCCCTGATCCTCCAGCATTTAAGAAGAGCTCTCTGGAAATGCACCTCATTGTTTCTCACCCAGCTACTTTCCTGAACTTCATAATCTCCAGAATCTCATCATTCTGCAGAATAACATCACCTCTGAAACTCTCACCTCCTCAAATCATCTTCTTCCCTGGCTGCAGGACTTCTTCACTCCTCCCCATTACGTGTTGTTTTCCTCCATTAGATTTGAGCTTCTTGGGGGCAGGGACTTTCATGTGCCCTTCTTTGTACCCCAGCACTTAGCTAGAGACTTCGCTGATGCTGAATGCCTGTCACATAGTAAGTGCTTAATGAATGTTTCCTGATTCTGACTATTGATTCTGAACTTGGGCTCACTGCTTAATTTGGCCTTTATATCTCTTTCTAGTTAGTCTCTCACTTCTTTGTGGTTGGGGCAAAATTCATTTTACTGGAAACATTTAGGTAATAAAATAGCAGATTAGAATTACATTGCTGTGGATGGACAGATACTAGGAAAAGAAATTATGGAAAGAGCCAGTCTCTTTTGGGGACCAACTTCAGTCCAAGTCTTCAACTCTTAGGAGCCTATGAAGCCAATTACCATCCTCGCTATCTCCCTTTTCTGCTGGAATTCAACCCTTCATTTGATCCTCAGAGATGTGTTAGAAAGGCATGCTTACTGTAGTGTCTCTCATTGCAGACCCCAGAAATTCTTCCTCCAGTGATGAAATAGCTACTTCCAATTAGACAAATGCCTTAGGATGTGACCAAGTCTCTCACACAACATTGATTAATTCAGGGAGGTGCACAGCTCCTGCTCAGCTCAGTTTTGATCTATTGATAGAATGAATCAATCAGGAGGAGCTAATAGAGGTAACACCCCATTTGAATGGATGAGATAATCCATAGCCCCCATCCTTATATTCCCAATGATAGGCTGAGCTCCCACAAGTCATGTGAGGCCTTCATTTTGAGGAGGTGGGACTAGAGGGGACTAGCAGGGCCCTTCTACTCCCAGTCTTTGATCCCGTGATGCAGCAATAAGCTTCTTTCTTATTCCAGGCAGGAGACACGCTGGACAGGGCTGGGGAAGGAGGGCCCAGCTTTCCCAAATGGAAGCCTTTTTAAACTACATCTGTTCTTTCTCTGAATAGTGCTGCCTTAGGAAGCAGCAGAGTCTTTCGTCTGGATACCGAGATGGGGGAAAGTGGGATATCTGTGGTGCTCACCAACTATGAGCTACTGGAGCTATCTGAGTGTGAGCGTGTGCGTGTGTGTGTGTGTGTGTGTGTGTGTGAGTGAGAGAGTGTGAGTGTATGTGAATGTGAGTGAGACTGTGTGAGTGTATGTATGAGAGAGTGTGTGTGTATGAATGTGTGTGTAAGACTGTGTGAGTGTGTGTGTGTGTGTGTGTGTGTGTGTGTTTGAGAGAGAGAGGTAGAGAGAGAGAGAGAGACTCAAATTCATGAAACAAGCCTTCTGGAGAGAAGAAACAATTTCTGTATCATAGAGACATCACTGACACTGAGAAAAATGCACACTAGCACACTTCTTCCTTTCCATCTTTCCTATCTTCCCCCTTTCCTTCTTCCCTCCCTTCTTCCATTCCTCCTTCTTCCTTCCCTACTTTTCTCCTTTCCTCCTTTCTTCCTTTTTCCCTTCCTCCATTACATCCATCCTCCCTTCCTCCTTTACTCCATTGCATCCTTCTCCTTCCCCTGCCTCTATTCTTTCTTTCCTCCTTTATTCCTTTCCTCCCTTCTTCCTTTTCTCCCCTTCTCCATTATATCCTTCCTCCTTTTCTCTTTCCCTTCCTCCCTTCCTTCCTTTTTTCCTCCCTTTCTCCATTTCATCCTTTTTCCTTTCCTTCTTCCATTTCTTCCTCCATTCCATCTTTCTTCCTTTCTTCTTTTTGACCCTTTTTCCCTTCTTTCCTTCACATACTCCTCCCCACCTCTACCTTCCAGAAGCTTGAAGATAGTGAGACTTCTTGTAGAACCAAAGTTGGTTGGAGATGTGAAGTGAGATGTTTTCTGGGGTTCTACCCTCAGAAATGAAAGTTCTACTGGAAATGGGGCCCATGTTTCCTTCTTCCTGTGGTCATTCCTGCTGCATAACCTCTAAATCTGAAAAGATTTGCTTTCAAAGTAAAGCAGGACTGGTTAGTGAGGTCAGATGGAGACAGAAAAGAGAAGCGATTGAGGAAGGTGGGAGGAGAGGCCAAAGCAGAGGAAAGAGGGAAGATGAGAGGCAAGACAGGAGAGGGAGGGAGACGATGGCCAAGGAGAGACCCATGGAGGACTGCAGGCCCATCAGGCCTTCTCTGACACTTCTTGGAGCTGATTACTTCATGATTATTTAATCATCTAATCATCCTTTTGCAGCTTCTCTCCAATCAATGTTTGATGGGCCTGGAAATTTCCCAAGTCTGATAAGCTCTTTTCTTCCCTGAACCACAGACAGCAAGGGAAAAGACACTGGGCCCCCTCACAGCCTGGCAGACCTGTGTGTCCTTGAATGCTGGGAGCAGAGCTGCTAGGACAGCTGTCCTGCCAGTCACTGAGCGCCTGGACGATCAAACGGTCAGTCAACCAACAAGCACCTACTAATCAGCTAGTCTGTGATCCGTGCTAGGGATCAATAGACAAAAGTGAGTCAGCCACTGACTTCCCGGAATGGAAATGCTTTTTATTTTGTTTTTAATTTCAGATCCAAGATTCTTCCCTCCCTCCATGCCCCCACACTCATTGAGAAAGCAAGAGCATGTTATCCCTTATACATCCAAAGTCATGCAAAACACATTTCTGCATTATCTAAGCCCCATCCCCCAAAAGGCAGAGAAAATAAAGGAAAAAACATGCTTCAGTGTGCCCTTTGAGAGGCTCAGTTCTCTCTCTGGAGCTGGATAGCGTTCTACACGAGGAGCCATTTGGAACTCTGGTAGATTGCCGTATTGATCAGTTACTAAGTCTTTCACGGCTGATAATTGCTCACACTGTTAACTGTCTACATTGTTCTAGCTCTGCTCACTTTAATTTGTATCTGCTCATATGGGTCTTAAGAGGTTTTTTCTGAAACCCTCCCCATCATCATTTCTTTTGTTTTTGTTTTTTTGGGTTTTTTTGGTGAGGCAATTGGAATTAAGTGACTTTCCCAGGGTCACACAGCTAGTAAGTGTTATGTGTCTGAGGCCAGATTTGAATTCAGGTCCTCCTGACTGCAGGGCTGGTGCTCTATCCACTTTGCCACCTAGCTGCCCCACCCCATCATCATTTCTTACAACATCCAGTAATAACTTGTTCAGTCATTCCCCAACTGATGGGCATTCCCTGAGTTTCCAATTCTTTGCTACCACAAAAAAGAGCTGCTATAAATATTTTTGTACCTCTGGGTGCTTTTCCTTTTTCTTTGATTTCCTTGGGATGTAGATCTAGTAGTGATATTGCTGGGTCATAGGGTATGTACAGTTTTATAACCCTTTGGAAATAAGGAACTGACATTCTAAAATGGGAACCACGAATATATTAAAGCATTTACAAAACATATACAAAAAAGTTAAAGGCAAATTCTGGAGATCTGGGACAACTTCAGCAGCTGGGGGTGGAAGGGAAGACAGGAAAGGATTCATGTAGAAAGCAACTTCTAAAAGGTGGAGGTGAGGAGGGAATGTGTGCCAGGTATGAGGAGCCTGTGTCTTCTGGAGTGCAGGGCAGGACAGAGCAGGGTAGGACAGAGCAGGGACACCTCCGGGAAACACGCAACAGGGGTAGGAGACAGATCCAGCCTTTGGTTTTGGAGTGGAAGTGCCGTGTGACTGTGGCTCACATCCCTGAATGCCCCCACCCCTGGCCCCCATCCCTCCCTGACCCAGGAAAGTCTCTTCCCATAAAAGACAAAAGGATTCAGACATCTCATGAGAGATGAATCAGATTGTCAACCTTTCACCTGTTGATATAAAAGGAGTGTGTAGAGGGGAGAGAAGGGAAGAGAAGGGGGTGGGAACCAAACCTAGACTCCTGGGCACCGAATGCCCAAGTCAGGTCTCAGCAGACAGGACCTCTCTAAGGCTCTGCCCAGAGAACTTCTTTAACAGGACTCAGGGCACAGACTCTCTGGCTTAGGGCTCGGGCCATGGGAACTCTGGGATCGAGCTCATCATGGGACTATGATGGCAGTGGGCTTTAAGATTATGCCATATATGGATGAGTTAAAGGACCTGCGGATATTTAGCCAGAGGAAGACAAGCTTTGGGCAGGATGTCACAGCTGTCACCACATATCTGGAGAACTATCTGTCACGTGAAAGAAAGATTGGACTTATTCTGCTTGGCTCCAGGGGCCAAAATCAGGGAAGATGTGCAAAAAGGTAAAATTAGAGTGAACACAAGGAAAAGCTTCTCCTAAGCTGGAGCTGGAGGAGATGGAAAGGGCTTCCTCTGGACATAGGGAGGGCCCCTCACTGGAGGCCTTCCCACAGGGGCCAGATGACTATCCATTTGTTGGACACCACCTTGTTCAGGACCACATTGGAGCAGACACCTCAGACATCCGTCCCAGGACTGAGACCAGAGACTTCCAGTTTGAACAATTGTTTCCTCGCCGTGTGTTGAAATGCGACACACTCAGACCATGTAGAAAATAATCCATCTACTAGTAAGTCAAGTGAACTCAGCATCCTCTGAATGAGGCTGTCTTGAATAGGAGCCAATGCTGTTCCCCAGTCATTTGCTCTGAGACATGAACGAGACGTGTCCTTTGCCAGCTTCCAGTGTCGCCAAGGTCACCTCGTGGCCAGGTCCTTTGGGAATAAGGGCAGCATTTGTAGAGCATGGAAAGCCCTTGTCTTTAAAGGAGCCCATCTGACCAGGACTCCCATTTCCTCCTCATCACGTGACGCTGGCGTCATTCGTCCTGCTTTCAGGTTCAGTGCTGGGACAGCTTCAAACAATGACAGCTGTCACAGAAACGAAAGGCCTGACTCCAGACGGGGCAGGAAGCGCATCGCCAAGGTCTCTGGGGTCTCCAGGCTGAGACAGGACGACCACCTTTCCTGGGCTGTTTTACAACAGAGGCTAGACACCATGACTTCTAAGGTCTCCACTGGAGACCTTGAAGGCCGAACCAGATAAAATTCAGGAAGGAAAACCATGTGGGTACAAAAAAGAAACCTTCATGATGAGACAAAGAAGCTAGGAGGTCGAGTGGCTGGCAAGCTCATGATGAGTCAGCAGTGGTACCTTGTAGCCCAAGAAGCTAATGTGATTTCAGGCTGCCTTATGGGATCAGAGCTTCCTGGAACAATGGGGTAAGAGGCCCACTGTTCTCTGCCCTGCTCAGAGACCCCTGGGAGTCCTGTGCACAGTTGTAGGTACCCCAATTCCAGAATGACACTGATGAGTTGGAGAGGGTCCAGAGGATGACTAGGATGGGGGAAGGTCTGCAATCCTTATCTTATGAGGATTAATTGAAGGAACTAGGGATGTTTAGCCTGGAGAAGAAAAGGCTCAGGGGTCTGTCCAAAAATCTGAAGGCAGAAGGATCAGATTGGGTGATTGATTCAGGATGCAGAGCTAGAAGCTGTGCAAAGAGAGATATTGAGGCCTGATGCCAGGGAAGTCTTCCCAGCACTTAGAGCTGTCCCTGAGTGGAGAAGGCCCCTCAGCATATGGCAGCCCATCCTGAGAATTCTTCATAAAGTGAATGTAGGGTTAGAGGTAGGTGTGCCTCATCTTTGTGAGGTACAATTAAGAGATGATCCAGGGGCAGCTAGGTGGCACAGTGGATAGAGCCCTGGAGTCAGGAGGACCTGAGTTCAAATCCGGCCTCAGACACATAATGCTCACTAGTTGTGTGACCCTGGGCAAGTCACTTAACCCCAATTTCCTCACAAAAAGAGGGGATTCATTTTTACATATAGCTTGGACTAGGAAGCCCCCGAAGTCCAAATCAATCATCCAAAAAAGTACCTATAAAGTACCTACTATGTGCCAGGGACACAAAGACGAAATGATGGCTTCTGTTCTGTGTTTGAACTTTAGACAGTAATGCTGGACAATCAGAGAGTCACAGAGCTAATCAATCCCATCTGCTCCTCAGGAACTAACTCTGATTTCCAACTGCTGTTGGGACTTGTATGCTGCCAGCCAGGTTAGCCATTCATTAGAGGAGTGACCTGAGACTAGGAGTCTGGGGGAGATAAGCCTCTTCGGGATGCCTCAGGCTTTAGATCTATACCATTGATGGGGTGTGGCCTTCCAACTAGCTCCTGAGCTGCTAGAAAGCACTACTTAGGCCAGAATTATTCAGTTATAAAAATCAAGATGAGGGAGCCTGAGTCTGAGATGACTTCTAGAAAATCCTGGACATATCCAGAATGAAAGGTTTTCATCCTGATCTCTGAGATCTCTGAGCAGGACACCCAATTTAAGCTGGTTTGTTTGCCTGTAATATTCCTGTTTGCAATCTAGTCCTCGATTTCTGCTGATTACATGAAACATGTAAATTTATGGTGATTTTTCATTCACAGTCAATGGAAATTTTCCAATTAGCATCTCAGGCCCAAGAAAGACTCCAATTTTTCCCCTTTTTAGCATCAGAGTCTAAATTAGAAATACAATTTATCCTCCCAGTAAACTTAACACTGGTGAGGTTACTTTAGATCAAGGATTCTTAAGCTGAGGCTCATGAATTTGGTGATAGACGTAGATAGATAGAGAGACAGACAGACAGAAAGACAAAGATCAGTAAATATATAGACAGAAAGATGGAGAGAAATGGATAGGTGGATAGATAATCATATCCCAATATAATTGATTTCCTCGTAATACTATATCCTATATTTTGTGTATTTAAGAATATCACTATGAGAAGAAGTCCATAGGGCTTTCACAGACTGACAGAGGTCTATGATGTCCAGAAGGTGAAGAACCCTGGCTTTAGGTTATTTTTTGGTTGAGGAAGGGGAGGACACAGGATATAAGCATCCAAAAACCTAGAGACTAGAGGATTTCAGTTGTGAGTTCCTCAAGACCAGCGACTGTTTCATTTCAGTCTTCACATGCTTAGCCCCTGGCACCATGCCTGGCACACAGTAGGTGCTTAATAAGTGCTTGCTCAATTGAATTTTTAAGGAAATGCAGCTTTTTAAATTTTGACAATATCCAGTGACTCAAATAAAATAATGGCAAGTTGGGGTTGGGGTTGGCAGAATCTTCAGGTCTCTGGGTCAATGCGTAAAATCCTGTGGAATCACTACTTGTTCTTCATGCAGACATCAGGGCTGCTAGAGGTGCTTTAAATGAAAGTCTGATGCTTTCCCTGGAATTGAAGTTTCACACCTGTGAAGTCTGCACTGCCTTGTGATGTTTGCCTGGAAGCCAGAGAGCATAGCTGGCCCTAGGCCCTGCGATAGACTTGATCTTCTTGATGAGGTTGGGATCTGGGCCCCAGAAAGGAAAAATCCCGAACTTTCCCACATGGCCAAATCTCTGGCTTTCACCTGAGGCTATAATCCCATCAACTGGCCTTTCATTGTGGCTACACCCAGTCTCCCCTCCATTGCCTTACCTCCCTATGGCCCTTATTTCCCACCCTTAATCCTAGCTAGGCTCCATTCTCCCTTGGAGGTCCAGGTCCCAGGAGTTCTGTTCACCCCAGTTTACTGGCCACTACTAGGTCCCTCCCACAGTCTTTCTGTATATAAGGTCACCTTGTCTACATTTACATTAAGATGCTGAGATTATAAGAATCTGAGCCGTGGTTGGATTTTAAGAATCTAAGCCATGGCTAGATTCCCCTGAACCCCTAAACCACAACATTTTGGTGGCCCATACAGGGAAACTGCCTGACCCCAAGTTCTTCTCCAGCCAAGACTGGAAGGTATGTAAACCTCCCCTCTCTCCTTTCTTGCTCTGCAGTTGGGGTCGCTCTCCAAGCACCAAGGCTTGGAGGTGCTTTTTGGGCAGACAGTTACGAGGCTGTCTCACACTCAGCCTGACGCTCTCAGGCTCTCGGTCCACTGGGTCAGTTCAAGGCCATGGACCTGGGTATGCCTTCCTTAGTATACAGGACAAGGATGGATGCCCTATCCAGAAGTGTATGATTTCACTTGGTGCTAGGAAATTAAGGAAAACTGCAGTTGTTTTTTGGTTCCCTGAGGCTTACTTACTCCCTTCCCTCTGCACCTCTGAATCCTCCTTCATGGAGGTTACAGGGAAAGTTAGAACAAGTAAAAATATCTTGGCAGATTCTGGAGGTTTTGTGATTGATCATTAGGGAGTTTTGAAACACCTTTGATTTTGCCCTCCTCTACTTGGGAAAGGAAGGAGGGGTGAGGGGCAGCAGCTACGGCATGGGCCCCACTGGCAATAGCATTGGGCTCTGGGGCAACCTTTGCCTGGAAGCATCACCTAGGTTCAGCACATCCTGCTCAAGGTAATGAAGCTAGCCTCCAAACTTGGGTAAGCATGCTCTTTTAAATTTGGAGTTTTAACTGTTAATGATGAGATGCTGATTCTCTGTGTGATTAGGAAGTGCATTTTAACAAAACTGAAGTCACCTGATTAGTAATGGGTTTGTTTCAAGTTTCAAATTGGTGAACTTTCTGTATCAGTTATGTCAAGCAACTTTTCATAATTTGGTTATCGCTAAAATAATTTATGTATTGTTGGTTATTGTTTTAATGTGTAAACTAGCCAAAAAGTTTGTTTCGGTTATGTATGGCTTGCTGAGAATTTGCAAGTGTATAGAAATCTCTAATGATTGACTTTTTACATTAGGATAAATTTAAGTTTGAGATGTAAATCCTGGAAAAGCTTTTCCTAAGCTGTGATTACTAAAATTTGCTGTTTGAGGTAAAAGCTCATAGGATTTTATTTTGAGTTGTCTGATGGGTCATAATCCATTGATAACAATAATCCACCATCTGAGAGAAATGCCACAAGCTACTCAGAGAAGGTGATACTGGTGGGAAGTCAATATCAGGAAAAGCTGAGAGGACAATTTTAGCCTCAGTCTAAGATGGGATCCTCCTGGCTCAATTTCTCCATGATGTTTCTTTGAAAGGGAATGTTACCCACCTGGCTATTCCTGAGTCTGGCTATGAGGTGGATTTGATACTGCATGGTTGGAAAACTGAATTATCTGAATCCAAACAGAGCTAAGGATGTTTTATGCTAAATCTAGTCCTTTCTTTATATCTGGGCCCTGCAGTTTTTTTCCTGTCAGGTTTATGTCTTCCAGACCATGAGCCATTCACCTACAGTTGGTAGCAAATAACGAGTACCAGCCTATGTCCCCACATGGTTCCCTGGATGCAGCCTATGTTCATTCCAGTCAATCTCCTCTTTGGGACCCCCTCAAGGCAGAGACAGCTCTACACCCCTTGCCAGCAGGAAGCAGTTTCAGAAGCTGAGACCTTCGCCCCTTACTCCAAAAGAATTTGGGCCCCATTTGTTTGAGGGGGGAATGATGGGGTTGGGATCTGGGCCCCAGAAAGGAAAAACCCTAGACTTTCCCACAAGGCCAAATCTCTGGCTTTCACCTAAGGTTATAATCCCATCAACTGCCCTTTCAATGTGGCTACACCCAGTCTCCCCTCCATTGCCTTACCTCCCTATGGCCCTTGTTTCGCACCCTTAATCCTAGCTAGGCTCTATTTTCCCTTGGCCATGAGGTACAGGTCCCAGGAGTTCTGTTCACCCCAGTTTACTGGTCACTCCTAGGTCCCTCCCACAGTCTTTCTTTATATAAGGTCCACCTTGTCTACATTAAGATGCTGAGATTCTTAAAATCTAACTGTGGCTTAGATTCTTATAATCTAGCCATGGTTTAGATTCTTAAAATCTAGCCACTGCTCAGATTCTTATAATCTAGCCACAGCTTACTCATGTTCGAACTCCTTAAGAGTCTGCCCAATGTGATGGATGTTCTAATAAACCTTGTTTTTGGCTGAAAGAAGGCTTGGGTCTAATTCTTTTGGGCAGCACCCATGTGTTGTGGTATTGGGATCCCAGCACCCCAGGACCCCTGAACCGCATCACTCTGATTTACCAACCGCTGGAATCTGCAGGAATAAGGTTTCACTGAATCTCATTTCAATGGCCAAATCAACTTCCTTTCCAGTTTACCTGGGACAGGAGCCCCAAGGAGGAGCCAAAGAGTCCTCAGTTCTATCTTGCTCTGTTGAATATTGCTGCCAGCCATCAGTTAATCAGGTGGCCAAAAGAGAGATGTTGTGAGGAAGGACTTTGGGCCTCATATAAAACATGCCCAGGATGTAACAATGATCTTATGATTTCCCTTCTTGTCAGCTTGCTCTGCTTTCTGCCCCCTGCCCATACACCCCAAAGCTCTCAGCATTTTCTTGGTGCCCAGGGCCTCTCTGGCAGACTGCCATCCATTGTTCTACAGCTGTCTAGCTCCATGGTGCGTCTGGAAGAGATGAAAGTGCTCCTGACACTGACTCAATGTACGTTTGGATGCCCCCCAAGAGACGAATGGTCCTGTGGAAACATCTGGAGAGGTGGAGGCTGCGGGCAAATAACTCAGATGGTGTGTCAGGGATGGAGAGCTCCCAGGGTGGCTTCAGGAGCAAGTCTGGTGGAGCAAAGCCTATAACTGTGCCTGAAGCCAGGGGCTTGACAAGCCCCTCATCAACCTTCTGACCCAGGACTAAGGAGGTGATGGAGGGAGGCATCCTGCAGAAGGCTAGGGGAGAGTCATCACAGATCGTCTCTAGATCTCTAGAATGGGTGCAAGCTTCCTGGGTTGGCACAAAGCCAGATCAAGGAGGTTAGTCTGGGCAGGGCACCCCTCTTCCAGACAAGTGACCTCCACCAGACAGCAGGACAGGTGATGGCTGTGGCAGAGAGGTCACAAGGAAGGAAGGGAGCAGGTTCACTGGTCATCATATCATGTGTTGGTCACCCTCCCAGGCCATGGATTCAGATCCCCACTCCACCCTGCTTACTCTCCTGCAGCAGTTCCTCCCCTCCAGCTTCTAGCATCTTTCCTACCAAGTGCCATCCACAGCTAGGCATGCTCCTCCAGATGAATTTGGACCCGGGCAGACACAAGACCTAGCCTCATTCTTTCCCTGGAACGCTCCCTCACTTTTCAGCAGCCCCCTCCCACCAGAAATTTGTCTGTTTCTGATGTTTCTATCCTAGAATGTAAGCTCCGTGAGAGCAGGGATGCTTCATTATTGTCTCTATACCTCCATCTCCTAGCATAAATCATAGGAGCATTGGAGTCTAACCCTAACCTGCATTTTACAGATGAGCAAACTGAGGCCCAGAAAAATGGAGAAACTCACCCATAAAAATAGTGACTTCATAAACCCTTGTCAGATGGATGGATTCCTGGGCTTTTCCCAGGCCTGCCTGACTTGAGATAACAGCCAGCCCAGTAAGCATGGCGGGAGGACAGGTTTTTGTCATGGAGTTGACTGGAGGGAAAGCAAGTGCTGACCCATAATGACTTCCAGGAGCCAGCTGGGGCCATTCCCTGGCATGCAATGGTTAGCACAGAGCCCCCACCATCATATTGGAATTGTACAGAATATACCTGCCATTGTGTTCAGTGATCCCAATGGTTCCCAACAATCCCCCCAGAGATCCTAGATGTCAGGCTTGTCTGATGGATACTACAGCCCAACCTGGTAGAATTCCACACTCGGGGCTGACGCCCCACACCCTGCCCAAGGTTGTGGGGATTTTCTATGAAGTCAGGGCCGAGGCAAGAGAGGTGGGGGCTGGGATCCCCCTTTGTAGCAATGTGCTCTGACCCAGCTCTCTCAGAAAACTGCTCAGAGCTTGGACCTCACCACCACCCATCCCAACAAGGGCTGCTCTTGTATGTCTGAGGAGCTCTGTTCCACTTAATTCTGTGGCAAAGCCTAACAGTCTTCATGAATCCTGGGGCTTCATTGTCCATCTGTTCACATCTAATGAGGAATATTGATGAATTGTCGCGCAAGGGGGAAAATAAAGGCCAGTATGAGCATCGTCCATCTAGGGCTCTACTCACCTCTGCTCCTTAGTTCAGAGCTCCCGTGGATGCTCATTTCAGCAAAGAAAAGGGGGTGATGACAAGAGCCAACATCACTCTAGCGCCCTCCAGTTTCCAAAGTTCTCTAACCATGTTGAGAGGGATGTGGAGTAGTAGACAGTCAGTCTCAAACCCGGGAAGGTCTGGGTTCAAGTCTCACTTTGGATGGGTACTCACCACGTGCCTGGGCACATTGACAAACCTCTCAGTGGCCCAGGCTAAGACTAGAAGGTGCTCCCCTGCATCGGGAGAGGGCGTTGTTTCCTATCCCAGTGAAATCCCAGGAAGGTCCAGTCTCTCTCCCATAAGTACGTTCTTTCACTGGATTTCTTAACAGTGCTGTGAGGATTGGCATGTTACTAGCTATCATTTCTCTAGCCTATTAGTGATTTTATCTGATTCACATTAGTCCCATTTCCCAAATGAGGAAGCTGTGCCTCAGAGAAGGGATGCAGAATCAATCTAAGCCTTCTAATTCCTGAACACATCTCTTATGCCCTTGCCTCCTCCTCAAAGTGACTAAGCATCCTTGCCAGTCCTCAAGTGGCATGAATGCTGGGCCCTTCCCATCCCAGCTGCCCTCCTCTGCACACTCTTTGTCCTTCTCGAACTGTGGCCCCAAGACTGAGTACAAGACTCCTGGTGGAGTCAGAGGGAGGCAGAGAGCAGGGGACCAGTGAGAACAACACCTCCACATTCTCATTAGCTTTTTCCACTTGTGGACTTGCAACTGAGAATGTTCACCTTTCATCTTCCTTGGGGCAGAGAAGCATAGACCCCCGCCACCCCCTGGTCTCCTCAGTGTTTAAACATGAGCCTCTGATCACGTCTGGCCAGGACGTACTCTGCTCAGTCAGTGCGCTGCTCTCCAGGAGAACAGAGACTTTGTCCTGGCCCCTCCCCACCTCGTGGCACTGCCCAGTATAGGGGCTGTTCTGTGACCCTGAACCGGACTGGAAAGGTTTTCTTTGTAACAAATGGGCCTATAGCTCAGGGGAGGTTGTGTGGCCTGTATGCACCTGCACTTGACTTGCTAAAGGTGTTAATTCCTCATCAAGGGCTCCTTCCAGGCCCCCTGGAAAGAAACATTCGCAATTGGATGAACCAGCATGTGCATGCTCATGTGTGTGTGCATGTGTGCACGTGCGTTCACAGGCGCAGAGCCTGCGGGCCTCAGAGTGGATGGGAAGGCCAGCTCTTAATGGACCCAGCCCCCACTGACTGTCCTAAGATGGCATTAATTACCAGAGACAAGTCAGGCTTTTATCTAATAAATACCCACAATGCTTGTCATTGTAAAAGTGAGTTTGCCTTTTCAGATAATGGATTTTCTAATTCCTTTGGGAGGGCTCCTTCATCACTTAGTAATAGAGGGAGTGGGTGGAAAGCTGTGAATAAGCTGCCAGTGGGCGCCATCCTGCAAACGCCTGCTGAGCCCCTGGTCTGTGCCCAGGCCATACTGGGTCAGGCCCCGGAGAGAAGACAGGTGAGTTTCAGCTCCCTTCTGACCCTCGGGGAGGTTACCAGAAAAGAGGCACAAATAACAGTTACACAAAATGTGATTGCCAGAGCCTGTGGGACACAGAAGTCTGGGGCTCCATGAGGTTCAGATGGGTACAGGTCATGGCCAGCTGGCAGATCAGGGATGGACTCCTGGTGGGAAGAGGGATTTGAAAGATTTCAGCTGGCAGGATGCCATGCCCAGGCATCTTGACCCATGCTCTGTCTGCTGCTAGGCCTTGGCCTGGCAGGCAGGAGAGTTTATGCAAGTTTAGGCATGTAAAGAAGACCCTGTGACCAGGCCCAGAAGGTAATGGCCTTGCTGTATCCCACCCTGCCCTGACCCCCCCACTGCACCCCTAGGATTACTTGGCTTTTATTTGGCATCTACTCATCTATGTATACTCATCTATATGTAGATGTAGATATAGATATAGATATAGATGTAGATATAGATATAGATATAGATGATATATAGATATATATACACAGACTGTCTCTACCCTGAGAATGTAAGCTCCCTGAAGGCAGGAAATGTTTCATTTTCATCTTTATATCTCACCCAGCTCAACCCCAGCATATAGCAGGTGCTCAATAAATGTTTGTTGGTTGGCTGGTTGGCTGGCTGGTTGGCTGGTTGGCTGGTTGGCTGGCTGGTTGGTTGGTTGGCTGGTTGGCTGGCTGGTTGGTTGGTTGGCTGGTTCTGGTTGATCCATCTGGACTGTGTTCAGCTCCAGGTGCTATAGGTTAAGAAGGACATTGGAAAGCTGGGGAGCAGCCAGGCTGCCAAAGGGTCTCTGGCTCATGACCTGTGAGGATGGGTTAAAGGAATCGTTATCCAGGAAAAAAGAGGGAACTTGACAGCTGTGTTTGGGTTTTTGAAGAAGAAGCATTCATGTAAAATAAGATGCAAACTCCTCCATTTGAACTTTCAAGCTCTTCATGGTCTGCCTCCAGTCAACTGATGACATGCCTTTCCTGCCCTCGGTGCTTCAGCTAAACTGGCTGTTCCCTGAGAACTGCCTTTCATCTCCACCTACAGTGCCTTTGCCCAGGTGGTCCCCTCCCACCCGGGCTGTCCTGTCGCTTTCGCACTGATTCTCCCATCTGCTACTGTGACCAACCCTACCCCACCCCCCAAACCACTGCTGCCATCTTGTACATTCTCATCTCTTAGCATGTTGTCTCCCCATAGCAGACGATGATTTTCTTGAGGACACTCCTGTCACTCCATCCTTGAGAGCCTTGCATAATTAACCTGGCATACAAAAGGCCTTTGTGACTTGGCTGAGTGATTACCTGGACAACAGTTACTACGGGTGGAGGTTGCCAGGGACAGGCTTATGTCTGAGGTCAGTTCAACAATGAGCACTGTCCCAAGGGGAAGGATCTCCCTTTAGAGGGAATGGGAGGGCTTTCCCTCCCCATGGGTCTTCCAGCCAATTCTGGATGTAGTGAAAGGACAGAGAGGCTTGTTCGGGTGCAGGTTGGATGAGGGCATCTCTATGGTCCTTTCTCAATCTGAGCTGCCTACTGGAAGCCCCAGCCTTGGAAGGAGGGGGCTTGGTTGTTTGTATTTCAAGATGTAGACAAATGGCATCTGAATCCAGTAGAGATGCAAAATTGATGTATCACTAAGCGTCTCTGAACAAAATTGGAGAAGAGAAGAAGTAGGTGGGGAGAGCAATTTGCACCATTACTTCCCTGAAAAAAATAAACAGTTGTCATGGAAACAGCAAAATTAGAGATCTGTTTGTTTAGGAAGAAGGCAGGGTGCTAGCAGCCAGGCTGGCACCAACAGCTTCCTTGTGTTGGCTCTCACAGGAAAGAATAAACTGGCTTGGCCTTAGCAAGGAGGCCAGCCCCAAGCAGAGGGAGGAGATCTGAAGGGACATGAGGGGTCAAGGCTTGGTCAGGAGGAAGTACATCCTCTGGGACAGAAGCAGCAGCCAGCATGAGGAGCTGCTCTCAGTGGTCTTCCCTCAAGAGAACCAGGGGACAGAGAGACCACCAGGCAAGGCAAAGGCACGTGGGGTCTCATTGTTTTTAAATGGAAGTTGCAAACTATAGGCCAAGCAGTTTGACTTTGATTCCTGCATCTATTAAGTGCCTACTGTATGCCAAGCACTCCTACAAAGATTATCTCATTTGATTTTGACAGCTGCCTTGAGAGGTCAGTGCTGTTATTATTCTAGTTTTACATCTGAGGAAATAAACTGAACCAGACCTAGGTTAAGTGACTTGCCCAAGGTCACACAGCCGGTGACTGTGGCTGGATTTTGATTCAGGTCTTCCTCACCTGCAGGCCAGTGCTCTATCCTCTGTGCCACTTAACTGACATGGCAAGCTCTCCATTTCAGTCTTCATGTGATGGTTGGGTGTCCAGCACTTTGTTGATGGTGGGGGAGGAGGTCCTGCACCCCTGTCTGGCCTTGGAGGTCCTGGGGAGTGTCTTTGGTACTTTGCCTGGACCCCTCCTTTACATGCATCATGCTCCATGCATCAAATCCTCACTGCTGCCACATGGTGCCCTCTTGTGAGTGCCTTGAGGCATCACGCCAAGTCATACCCTCAATCACTGTAGTCCCAGTCAATCAGTTAGACTGTCAGCAAACATTCCAGGTGCTAGGGGCACAAAGGCAAAAGGGGAACAGCCCCTGATCCAGAGGAGATGGCACTCTTTCTGAGCAGACTGCATGTGCATATAGAAGGATTGACAAATATGTTGCAAAACCAATACAGAGTAACACAGTCAGAAGGAGGCCTTGTAACCTCTGGGTGAAGGACCAGGCTTCATGGAAAAGGCAGGTTTGAGTTGAGTTTTGAAGGAAGCAAAGGATGCTAAGAGGCAGAGGTGAGAAGGGAGGGCATTTCAGGCAGGTGGGAATGCCAGTGCAAATGTCTGGAGATGGGGAATGAGGTATATCATACTGAGGAATAGTCCTTAGCACAGTGTAAATGCATAATAAATGTTTGTTGAACTGAAGTGTTGAATTCGATGTTATCCATCTGCTCAAACCTTTCAATGCCTTCTTATCACCTCCTGAAAATATTCCACACAAGCATCTCCACAACCAATCCCATCATTAGATTGCTTTCCCCCCATTCCCATGCATGGAGTCTAGGCTCCAGCCCAACCAGACCCTCACTGTCCTTTGTGCCTTCCCCAAACTCGCAGGAAGCTCGACCTCTGAATTCCCATTTCCCTCTGTTGAAATTTCACCCATCCCCCAAGGCCCAGCTCAAACGCCCCTCCAGGCATGAACCCTTCCCTGATTTACTGGGTTCTCTTTGCAGCCTCTGGGCTAATTCCCTGTGCTCCTATGAAATGACATCCTGCTCAGGGTGCAGCCAAAGGGCTTCCCCTGGAGAGGAGGCTCCAGGAATCAGGGACCAGCCTGTGACTAGCTCTGATCCTACATTAATGCGCTGGCCTGTCCTCACCTTCACCATAGTTCTTACCTGAGGAGGAATAAGTTTCCAGGCCCCTAGGGAGGCCTTCCAGGGCTGAGGCCCCGGCCCCTGCCCCAGAGCCTGCCCCAGAGCTTCTCCAACTCCGGGTCCATGACTTCTTTTCAATACACTTCTTGAGAGGGTCTGCCACCCCCCCCCGCCTCCAGCTCACACATGCACACACACACACACACACACACACACACACACATGCACACATGCAGACACACGTGCATGCACACACATGCAGACATGCATCCATGTGGGCACACACACGATGGCCTGTGTGCTGTCTGTCTCTCTGCTTTCAGGTGACATTCATATTTCCACAAGGCTCATCCTCTCCTCCCAAAAAGGGCCCTCCTTTCTGAGCACCCGTGGAAAGACACCTTCCTTGTCCAGGGACCGTGGAGCAATTCAGAGGGAGCGTCCGGGTCCTCCTGGGGAAGAAGCTGTCCAGAGAGAGGAGAACACAAGGCAATAATACAGGAAGAGCCTGTGCTTCTCTAACACCTGCTGCCAGCCAGGCACTGTGCTAAGCACCTTACAACTATGATCTCATTGGGTCCTCACAACAACCCTGTGAGATCAGCGCTGTTTCCACCTCCCAATTTACAATGGAGTGTTTGAGATTTTCCAACAGATCATCATATTGTCTGCAAAAAGAGATCGCTTTGTTGAAGTGTATCTGAGGCTGTCTAAGCCAGGAGATGGGGGCAGGGGGGAGAAGGCTCATTTGACATGAATTCTGGTCCTGCCCCTGACTGCCTGCAGGCCCTTGGAGATGTAGCTCTGCCTCAGTGGGGCACAGTTTCCATCCCCGTAAAATGGGGGGGAGGGGGGGTTTGCCTCACTGTCCTCTAAGACCCCTCGGAGCTCGAGGGACCCATGTGTCTGTCTGTGCCCATGACGGGAGTTGAGGCCGTGGCCATCAGCCTCATCTCAGGGCACAGGCACTCACTCCCCGGGCATTTCTCTCTGTGAAACCCAATGTGCCTCCAGATGGGGCCATTAACAAATGCCGTGCACACTCTGGCTGAAGCGGGAGGCAAGGATCCTATCATTAAGCACCCTGTATGTCCCAGTGGGTGCTTGGGCATCATCTTCTGGATGCTTCCTCAGATAAAAAGAGAAAAGATCCTTGGGATTGGTGAAGGGAACAAGCACTTATTAGGTGCCTGCTGTGTGCAAGGCACTGTGCTAAGCACCTTACAAGATTACCTCATTGGATCCTCAAAACAGCCCCTCGGGGGGTCTGTGATTATATCCATTTGACAGTTGGGAAACAGAGGCAGGCAGAGGTGAAGTGACTTGCCCAGGGGGCCACATGTTAGGATGTGTCTGAGGCCAGAGTTGAACTCAAGTCTTTTTGACCCCAGGCTCTATCCCCTGCACCACCTAGTCCCACATATAAATGTGCCTGTGTCTGTACACATATTCTATACCCAATTCCTTTACCTCCTCCAGACAAACTCAGAAACGTGAGAAAATTCTGATGACTCCCCCCATTTGGGGGTTCATCTTGTATTCAAAACACCAAAATTTATCAGTCTTGTCACCCTGGACAAGTTGGTTTCTTTCTCCAAATCTCAGTTTCTTCATGTATAAAATGGAGATGTGAACACCAGCATTGCCTACATTGTGAACCTCAAAGGGTCAGTTATTATTAGTGCATTATACAGACTTTCTCAGGCAGTTCAGAAGTACTCTGAACCCAAGCCCATTTCCAGAGATTAATAAATGCACATCATTATCATGATCACCAGCAAGGATTTATTAAGCACCTACCAGGTATGCTAGGTACCAAGGTAAGTGCTGGGGATACAAAGAAAAACAAAAAGCCCCATCCCCTCTCCAAATCTTTTCTCTGGATCTCAAGGAGCCTCCATTCTAATGCACAAACAAAATAAAGAGTAGAAGGAAGGTCATCTCAGATGAAGGCACAAGCAGTGAGCCTAGATAGGGGAGAAGAAGCAGGAAATGTCTCTTGCAGAACGTGGGATATAAGGCTTGAAGGAGGCCAGGGGAATGGAAGAGTTCTGTTGCCCTGTGCCATGTTACCTCCAACAGACTGGTACCTGGGAATGTGAGCCTGATCCGTCATCTGTGTGTGTGCATGCATGTGTGCGCATTTGTGTTTACACACACACTAGCATGTGCACACATGCCTGAACACCTGTGTATGCACGAGCCCACAGAAGGAACATTTGTTCCTTTGTACCCAGGCTGAAGCAGGGCAACAGGTGCAAGGTCTCAGCGCTTAGTAAGCAGCCAATTTCAGACATCTCCCTGCAGCAGGTCTTACCTCCGAGGAGGGACCAGAGAATCTTGGTGAGCTGTTCAAAGTGCCCCAACGGGGGGAGGTTAATTGTTACTATTCCAGGAAATGTCAAGTGATGAGCAAAAACGACTTTGGACCGGGGTCAGTGGAAGTCCCGCCTGCACTCAGCATCCAAAACTCCACTCTGTAGACTGTGCATACAGAGGGGGCTGCTCCTGGTGTTGGCTGCATGGTCCAAGGAAGCTGGATGGATCCCAACACTGGACAGCCAGAACCCAACCCTGGGTGGCCAGAACCTGACTCTGACCTGGCCAGCACTCAACCCTGGGTGGCCAGGACCCAACCCTGGGCAGCCAGAACCTGACCCTGGCTCCTGCTTGTCCTACTTCCTCTCTCTTCTCTCCCTCTCTCACCATCTTTCCCTCTCACTCACTTTTCTCTTTTCCACATTTGCCTCTCTTTAATTCTCTAGCCTTACTTTCTCATTACCCATGTCCCCCAAGCCTCATTTCTGTCTTTCCTCCCTTTTTATTCTTCTCCAGTGGGTTTTAGAGATCCATGGGAAAAGTTCTCTCCTATCATGAGGGACTTTGGAGGTGGGGAAAAACGGAAATGAGGGGCAGGGATTTGGGGAGACACTGTACTTACTAACTAGACACCTCAAGTTTTCTGAACCCTGCTACGTACCAGCCAAATCTCCCCCTGGTAGGAACACCCTGAATCCCGAGCATCTCAGTGAAGGAATAGAGAGCTGAAAACATCTTGAATTTTTCTCCCATGATTTCTAATTTTGGTGAAACTAACAAAATACATAATAAGTGAAATCATATTCAATTTGATTCATACAACATTGTTAAAAGCTTTCAATGAACACGACTGAGCATGATTTGCCACTAACAGGCAGAGATAACCATGGAACAGTCATATTGTCCAATTTATTATTGAGTCGTTTTAGCCATGTCTGACTCTTCGTAACCTCATTTAGGGTTTTCTTGGCAAAGATACTGGAGTGGTTCACCATTTCCTTCTTCAGTTCATTTTACAGATGAGGAAATTGAGGCAAACAGAGTTAAGTGACTTCTCCAGGGTGACACAGCTAGTAGATACCTGAGGCTGGATTGGAATACAGTCCTCCTGACTCCAGGCCCAGGTCTATCCACTGTCCCCACTATGCCACCTCACTGCCCAATGCTTTGGGTTATTTCCATCTTGAAAATAAATTACAGAACAAGTTTTTGCTTTTTATGCCAGCTGTCAGCATATTTTTATGTGAAATATACTTAAAAAACAAAGCATTTCTGTGTTCCATCACCTGGTGGCCAATCTTCCAGTGATATTATTATGATTATGATTATTCCTAAGTTACAGAGGGCTTCCCTATACATTATCTCACCTATATCCCTCTCCATCAACCCTGGGAGGGTCTGGAGGCAGGTATTACACCACCCACGTCATAGATGAGGAAGCTGAGGCTGGAAAAGGTTAAATGACTGGTCCAAGGTCACCCAAATGCTTGGCAACAAACCCAGGAAAAGCAGATCCCAGGTACCCTGAATCAAACCCTGTGTTGTATCTAGCACAACTACAGCATCCTTCCATAGACTAAAGTCGTTGCTATGTGAACTCCTAGGGGAAGACTGAGCTCCAATTACTGTCTGCACCTATCCTCGTGGGAGGGAGTGGCCATCCTCCATCTGCAGATGAAACACAAACCAGCTGAATCATTCTGGTTGCTGCTCAGGCATCTATTGATGGTGCCACAGGGGAGAGGGAATGCTGGTGACCTTGACTCCATGGAGCTTTAGACTGCAGAATCCTTCCCCTAGGCAGTGCGAGACCTGGAGAACAAGAAAGTTCACCCTGAGCTGCTGAAAAAGGACAAAATCAAGACAGTAAAGGTTTTTGGTCCTAGTGCATTTTAATGGTCTTGTCTTAAGCACTCTCCCTTCAAAGAAAAGGGTTCCCTCCCTCTCCTCCCAGGGCCACCAGCTGCCTCTAAGAAAGGAGGAACAGGGAGCTGAGCAGGGAGCTGTCCAGGGTATTGGCAGCCAGGTTCTCGGTGTGGTCCTTGGACCAGCAGCAGCCGCTCATTCTCCTGACCATCCCAAAGGCATTTCGCCTCCACCCTGCTGCACAGCTTTGTAAGATGGCTCCTTCACACTCTGGTCTAGAGGTGAATCCAGAGCATTCTTTTTCTCTGTTGCATGTTTATTTATAAAGGTTTTCTGTGCTTCTGCAGTATCCAAGAGGGTGTCACTTCTCAGCTGCAGTGCCTGGCTTCCCCCAAGGCCTGTTGTAGAATAATTTCATTAGGAAGTAGCACCATGTAGCCTGGCCCAAGGCCTCAGCACAAGCTTCCATCAGAAGCCCAGCCAGACGGTGTGTGTTCCCAACAGCACCCGGTTCTTACTGGGATCAACTGCAATTTCAAGGGCCACTTCCAAGGAGCGTTGGGAGGTGGGCTTTGCTTTCACTTTGCATCTTGAGCCCAGCATCATGGCCTGACATGGACCCATCACTTCTTGCATATGGACTCAATTAAACTGAGTTTCTGGGTGTCTGATCGATTCAAGGGGACAGAAGGGACTCTGAAATAAATAGTATTTTAGTGTAAGAGAGAAATTATTTAACAATTTCATTTTTAGTTCTAAGTTTTCCAAAAAGAAAGAAAAACTTCAGAATCATGGGAGTCAGAGGACCTGTTAGGATCCTCTAGTCCAACCATTTTGTTTCCTACATGCTGAGGCCCAGGTCCAGGAAGGTGACATAGTCCTGGTTTCTTAAGTCCACATCATCAGATTGAATTCCCTCACTTGGCAGGAAGGGAAACAAGTCCAGAGAAGCAGGCCACCTTGCTCAAGGTCACACAGAGAATATGCAGAGACAAAATTTGAACTTAGATCCTGCAACTAGAAAGCCTACATGTTTCCCACTGCACCAGCCTGCCTCCCTATGTAAAGGCAGCAATGAGATGTTAGTCCTTTGTCCAGATACCACGTGGGGCCTGAGTCTCAACTGCCAGGAGCTTAGTCTACTCAACCGAGTCTGAGTGGAAGTACATTCAGGCCACTAGGGGATACTGAGGCAGCTTCTCCAACCTCTCGCTGGCTGTAGACTGGGTTCCTATGGAAGCAACATCAGCATCAACTTGTCCCCAGTTGAGTGAGCGCCCCAACCCAGCCAGCCCCACATCCCACCACATTGGTCAGTGGTGCTTCTACGCTCCCCTTCTCAGGTCCCACAGTGCATGAAGAGGGAGAGTTAGCTCAGTGGAGGGAGGTTTGAATTGCGGCCTCTCTGCTCCCCACCAGAAGGACCAGTCAGACACTTCCATTCTCTGTCCCTACTAGTGGCACCTAACTGGCTGCTCTTCCCAGTGAAGCCCAAGGAATCAGCTGCATTTCATGCTTATCTCATTAGAATGGAAGCTATTTGAGGGCCAGGACTGATTCATGTCTTCATATTCCTAGAGCTTAGCACATGCCTGGCACATAGTAGGTGTTTAGCAAATACTTGCTGATTAATTTCTATGCTCCCCAAATACTCATTCCTCTGAAATCTCTGCCTATGTCAACCCTGGTCAGAGAATCCTGGCTTGGTCCTCTCCTTGGTCTGACTGTACCCCAGCCCAGCCCAGAGAAGAGTCCAAGGAGGAAGCTCTTTGAAAGGAAGATATGTTTCACTGTGTGTGTGTGTGTGTGTGTATAAACATATGTATCAAGTAATCAATCAATAAATATTTATCAAACACCTGCTATGTGCCAGGCACTCTGCTAAGCACTGGGGATACAAAAAGAGGCAAAGGACAGGCCTGCCCTTAAGGAGCTTACAATCGAATGGAGAAGATAACATGTAAACAAATATAAAGGAAGCAAGCTATAGACAGGATAAAAAGAAAATAATTAAAAGAGGGAAGGCATGCTGAAATTAAGAGGGTTAGGGAAGGCTTCCTGTAGAAGGTGGCATTTTAGTTGGGACTTGAAGGAAGCCAGGGAGGTCAGTAGTCACAGAAGAGAAGGGAGAGCATTCCAGGCATAGAGGAGAGACAGAGAAAATGCTGAAGCCCAGAAATGGAGGGTCTTGTTTGTCAAACAGGAAGGAGGCCAGTGACCCTGGATGGAGGAGTATGTGGTGGGGAGGAGGGTGTGAGAAGACAGCAAAGGTAGGTGGGGGCTAAGTCATAAGGAGATTTGAATGACAGAGCTTAGCTCCTGGAAGCCATAGGGAGTCACTGGAGTTTGGGAGTGGGGTGGGGGATGACCAGACCTATGCTTTAGGGAAAATACTTTGTTGGCTCAATGGAGGATGGACTGGAGTGGGAAGACTGGAGGTAGGCAGACCCCCCCCCCCCAACAGCTATTGCAGTAGTCCAGGTATGAGACAATAAGGGCCTGCACCAGGGTGGGGGTAGTGTCAAGACAGAGAAAGGGCCCTATCCAAGAGATGCTACAGAGGTGAAAACAGGCCTTGGTGCCACATTGGATATGGGAGTGAAAGAGAGTGAGGAGCTCAGGATGACTCCTAGGTTGGGAGCCTGGGAGAAGGCTCTTGTCCTCAACAGGAATGGGGAAGGAGGGTTGCTTGGGGAGAAAAATAATGAGTTCTGTCTTGGACATATTGCATTTAAGATGTCTAGTGGGCATCGTGTTCCAGATGCCTGAAAGGCAGTTGGAGATACAAGATTGGAGGTCAGGAGAAAGACTGGGGCAGGAAAGGCAGATTTGAGGATTATCAGTATAGAGATGGTCATTAAATCCATGGGAGTTGATAAGCTCATCAAGTGAAGTAGTGGAGAGGAGAGGAGAGGAGAGGAGAGGAGAGGAGAGGAGAGGAGAGGAGAGGAGAGGAGAGGACCAGGACAGAATCCCAGAGGACACTTGTTGTTAGAGGGTCTGATCTGAAGGAGGACCCAGAAAAGGAGACTGAGAAGGAACTGTCAGAGAGGGAGAAGGAGAACCAGGAGAGGGGGATCCTGAAAACCTAGAGAGAAGAGAGGATCAGGGAGGGAAGCGTGACCAACAACATCAAAGACTACAGAGAGGTCAGGGGGAAGGAGGATTGAGAAAAGATCACTGGATTTGGCAACTTGGGGATCATTAGCAGCTTTGGAAAGAGCAGTTTCAGTGGAAAGGTTGGAAGCTGGATTGTAAGAAGTTAACAAGAAACCGAGAGGTGAAAAAGTGGAAGGAAGCCCCTACTGAAGGCAACTTCTTCAAGGAGTTTAACTACAAAGGGCAGAATAGGACAATAGTTAGCAGGGACGGAAGGATCAAGTGAAGGGGATTTTCAGGACAGGGGTGACATGGGCATGTTTGTAGGCAGTAGCGAAGGAGCCAGTAAACAGGAAGACCTTGGGGATGATGGAGGGGCCAGTCTGCCAGAGGAGAGGATTATTTGAACAAATAGAGAGCCTTGGTCAGGAGAAGGGCCACCTCATCATATGAGACAAGGGTAAAGGAGGAGAGAAGGACAGAAAATGCCTGAGTGATAGCAGATGAGGAAGAGGGGAGAAGAGGCAGCCGCTGGAAAATGGAGTCAATTTTTTTTTTCAAAATATGAGCTAGTTCTCAGCTGAGAGGGTGGGGGAGGGGGAGCCATGGGAGGTTTGAGGAGGAATGAGGAGGTTTGAAGAGCAGCTGTGGAGGGTAGGAGTGAGCAGATAAGTGAGGAACAGTAGGCTTTCAAGGCAGCAGCAAGGGCCCAGGGGAGGCTGTGTGAAAAATTCATAGTGGACCCAGTCAGAATGGTTGTGATTTTCTCCATCTTTGTTTAGCAGAACATGTGTAAGAATGAAGGTGATGAATGGTGGGGGTGATCCAAGGCTGAGGCTTGGCTGGGCATAGTTGGGGATGTGATAAGGGCACAAGAGATTCAAGAGGGGAAGGTGTAAAGCTGAGCTGGTTCACCAAGGAGTCAAGATGTAATCAATATGTAGCTCATGTGATGATGATGAAGATGATGATGACGATGATGATGATGGTGGTGATGGTGATGATGATGATGATGATGATAGCATTTAATGCTTTAAAGTTTACAAAGTGCTTTACATGTGCTAACTTATTTGACTCTCACAACATCCCTGGGAGGTAGGTGCTATTATTATCCCCATTTTACAGATGAAAGAAACTGAGACACGGAGAGGTTAAATGACTTTCCCAGGGCCACACATCACATGTGAATACTGTAGTGTAGATTTTGGGGGTTCTTCCTACTCCTGCCAAAGAGTTGGTCTCCAGAGGATGGCTACTACTTCCTCTCAGGGTTCCAGAACACCCAGGAGGGTTGGAAGTGTCTTTCTAATATTGTAGCTCATTAATCCCCAACGATATGCTGCCCCTCATGATTCTCAGTGACATTAATTAGTAAGAGAGTCTAGGAGGAAAACAAAAAGTTTCTGACACCTTCTCCCACCACTTCATCCAGAAACTGGGAACAATTGGGTTCAGTCTTAGAGAACATCTGTGGCAAAGGGTAACTCAGAGCTCCTGAAAGTCCTTCAGTTGGACTCTCCAGGATGTTCCCCTTAGATATGATGTCACTTTGTTTTTGTTCATTTGTTTTCCCTGCTGGGTTCTCTGTAGAGCCTTGAATCTCTCCAAATAACGTCAATGCAGACACTGTTGTTCCAGGAACACTGCTAGGATGTCAACCAATTAATAAATATTGAGTAAGTGCCTACTATGTGCTAGGCATTGTGCTAAGTGCTGAGGATGCAAAAAGAGGCAAAAGACAGCCCTGACTTTCAAGGAGTTTACAACTAGTGAAGGGATGTCATTGAGCAGAGGGGAGCCCCAAAGCCTGCAGACCTTCCAAAGCTCACAAGGTCCTCCTGCAGCCAAGGAAGAGTTGGGAAGAGGCTAAGGCATCCTCCTCCTCCTCCCCAGCAATTTCTTCTCCTGGCTTTGGCTGGCACGTTCCATCCTGTCTGCTGCCAGGTACTTGAACTGCTCAGTCAGCTCCATGTTTGACACACAACTTCTGTGGTGCGAACAGGTTTCTTTGACCAATCAAAACACACTTCCTGTGCTGTTCCCCACCCCACCCCCTGCCCCAGTTGGCCGAGGAACATTCCACTTGGGTCTAAAGCCTAGGACTGATCACTCCATTGATTCATTCATTCTCTCCCAAATCCCTCTTAATTCCAGTGCATCCCTGCTCATTATTTCCTATTGTGATTGTGAGCTCCTCAGGGCAGGGACCTGCCTTTGGCCTTTCTTGTTTCTCCAGAGCTTGTGAGTACTTAATAAATGCTTATCCCACCAATGGATTGAGGTGTGTTCTCACCTGGTGAAGATGTCAAGGAGTAGCATCTCACACAACTTCAAATGGGGAAGGGAGTGATTTTATTTATTTACTCAATGACCTAGACTGGAGGGGTGGGGAACCTGCAGCTTTGAGGGCATGTGTGGGCCTCTAGGGCCTCAAGTGTGGCCCTTTGACTGAATCCAAACTTCACAGAACAAGTTTGTTCTGAGATTTGTTCTGCTCACATGCACACACACGCGCACATGTACATACACATGCACATGCACACGTACACACACCCTTTAAAATAGCACCAAACATAGCCCACTTTCAGGTGGTATGTGCCAGGTTTGATGGGGGAAAGTGACTGTATTCAGATCTCCTCAGTAATTGTCATCCATGCTGTCAGCCTCCCCCCTCCCCACCTGGGGCGGGGCAGGTTACCCACCTCCTTTTCTCTTGGCCCCACTCTCGCATTCTTTAGCTGCTGCAAATTCTGTGGAGGGCAGAAGGTGGTCTCCCCACTTCACCACTGGAAGCCACTGTCCTTAGCAGAAGGCGCTGTCCTTAACAGGCCCAGCTCCCACTGCTGTCCAGCAGAAAGTTCAGTTCACGTTGGGAGTCTAGACCAGGGGTGCCCTCCCCACAGCCCAGAGGCGGCCCCAGAGAGGAGTTCCCACTGTGGCAACAGCGCCTTCTCTACAATTCTCCTCTTCGGTGGCCCTTATCAAACTTAGGAGGTTTTGATTTTTTTCTTAACCATTTTGAAATGACTTATAATGATCCTAATAATCCATTCATTACTTTCACAAGAACAAATGTGCAGTCCAGTCCATATCTAGGTCACTGGGCTCACAGGCAAACTCTTTTTCTGCTAAATAATAAAAGGCTAGACTAATTGAGTCTGAGTTCTCATTTCACCAGAAGGACCTTGGGGATCCAAAGCCCAGATTTTCAGTTGAAGAGCCCAAGGTCACAGCCCCCTCTCTGGGGGCCAGAGAGCAGCACCCTTGGGGTAGCCCAGGGACAGCAGGGAGCAGCCCCAGGTGTCTGCTCCTGGGGAGGGCCCTACCTGGAATTCTCCTTCAGAAAGAGGTGAGCTCAGGGTGCTTCTGTGTGACTCAGAAGGGGAGGATACTAGGAAAATGTGCCCAAGGCATAGGTAACACTGGAAAGAACCACCTCAATTTCAGCTCTCTAGGGCTCCCCATGAGCATAAACCCGGGGGGGGGGGGTAAGCCAAGTCATATCATTAGACAAAAAATCGACAAAGTCTCCTTCTGATAACCAAGTCAGTGTCTGAAAGGGAGCCGAGCCGGGAGGCAGAGCTGCCTGGGGGGCAACCTCCTGGTGCTGTGCTCTTCCTGGGGAGCTGAATGTGCCATCACCGCAGAGATACATCTGCTGCCTGAGGCAGAGACTGGAGATGGAGCTTCCACCCCCTGCTTTTGGGAAGAATGAGCCTGGTACCTTCAGAGACAGCACTTTTGTGGAAGGATGAGGTCAGAAGCCAGATTATCAGAGTGCGAGGAAAGTGGAAGTGCCCATCGTAGAGGGCCTTAAGAGAAATGATAGGTATTTGGGGATAGAAGGACCAAATAGATATTTTTTCAAGATGAGGAGACGTGGGCATTTGTGATTCCCATTTTACAGTTGAGGAAACTGAGGCAAACAAGTTAGTGATCTGCCAAGGTCACGTGGCTGGTACGGGTCTGAAGCTGAATTTGAATTCAGGTCTTTCTGACTCCAGGCCCAGCACCCCATGCATTGTGCTACCGGCTGCCCCTCCTTCCCATATGATAGTGGTTTCCCTGAGGGCTGGACCTCAACATCATCTCAGCATCTTCCCAAGATGAATAATTTGTATCTTACGAAGAGCCTTAGGCTCTTCCCCAAGTGATTCCTAAGGGGATAGAACTAAGCCCCAGCTGGATACAGGGCTTTTGGCTTTAAGCAGGCCTGATAGATCCATGCACACTCTGGAGTCCTGCACTAGCTGGCTGCTCCTCAGTTCTCTGAGTACTATTGCAGCCCAGAGAGTTATAGTCCAAGACAGAGAAAGCTTCTGCCTCTCAGTTTTCCAAGGCCCTGGGAGTGGAGGGAGTAAAGGGGCTGGATTCTGTTGCAAGCCCACGGGTGAGCTAATGCAGTCCTTCTGGAGGGTAGGAGGGAGGAGGTGGGGTGCCAATTGTGAAGATTAGAATTTAGGTATTCTTCTCTGCCATGAATTCAGTAGATTTTTACCTTTTTTAGGTTCTTGGTGTCCTGGACCATGGAGAAAATTTACATAGCTTTGTCCCTTGAGCGTAATTACTATTTCAGAGAAATTCAAGGGGTCATGAGGATTGGAGAAAGGCTCCACCACTCCATCTTGCCGGTCACATTGTGATGCACTTTGCTAATTCAGAGCAGAAATTCTAGTGCTGGCTTCGAGTTTGTCTTTATTGGACAACTCCTACCAGGATTGAGATCCCACCCGTGAACAAGGCTTCAGCAATGCAGCAGCCACAAATTGGGTCCATAAATCCTTCTGTGTTGTGTCAACTCATCATCATTAATCATCGTAATGACATAAAGAAATTCCATTTCTCTCTAACATCATAAATCTCCTATGTCAGATAATTAATGGTAACCACCAATGAGCAGGGTCTTATAATTAACAGTTTTCATGACTCCAGAAACTGGTCAGGATCTGACTCTGCCTGGACTTCTCGGTCCATTATCAGTGGATCCCCAAAATCCCAGGCAGCCCCATCTTTGTGTTTACCTTCCAGACACCCTGTTTGAGAAGCTGCCCATCTCCTGGGATGGTCAGAGCTCAGCAGTTCAGGCACCTGCAAGAATTCAATAGTCTAGCTCTGGAATTTGTCTGCAGAGACTCCAAACCAATGTTTGCACCTCACAAGGGAGGCTACAAAGGGAAGGGCCAGGCTGAGGGAGACACCTGGCAGAGGCTAAGGGCAGTTTGCCTTAGGGGCAGCAGCATGTCTTCAGCTGATGTCTTTGCTTCACTGGAAAGAATTCTGGGTCGGCTCTGGGCCTATATTTCCTCTTTTATAAATGACTGGCTTCAGTTAAAGGAGTGGAAGGTGAATGATTTTGACCTCAAAATGCTCACAGAGGAGTCAGAAAAGACCTGGATTTGGTGGATGGATTACATAGGAACACACAGTCAGTTTATTCGCAGCTTTTAAAGGCCAATGAGAGCAGTAAAACTTACAGAGATACACGATTAAAGGGGCTCTGCTTTGCCCCAGGGACTCTGACCTTTTACAAATGTAATGGAAGGAGGCCATCAATGGCCCCCTGGTCCCAGGGTTCTCAGCTGCACACACACATTCTTCCAGCAGACACCGATTCATGTCAGAGGCGTTCATTCATTCATTCCTATCTTTGGCAGGTTCTTAAAGCTAATGGATGTTAGAGCAGAAGGAGCGACTGATGCAGCCCTCAGTTTCAGCTGGATTCACGAATTGCCACATCTATAAAAGCCATCACTTGATCAACAGCATGCATTAAGCACCCACTAGATACAAGCCATGATGCTAGGTTCTGGAGATACAAAGACAAAACTACAGCAGTGCCTGACCTTAAGGAGTTTATAGCCTATCAAAGGAGACATTTGCATACATAAGTAGATAGAAATCATTATGTCCCAGAAACCAGGACTCCCTGCTCCCCTTGGCTCTGATTTTATCAGGCCACCACACTCCGCCTCTCTTTCTCTCCCTCCCACTTGCCAGTATGCCTTGATAAGTTGTCTGGCCCCAATAGAACCTAAGCCCCTTGAGGTTAAGGCTGGGTTTTTTTGGTTTGCTTTTATTTTTACCCCAGGTGCTTAGCAGTTTCTGAAACATCTTAACAAGTGTTCTGTCTGTCTCTCTGTTCTGGGGTTATCTCTCCAATCTTAGCAAGATGGGCCTTTGGTGAAGCAGCCAGGCGGCATCCACCTCAGGCTGGGAGTGTCCAGGAGCATCTCTGTCTGAGGGGAGCCTCGGTGCCACAGCGACACCCCCACTAATAGTCTTTAGTCCACCTTAGAGTACCTTCCTGCCCTGGCTTATGATACAGGTCACACCCCCTAGCCACAGGGGATAGCCTCAAGTCTCTGTCCTGGGCCCCTGCTCTTTGTCATTGTCATGATTTCTCACAGAGCCCCAATATTTCATTAAATATATGTACCACCTCTGTCAGAATAGGGCAGTGGAAAGATCACAGGCAAAGGAATAAGGAATAAGAAGATTTGGGATCAAACGTTAGCTCTTGCTTACCGCGTGTGTGGCCTTGGACAAATCACTTCCCTATTCTCATCTGAAGCTCATTGACCTAGCTGGCCTGCACAGTTCCCTTCCAGCTCTATATCATAGAGATCCAGAGGCTTTGTCCTCACACCCTGTTTTCTGGAAAAATAGACATTAACCAGTGCCATAGTCATGAATTGCTGAGGCCAAACGGTAATGACCAAAGGGCTTCACGACCTTCTGGTAACAAGCCTGATAGACTTTCACAGGCTGGTCCTCAGTCTCTGGAAAGTTCCAGAGCTAGCCTCTCCGGGGGCCCTTCAGGGGCTTAGGGCAGCTTCCTATTGCAGATGAAGAAAGCAGATGACCAGAGAGGTTGGAAAGTGCGCTCAAGGTCACAACTTAGAATTGGAACAAGAAAGCAGGTCTTCTGACTCTGTGTCTGCCATTCACTCATTGGACACACCCCATTTAAGGGCAATGGACAGTGTGCAGTGTGTTCTAGGGAAAAAAATATACACACAAACACACGCATAAAGTTCAAAATCATAATGGTTTTTCCACTTAAAGGAAAGAACTTTAGTTATTTGAGAAATTAACTCATGGACATGTATTTCCAATTATCTAGAAATTTTGCTAAAGTTATACTTAATCATGATAGAGAAATGAGGTATTTCTGTAACATGACCTTCACAAAGTTTAAATTAAGTTTAGCTGAAATGATTTTTTAATCATACCCAAATATCTCTCTGTGTCTCTCTCTCTCTTTCTCTCTCTGTCTCTCTCTCTCTCTCTTTGTCTCTGTCCCCTCTGTCTCTCTCTCTGTCTCTCTCTGTCTCCTCTCTCTCTGTCTCTGTCTCTGTTTCTCTGTCTCTCTGTCTCTCTGTCTCTCTCTCTCTCTCTCTCATAATGGGTCTATTGGTGCTTTGGACATCAAACTCAGAGTTGCCTATTGTGAAGAATGGAAGAATGGAGCAAGAATTCTGCACGCGAAGCCAGGAGGCCTGATTTGTTTGCCGGCAGTTGCTGTTTGTGCCCCAAATGACCTAGAAAACAATGTCCTGGCATGGTGCCGGCACCCCGTGGGCACTTACTGAGCCCTTGCTGACTGATGGCCTGGCTGAAGCTGCTGGCTCCTTCACCTCCTTGCCCTTCAGCAAGCGAGCAGAGCCTGGAATCTGGAGGGGGAAAGAATATTCCCAAGAGTATGAGGCCTTTGAGGCCTCTGAGGGTGCTAGGTTCTGGGTGGACAGATTAAAGTCATTGCTAGCCCAAGGACTGAATGGCCAGGGGTGAGGCTTAGAGGGAGAAAGGGGTAGTTTGTATGGTCAGTGCCGGGACAAAGACTGTCAGAGTTTTGCTGGGCGTCGTTGGGAGGCAGCCATCCCATCCTGTCCCTTACTGCTAGGAGGACATAGTCAGGTTGGCAAAGTTCATCACATTCTCCCACCACCACATAAGAGATTAGCTCCAATGCTCACCGGACTAATGGTTATCCTGTGGAGGTGAATGTCATCTCTCACTCAGACGGTCAGCTACCACACCTCCCAAAATCGGCTTCCTCATGAGCTCTCTCACTCACAGGCCAGCTTCTTTTTGAGAGGGGCTTATTTCCAAAAATTAGAGTCTCCATTTGAATTGATTTTCTGTATTCCCCTCCCCCAATATTTATCTCTTTCTGTTATTGTTTGTCTGAAAAATTATGAGATTGGCAAAAAAAAACCTTGCATCAAATTGCACCCCCAAATTGTCAAGTTGCTGGATGCACAACCGTCTCCCACCTGGAGCTTCCAGCCACTGGACACAGGCGCCTCAGTTCATTTGCAGGGATTCTGGTCATCAGGACTATGGGTGTCCCTTGTGGTCAAGGAGACTTTCCGCCTTCAGAAGTGTTCTGTGAGGAGTCTAAATGTTCAGTGAACAGAGTCTTGAAAAATCAGCTAAGAATTAGTAATTACCAGTATTCAGAAAATTTCCCATTCCCTTCTCCGGTGAGAAGTACATAGTACTGGACTCACCCTCTCATAGCTGCTGGTCACTTCTGTTTCTACCGCTAAGGATTTATATTATCTTCTTTTTGGGGGGGGCCTAGGCAATGGGGTTAGGTGACTTGCCCAGGGTCACACAGCTAGTAAATGTCAAGTGGCTGAGGTCAGATTTGAACTCAAGTCCTCCTGACTCCAAGGCCAGAGCTCTAGCCACTACTCCACGTAGCGGCCCCCCCCTCCCTGCTTCTTGCTGCTCCAGCCTTCACAGGACATTCGAGCTGCTTATGCTGGCTGCGTTTTTGTATGGGATGGCCAGGCTGAAGGTAGATGGCAGATTGCCAGCGTGGATGTGTCGGGGGAACCTCCTGTGCCTGAGTGCAGTCACTGTCTAAGGAGAGGCAGGGGGCATAGGGGCTAGCCCAGGCCGAAGCTCGCCTTCCTCCTGGGCCCAGCACTAAAGGGAGTGACGGGCGCAGGGACACAGAGTCTCAGACACGAAAGGCCCTCTGAGACCTCGGGGCCAGCCCGTGCTGACAGTGAAGCTGTCCAGTGGCTCTTCAGCTCTCCCCGGAGGCCCTGCAGTGAGAGCAAGCCCACCACCCAGCCCTGGAGCAGCCCCTCCCTTGCTTGGGCAGCAGCACACATTGCAGGAGGCTTCAGCTCCCCTCTGGGTTTCTGTTATTCAGTGACTGCGGCTGAGGAGATGGTCTGGAGTTTCGTGGCATGGCCCAAGGTCCACAGCTGGTCAGGATCAGAGCCTTTGCTTGGCCTCTCATCTCCTGGCCAGCCCCCCTAGGCTAGGATTGTCCTCTGTGATTGTGTCTCCTAAAGAGCTTTAGTGGGGGTGGGGTGGGGGTGGTGAAGCTGTGACTTCAATGATATGTGGAACTCCCAGAGCCGGAATGCCTTATACCAATGCCAAACAGCACTTGTCTACCCTCATATTCTTGGAGAACTTTAGAGTGTGACAATGACTTGTCCAGGGTCACAGAGTCAGTCTATGTCAGAAATTGAACTTGAACCCATGTCTTCAGAAATCTGAAGCCAGTTCTCTACCCACTACGCCACACCACCTCTCAAATCTTTGAAATGTATTTAGAGATCATTAGAGTTTTTGAAAGGGCTGCCAGGTGGTACAGGAGATAGAGCTCTGGGCCCAGAGTCAGGAAGACCTGAGTTCAAATCCAGCCTCAGATACTTACTAGCTGGGTGACTCTGGACAAGTCACCTCACCCCGTTTGCCTCGGTTTTCTCATCTGCAAAATGAGCTGGAGAAGAAAAGGCAGACCACTCCAGGGTCTCTGCCAAGAAAACCCCAAATGGGGTCATGAAGTGACAGGCGCAACTGAAAATGAACAACAATAACAACAAAAATTTTAAACCACATTTGAACGATCTGAATTCAGTAAAAGCAAAGCAAAGCAGGGCGAGGGGAGCCCTATGTTGTATGCTTGGAAAGACACTTTGCCTCAGAGTGGCCTGGCAACCTCAAGGCTTCTTGGCTTGGGGCTCTTAGCTGTGCACTCAGGGCTGAACCTCCTGCACTCCCCCATTGCCAACCCTTGCCAGGTGTAACCCAAGCGGCTCATCTCCCTCCACAGAGTGATGCTCCCTTCACACAGGGAGGGAAGCTGCTGAAAAACCCAAGGGTGGCCAACTTCGCCCACTTGCCCCCGTGCCCTTGGGCTGGCCAATGGCATCCCACAGGGATCTGAACTCCCTCCGGCTGTTTCAGAAAGGCTCCTCCAGAACCTCACTCCACTTCCCAGTCTTCTCTCCCCTTCCATCCCCACCCCCTCGTACTCTTCAGGCCAAGGACACTGGCCTCCTGGCTTTTCCTCGGAAGAGACCCTCCATTAGCTGGCTTTGGCTGTCCCTCCCGCCTCCTTATCTCCGCCTCCTGGCTTCTCTGGCTGCCCTCAAGTGCTAACCAAAACTCTGCCTTCCCAGTCCCCCTTAAGTGAAGTGCCTTCCCTTTCTTGATTGATTCCTCTTTGTCCCATATATAGCTTGTTTGTCCATAGAGGCTTAGGTGTTGTCTCTCCTGTTAGACTGAGACAGGAACTGTCTTTTGCCTTTCTTGGTAACTCCAAGACTTAGCACAGTGCTTGAAACATAGAAGGTGTTTCATAAATCTTTATTGACTGACTATGGAGAGAATTTTGGAGAAGGAAGGAGGGAGGAAGGGAAGGGAGGAAAGAAGGAAAGGAAGAAGGGAGGAAGGGAGGAAGAAGGGAGGGAGGGAGAGAAGGGAGGAAGCAGACATTTATTAAGCACCTACTCTGTGGCCAGGCATTTTGCTAAGTTCTTACAAATATGATCTCATTTGATTTTCACAACAACCCTTACAGGTAGGTGCTATTATTATCCCCATTTTACATATGATGAAACAGACAGACAGAGGCTAAGTAACTTGTCCAGTATTACATAGCTAATAAATGTCTAAGGTTGGATATGAACTCAAGACTTCCTGACTCAGGATGTAACTGAGCCACCAAGATGCCCAGAGCAGAGAGGTAGTGTGGTATAGTGAATAGGATCCAGTTTCAGAATTAGGAAGACCTGGGTTCAAGTCTAGCCTTCAGTATATTCTGGCCTTCATGACATGACCAAGTCACATGTCTAAGAGTCTTAAGCAGTTTTCCCTGAGCATGGGGCAACCTAGGGCTGACCTGTCTTGGTAGGCTGAAGAAATCCCAAGACCAGTCCCACTCTAATTTGGGAGAGGTGGCAGGGGGCAGTTAGCAACCTCTGAAGAGAAAAGGCATGTTCCTGCAGGTGGGGCTACCCTCCTGGGTCTCTCAACCTGGAGGTGGGGACAAGGATATCCTTGGCTGTGAGTGGAGAGTCATGGATTCCTACAAGTCTGCAGGAGAGATCCATACAGGAAAAACCAAATGGATGAAAATACCAGGTGTCCAGACTATGGCATGCATATGGAGGCCCATGCATTGTTATTCTATCAGTACGGACATTGAAGACAGGCACTGGATAGGTCCTTGAATCCAATAGTAAGGAAAGAGTGTAGGTTGTGGGGGAAGTGGGGAAGCCCTGTTGATGATCTCAAAGTGCCCTTTGTGAGAAACTTATCTTTTTATCCCAAATATTCTTCTGCTAAAGTTGCAGCCTTGTGACTCTGCCAAGAACTCAATTACTGAAGAACCCAATCTGTGGGCAACCCAAAGGGCAGCAGAGAGCTGCAAAGTGGGCTCTAAAGCATTGCATTATTTCCAATGACGAGTGCCTTGCAGAGAAGTTCCAGAGGAGAGATCAACATTCAGTTAATCTGATCTAAGAAAAAAGAAAGAAGAAAACCAAAATACTGACTTTGACACTGGCATCACAAAGGAAAAGGTGAATCCACCACCAATGAAGAGGCAAGTGAAGCAATCATTAGGGGCCGTTCTGCCCAACTGATGCCAATAAATCTGACAATCTTAGTGAAGTGGATGAACATTTACAAAAATATAAATTGTCCAGATTAACAGAAGAGTACACAGAATGCTTCAATAACCCCATTTAAAAAAAGTAATTGAACAAGCCATCAATGAACTACCTCAGAAAAAATGCCCAGGGCCAGATGGATTTACAAGTCAATTCTACCAAACATTTAAAGAATAATTAATTCCAATACTATGTAAACAATTTGGAAAAGCAGGCAAAGGAGTCCTACCAACTTCCTTTTATGACACAAACATGGTGTTGATACCTAAACCAGGAAGAGCCAAAACAGAGAAAGAAAATTATAGACCAATTTCCCTAATGAATATCGATGCAAAAATTTTAAATAAAATACTAGCAAAGAAATTCCAGCAATTTATCACCAAGATCAAACATTATGACCAGGTAGGATTTATACCAGGAATGCAGGGCTGAGAGTGGCAATCATCCAAACTGTTTGGTGCTGTCTGAGAAATAGAATGGTGGATCAGTGGAACAGATAAGGTATATGAGTCACAGTAGTAAATAACTTGTAAATAACTTGCTGTTTGATAAACTCAAAGACTCCAGCTTCTGGGATAAAAACTCAAAGACAAAAACTGTTGGGAAAACTTGGAAATAGTATGGCAGGAACTAGGCATAGACCAACATCTTACATCATATACCAAGATAAGACCAAAAATGGGTACATGATTTAGACACAAAGGGTGACATCATAAGCAAATTAGGAGAGTAAGAAATAGTTTACCTGTCAGATTTGTGGAGAAGGGGGAAATTTATGACCAAACAAAAGATAAAGAACATTATGAAAGGCAAAATGGCTAATTTTGATTATCTTAAATTCAAAAGGTTTTATCCAAACAAAGTCAATGAAACCAAGATTAGAAGGAAAGCAGAAAGCTGGGAAACAGTTTTTTGTTGTTTTTTTTCCAACCAGTGTTTCTGATAAAGGCCCCATTTCTAAAATATATAGAGAACTGAATCAAATTTATAAGAATACAAGTCATTCTCCAATTGATAAGTGGTCAAAGGACATGAACAGGCAATTTTCAGACGGAGAAATTAAAGCTATCTATAGTCATATGAAAAAATGCTCTAAATCATTATTGATTAGAGAAACGCCAATTAAAACAACTCTGAGGCACCACCTCCCACCTATCAGATTGGCTAATCTGACAGAAAAGGAAAATGATAAATGTTGGAGAAGTATGAGAAAATTGGAACATTGGTACATTGTTGATGGAGTTGTGAACTGATCCTGCCATTGTGGAGAAAATTTGGAACTGTGCCCAAAGAGCTAAAAAAAACTGTTGCGTACACTTTGATCCAGCAATATCACTTCTAGGTCTGTATCCTAAAGAGATCATAAAAAAGGGAAAAGGACCCACACGTGCAAAAATATTTATAGCAGCTCTTTTAGTGGTGGCAAAGAATTGGAAATTAAGGGGATGTCCATCATTTGGGGAATGACTGAACAAGTTGTGGTATATGAATATAAAGGGATACTATGGTTCCATAAGAAATGATGAGCAGCTTCAGTCGTCTGAAGTCATGGTTTGTCATTGAATTATTCAGAGTTCTAAAGGCTTTCAAAAGTGATTTTCTCCACAACATTATTATCGTATGAATTTTCTGCTCACTTTGCTCTGCATCAATTCACAAAGGTCATACCAGTTTCTTCTGAAACTGTCCATTTTACAATTTCTTATGGCATAATAATATTACATTCATATACTTTAATTTGCTTAGTCATTCTCCAATAGGAGGACATCACCTTAATTTCCTATTCTTTGCCCCTACAAAAAGAGTTGCTACAAATTTGGAGTGCACATAGATCTTATTTCCTTTACTTTAGTCTTCTGGGGCATAGAGCTAGTAGCGATCTAGCTGAGTCAAACAATGTGCAATGTCAAAGTCTGGTGACTTTCTGGGCATGGTTCCAAATGACTTTCTAGAAGGATAGGACCCATTCACAGTTCCACCAGGAGTCTTCTGTTGTGTCCCTTCCCCCCTCATGAGATGGAACCTGGAAGCTGGTTTAATTGACATTTCTCTCATTATTTATGGATTGGAGCATTTTTTTCAAAGACGTCATTGATAGCTTGGCTCTCTTCCTTTGAAAACTATTTGTTCATATCCTTTGACAACCTACCTGTTGTGGAATGGCTCTAAATCTTACACATTTAAATCAGTTCCTTCTATATCCTGAATATGAGACCTTTTACAGAGAAATTTACTGTAAAGATTTTTTTCCCATCTACCAGCTTGTCTCCTAAATTGGACTATATTAGATTTGTTTGTTCAAAATCTTCTTTATTTTATATAATCCAAGTTGTCCATTTTACCTGGTGTGATCCTCTCCATCCCTTGTTTCCCTCAATCAAAGAGCTGAAAAGACATTTCTTCTTTGCTCTTCTAGTTTGTTTTTGATGGGATGCTTTATGTCTAGATCATGTATCCATTTGGAGCCTATCTTGGCATATGGTGAGAAGTATTGTTAGGAACAAACCTGATTTCTTTCAGTCTAAGATCAAGTGTTCCATTCTCTTTCCTTCTCCAGTAACTGAGATCTTTATGTTCATTAAACACTATGCTACCGTGCCTGTTTATTTCTGTACATTGTATACCTAATTTGTTGCACTGGTCAACCACTATTTTGAAGCAATTCTGAATCACTTTAATGATTCCTGCTCTGTAATACAGTTTGAGAACTGGCATTGGTAGATTTCTTTCCTTCACCTATTTTTTTCATTATTTCCCTTTAAATTCTTGACCTTTTGTTCCTCCATATGAATTTTATAATATTTTTTCTAGCTCCATAAAATGTTCCCTTGGAAGTCTGGTACAGTTCTGAATAGGTAAGTTAATTTAGGTAGCATTGTCTTTTTTATTATATTGGCTTGACCTACCCATGAGCAATTAATGTTTCTCTGATTATTTAGAGCTCTCTTTACTTCTGCACAATGTTTTACAGGTGGATCCATATCATTCATTAATGCAAGTTGGAAGATATATTTCTGCAAATGTTATAGTGGCTGTAGTTATTTTGAATAGATTTTTGCTTTCTAGATCTTCCTGCTGGGTTTTTGGAGGGAAGTAACATATAAGAATGATGATGATTTGTGTGAATTTATTTTATATCCTTCAACGTAGTTGAATTTATTCATTGTTTGAAGTAATTTTCGGTTAGCTCTTTGGGGTTTTCTAAGCAAATCATATGCCTACAAAAAATAATCATTGTATTTCCTCTTTGCTAATGCTGATTCCTATTTCTGTTGCTGTTCTTGTTGCTATAGCTAGCATTTGGTAAATGCAGCATTAAATAGTTGTGCTGATAATAGGCATCTTTTTTACCTCTGTCTTATTGGGAAGGCTTCTCACTTTTCTCTATTATGTAAAATGTTTGCTCTTGGATTTAGTCAGGTATTGGTTACTATTCTAAGGAAAGGTATATTTATTCTTATGCTTTCTGGAGCTTTTAATAGAAACTGGTGTGGGAATTTGTCAGAAGCATTTCAGCATCTATTGACATAATCATATGGCTTCTATTATTTATACAATTAACATAGTTGATGATATTTATAGTAATTCTCATGTTGATCAAGCCCTCTATTTGTAGTATAAACCCAACCTGGTTATAGTATATAATCTTTCTAATATGGAATTGTAACACATTTGCAATTATTTTATTTTAAATTGTTGTGTCAATATCCATTAGTGATATTGATCTGCAGTGCTCTGATAGTATTCTTCTGGGTCCTGTCTGGGAAGAAAATATTGATATTTTTTAAGCATCTTTTCCAGCCTTTCAAGTGTCTACCTGCTCTTCCAAAGGAATAGTTAGGTGCAGCCATTTGCCCTTAGGTAGTTGAAACTTTGGCAGAAGTTGTGAAAGAAGAAACAGGGTATGGGAGAAGCACTTGTATAAAGTAGCATGGATGTGTCATCAAAATATTACCCACTAATTAACTGGATGAATAATAACGATTTTTCTAGACACTCAAATTATGCCGATTATAAATTTGTTATTTGTGTCCCATTCTCCTGGAAATCTAATAAATACATTTTATAAGGCAAACAATGCAATTCCTTCACTTTTATCTCTTTCTTTTACTCAGGTGGCATTTGGGGAGAAAGTTCAATTGCTCCACGTTGTTTCCCAATAATATTAAATCATGTTGCAGCATTTTCCCCCTGCAGCAAGGCAGATTGGAAAGCCACCTTCATGCCACCCCAGTGTAACAGCTAGGGCTATAAATGTCTTAGAAATGGCCAGTTGTTCTCTGTTGGCATTCGACACCCTGATCATGAGGTTTCTGTTTCTCATGCCTGAAAGAAAATGGGCATGGAATTGTGGTGCTGGGGAAGACTTTTGAGAGTCCCTTGGACAACAAAAAGATCAAATCAGTCAATACTTAAAGAAATCAATTCAGGCTATTCACTGGAATAAATACTGAAGTTGAAGGTTAAATACTCTGGCCACATGACGAAAAGATGGGACCCATTGGAAAAGAACGTAATGTTGGGAAATATTGAAGGCAAATGAAAAAGGGGATGGCAGAGGATGAGATGGATATATAGCATCATGGAAGCAAGGAACATGAGCCTGGATAGACTAGGAGATAGTGGAGGAGAAAGAGGCCTGGAAAGCGATGGTCCACAGGGTCACAAAGACTCAGACATGACTGAACAACTCAACAACAACAATATGGACCCAGTGGGTGTATTGAAGCCAGTTAGAAACAGCTCAGGACAGTCAATTGTTAAATTTTCAGTGTGAGCATTTACACCTCAGAATTCAGCAAATGCTCTAATCAAGACTTGATTTGGTGTTCAGTTGATTCTCTAGACTTCAGAAAGTGATGAAGAAATGTTAATAATGCAGAATAAACCTGTGTTGAGCCTCCTTCTTTATCCCCAGAGAGCAGGTTGTTAAAAATTTATCAGAGCACCCCTATATGGACCCCAATGGATTCAGGCATCATTGGAGGAAACATTCATATCAAATCCCATATGAAATCCTATATGTATTCGGGTATTTCCCTATTGACACAGATATATTCTCTCACTGAAGAGCATTCCTGTATTAATTTCTCAAATTGATTTTCTTAAAATAGTGCCATCAACTCTTTTAATTTTTAAATATCTCAATATTTCCCATTTTTTTAAATGAAATGTGTATCTAACATTTCTAACCTACACATATGAGCCTGTTATCAGACTTTCAGAAAAAGAAGTTATCAGTACTGCCTCAGTTTCCTCATACGTCAATGATGGGCTTAGACTAGATGGTCTAAGAGATTCCTTCAAGGTCTCCATCTATATCCTGTGTTTACAATCCTGTAATCCCATAAACCAGAATTTCAGAACTGAAAGGGATCTTAGAAGACTTTAAGTCTAACCTATACCTGGAAAATAAGCCCCACTGTAATGAGTGTGACCAATGACCCTGTGGATTCTGCTTGAAGCCTCCAAGAAGGGGGAAAACCATGACCCTCAGCCTCTGGAGAAGGTCCATCCCATGTTCACACTGCTCTCCTTTTTAGAAAGTGTCTCCTGACATCCGACCTCGATCTGCCTCTTTGCAACATCTACCTTCTCATTGTTCCTGACTCGACCCTCTGAGGTCAAGCAGAACAATTTTAATCCCTATTCTGTGTGATAGCAACAGGTCTCAAGCTCCTCTCCTCACATCTCCTCTTCCCCAGGCTATACATCCCCAGTTCTTTCAACCAGTCCTCACCTGACATGGACTCAAGGCCCTTCATCACCACAGCGGCCCTCCTCTGGGTGGATGCCTTTCAGATTACTCCTGTTCTCCCTAAAAGGGGTCAACCAGAAATAAGTAGCCCAGTTTGGGCCTTCCAAGAACAGAGCTCTGCAGTAATGTTCCCTTCCTCATTCTGGACATTGTGCCCACAGGGTATGTCAGGCTTCCTGGGTGCTAATGTCTTGGCTTGTCCTAGTTACATGCCATTACCTCTAGTGGCTTTTTTCTCGGTGATGGATTGAAACTTCCTTTCTTAGTTCAGTTGTTCCTTGTCTCTGATCTTAAGATCATCTATTTTAAGTCGTTGCCAAGAATCATAGAACTTAACAACAAGACTTGCTGATCTTTGACCCCAGCCACTGGCCAGAGCAATTTTGTGAAATGTCCTAGAATCCCCCTGTGAAGTCCAGCATTTTCCACTGCTTTGTCAGGTTTGATTTCAGGGTTTGACATGAATATGCACCCCAAATAACAAGGTCTTCCTTCTTTCTCCTAACCCCAGAAGACATTTCTTCAGTCAAATAACACATTCTGTTAGGAAACTCTAGCCAGTGGGAATCATCACTCTTCCTATCTTTCTGACTTTTCAAATCATAGTCCTAACTTTGTGTTAAAAGTAGAAAAAGGAAGTCAAGAGAGGGAATGTGGCCATGTTGTCATCAGGCTGTGTTTGTTCACAAAAGGAAAACATCTGAATACAAACCCTAGGAGGGCTCAGGAGTCAGTAACAACCCTCCAGAACTTAAGGATGGAAGGGATTCGGACTTCACAGGATCTGAACGACAAGCCAGGGCCACGCTCCAGTTGCCTCAGCTGTAAAATCTGGGGTTTGGACAAGACTTTCCCTAAGTTTCTTTCTCATTCTACTGTTGTAGGACTCCAGACATTGTATCAGAGATCATCGAGTGAAGTAAAGGGGCAGCTACGAGGGGTCCTCAGTTCTACCAACGTCCCCCCTGGCCCTGCATTTCCTCCTTTGAGGTCAGTGAGAGCAAGAAAAACAAGAAGCAGGGCTGAGAGAAACAATAATGAAGACTTCTGTGCAAACTGGGAGATGGCAGGCTGACTGACTGGACCCCAGGCCCAGGTACACATCAGCTGCAGCCCAAGTGGTAGTCTGAGTCCTGCCCATGAGGCCCAGAGCAAATGCCTCTAAAGGCCTGGGACCATCAAATAACAGGAAGGTTACATATGATCCCCTGGTGTTCTGCCCTGAGGAAGTAGCCGAGAAGACAGGCAGAGCTGACTATTTATCGGGCATTAAGAATCTAAAGGAGGAGAAAGATGCTGCCTTGGAGTGGAGCTCTCTCTGATTCTCTGCCGACTCAGCCATGCCTCAGCCCTCTCTGGACTCCAGTCCTATGGGCCCCTTGTCCCCTGGGTGAATTCTTCCCAGAACCTCTGTTTTGGGGACTGTCCCCAGATCAGGCATCCCAGATTCTCAGGACTTAGCCACCAAGGTTCTGCACGGGCACCTCCTCTTTTCCTTCCCATTTTCAGCTCCCTTTTTATGTGCTGTGTTACTCCATCAGAACATAAGCACCTTGGGACAGCTAGGTGGTGCAGTGGATAGAGCGCCGGCCCTGAAGTCAGGAGGACCTGAGTTCAAATCCAGCCTGAGACCTAACACTTGACAAATACTAGCTGTGTGACCTTGGGCAAGTCACTTAACCCTGATTGCCTCACTTAAAAAAAAAAAAGAACATAAGCACCTTGAGGATAGGGATTGTCTTTCTTTTTACTTATGTATGTATCCTTAACTCCTACCACTACACTTGACATACAATAAGCACTTAATAAATGCTTGTTGACTTGGCTTGACTTGAAGCCCAGAATCTCAAAATCTCAGTCAAAATGTCACTAATAGGCCATCTCACCCCAGCTCTACATGAGCAAGAATCCCCTCTATGGAATACCCAATGTCCCCTTGAAGAGCCCAGACAAAGGGGAGCCCACTGCCTCCCAAAGCTAGCTCCCCACTTCAGCTCATATTGTGAGGAAGGGTTTCCTTCTGACAGACCTGAACTGGCTTCCTTGCATCTTGCACCCATTTCTTTTAGCTCTAACCCCTAGGATTGCACACAACTAGTCTACACACTTTCCCAAATGATAGCCCTTTAAATATTTCAAGACAGCTACCATGCTTCCTTAATCTTCTCTTCTCCCAGATAGACCCTCCTACTTTCTCCAGCCAAGCCTCAAGTGGCAGGGTCTTGAAGCCTTTCACCACTGAGGTCTCCCTCCTCTATATGTTCTTTAATTTATCAACATCCTACCAAAATAGTAGCTCCCGGAGCTACACATAGTATGCTGGCAGTAGGTGCATCAGATTAGAGTACATTAGGACAGCATCACCTTCTTATTCCACATGCCTCTCTTAATGCAATTTGCATACAGGATAAATCAGAAATCATTAGCAGAAGAAAGACACTGTAATTAAGAAGGGTTGGGAGAGGTTTCTTATAGAAGGTGGGATTTTAGTGGGATTTAAAGGAAGCCAAGGAGGCCAATTGTTGGAGTGGAGGAAAGAGAGGATTCCAGGCATGAGAGAGAGCCATGGAAATGGAGGGCCTTATTTGTGGAACAGTCAGGGGGCCAGTGTCACTGGATCAATCAAAGAGTACACGGGGTGAGGGTGAGGTGGAGTGTAAGGTTCAAGAATACTGGGGAGTGAGCCAGATTATGAAGGGCTGTGAAAGCTGAACAGAGTATTTGGTATTTATACCATATCATGTTGTTCAATCATATTGATTTTGCAGTCCAACAAAACCCCCAGATCTTTTGCAGACCAACTCCTGTCTAATCATGCCTCTTTCATCTTCTAATTATGATGATGACTTTTTGAACTCAAGTGTAAAATTTCACATTTATCTCTATTAGATTATGTTTTATTAGATTTAGCCCGATGTTCTAGCCCAGCAAGATTTTTTGAAATACTGATTCTATCAGGTGCTGTATCAGCTACTTCATTCAGCTTTGTGTCATCTGCCAATGATAAGCACACTGTCTATGCCTTTATCTAAGGCATTGAAAAAAAAAACATTTTATATCACAGAAGCAAGCACAGATCCCTGGAGCACACCACTGGAGACCTCTTTCCAAGTTGGGATCAGACTATTAATGACCCAACACTTTAGGTTCAGACATTCAGCTAGTTACAAATTCATGTAATTATCTAATCATCTAGCCTACATCTCTCTGTCTCTTCCATAAGATTAGCATGAGAGACTTTATCAAGTGCTTTGCTAAAATATAGGTAAACTATCTACAGCACAGTGCACTACCAGTTCACTAACTTTCTTCCTCATTCTTCTCTATTACAATTCTGAGATGCAGTGATCACTTTGTCCCAAGATTCTTACTTGTTCCTCATCTTCTTTCAACTACCCTTCTTCCTGAGTTCTCCCTATTCCTCTGTTTCCAGGCTTTTAAGATCAATGTGGTTGGGTTTCTCCTGCCCTCTCCTTTTTTCATTTTTGTGCCTTCACATTCAAATGAGTATACAGAGGAAAATTCAAATACATGAAGAAAGTGTTTTACTTAGAATGCGATACGCAGTTAGTAAAATTAGGACAGTTAAAGATCTTTAAATAGCTTTAATTATTTGATAAGGGAGGGAGGTTTGGGAATTCTCAAAATATTTCTTTTTAAATTTGATTCACGTGCAAATAAATGATTTAATTATGTGAAAGTCCTCTTATGTGTGACAAATCAGAATAACTAAAGGTCAAGGAAAATTACTAACTATAAATCTTTTTATTACAACTGTTGTAAAGAAAAGAAAATTAATAGAATAGTTGGATATTAGAACTAGGGACCATCTTAGAAGTCAGGGAATGAAACTCCCTTCATTACAAAGATGAGGGAAATAAGGCCCAGAGAGAAGTGAACTGACTAAAGATAATGATATAAAGATAATAATACAAAGATAATTGACCACAGGTAACAATGACATTTGAAAAGATCTCTTTACTACTAGGCCATGCCCTTTTCTCCTGCTTCTTGTCTTAGCTTATTGTTCTAAGCCACCTGTAGATGAGGTCCTAATTCTTCCAGAAGAATCATCCTGAGAGGGATTATCACCCTCACTAGAACGGGGAACAGAAGGAAAACTAAGTGAGAGATATGACCAGATAATTTGGCAGCTATGATCCAAGGTTAAGGTGCAGTTCGATCAGTTGAGCAGGTTTGAGGTCATATTTTATTTCTAGTCTGAGAGACTCTCAATGTTACTCAGTAGAGTGACTGTTTTGGAGACTAGCTCCCTACCTTTCCTTTTTGGAACAAAATTCAGCAGTGGACCGCTCCTTGCAACCACTAGGGTTGGCCACATAGGAATGGCTGTGTTTGTTCTGTCCAGGCCTTGATGAGAAGCTGAAAAAGAAGAATTAGAGACTGGTTCACTGAATGGCTGGAAATCATGGCTTCAAACAGCAGCCTGATTCAGACTGTTAGTGCTTTGATTCAGCTTGAGAAATCCATCTCTGTTCAATAGGACTTCAGCAAAGCAAAAGTAGTCATTCTTACCTGGATGGCACTTAGTACCTTATCTATTGGCATCTTGCCCAAACTGAAAAAGCTGGCTTCTGCAGAATTTGGTTATTTCATATTGGAGACCAGGGAAGGAAAGTTTTCCCATCCAACTTCTAGGTGTGCCTCAGTAGCCTGGCCAGGCTGGGCACGGCAGCCAAGCCCCACAACATCCCCTGAGTGTTCTAAGCATGTCTTCATCTAATTTATTTCAGTGAAGGCTTCAGTGAAATATCCTCACTGGGTGAATTGCTTCCATCAGGATGAGACATGGGCTAGCATCCTTTGACATTGATCCCTAGCACAGGCTGCCATAAATGCCAACGGGGAAGAGAGAGAAAAGAGAGGAGGTGGAGAAGGAGAAGGAGAAATAGGAAGAAAATAAATACAAGGAGAAGGAAGAAGATGAGGTGGAAAAGAAGTAAAAGGAGGGAGAGGAAGTAGAAGGGGGAAATGTGAACGAAATATTAAAATGGATCTTAGAGGCAAAGTCTAGGACAACCTAATGCTCATCAATCAATATATATTTACTGAGCCTTTGCTTTGGTCATTATAGACATTGTGAAAGTTATAAATAAATGCAAGACAGTGGCTGCCTTCAGGGAGCCTATAATACACAAACACACACACACACACACACACACACAAACTGACATAATGAGAAAGGATTAGGACAAGTGTCAAATGAGTGGAAGGTGAAACAGAGATAATGAGTATAACAGACCCTTTCTAGCATCTTGGCCATTACACACTGTGGCTTGAGGATACCTTGGGGACAAGAAAAGATTCCTTTAAAATGAGGGAGACAAATACATGTTCAGAGATAGCACAGCCCCCAGTAGATTAGCAGAGATTGAATTTGAGGGTGGGGAATGATCCTAGAGGTGATAGGAGGGAGTAATATCCAGGGCACAAGAGGTTGGCCATGGCCTAAAAGGTGATTTCTCCTGAAGGGAATGGGGAAATTTTTGAGGCCAAAAGACTTTGCAGCCCGGGGTAGGAGAGGAGATCGTAATCGGGCAGTCTAGATTCCTTAATTAAATAACTGAGGTGCTCTCCTGAGAGGTTTGCAATAGTCAGTACAAGACTAATAGAGGGATTGTCTTGTATATTGAGGACCCTACTGAGGGCAGGTAACATGAATTCATAGTGGACTCAGTCAGAGCAGTATACAGCTTTTTCTAGCCACATTCAGAAGCTTGGGAATACATACAGAGAAGATGGATGGCGAGGGTTTCTCATGGCTAGGATGTGGCAAGATCTGAGTCATGACAGGACGAAAGCACAAAGAATTTAAGGGTGAAGGACAGTGAAGAATTGAACTGGTCAACTATAGGCTGGAAAATGAAGCAAGACAATGGGTACTGGACTTGGAGAATAGGGAGTAGTGAAAGGGACCAAAGGTTGTGTTGTTGGGGGCAAAGAAAATGCTTAAGAGGAATGAAGCGGAGGGAGAGGTGTAAAGGCAGGAGCCAATGGTGAGATGGCAGAATTTCAGAGTTCAGAGTAATGAAGAGGACAGGACACAGTTATGGGCCATAGTGAGATCTGAGATCTAACAACCCATTGGGTGGCTAAGGTGGAGTGAAAGCATGGGTCAGGAAGCTAAGGAAGTTGATGATCTTGGAGGCAAGAAAGGGGACATCAGGGTGTGTTTTAAAGTCCCCAGTGTAGGTCAGCAATTGAGGCAGAGAGAGACTAAATCAGGACCTCAATTCCTCAAGGAAGATAGGAAAATAACATACTGAATGGTAGATGACAACAACAAAGGTATGAACTGAATGCTCTGAATGACAGAGTGTACCTCAAAGGAGGAGAGCTTGCAGAGTGAAGGTGGCAGAGGAGGGATCTAAGGGTGTCTAGGAGGAAGCAGGAGTATGGCTCCCACATCCTCCCAGTATTAAAGAGGATGTCTTTCAGTAGAAGTCAGGCTTCTGTGAGTGCAGGTGACGGGTAATAGGGAGAGAAGATCAGACCTAAGATGAGGCAAGCATGTGAATGACAGAATTGAGATTCCAGAGGATACAGAGGAAGCAGAAGGTCCAGGAGGATAGGGACTAGAGAGAGGTAAGGCTGAGGCAGGCAGTAATGAGGAATCAAAAAATAGTCACAAAGGAGGAGCATTTTTGCCTCTGCTGGTAACAACTTTAATCACAGTGACTAGAGAAGATGGTGGGAGTTTGTTTAACACAAGATGGGGAAAGAAGCACTTGACTGGGATTCCAACCCTCCAGGATTTGGCCTTTCCCCTCCACACATACCACAGAGCCAGATACTGGACCTTCAGGGAAAGAAGATTAGGTGTGTGCATCAGCAAACACCTGGCAATAAAGAATTAGGTTTCAACATCAGTCACTTGACTTTATCCCAAGATGACAGAGGATGATGTACACCCACTGCCCATGGAGAGGACCTTGCTAGCAAGGGATCTGGTGTCTGGGTGTCCACTGGCTACAGAGCACCAAGGCACTGTGGTTTTCTCAGCTGGCTCAGTGATATAAAGAGGAGAAAGTGTCATGTGGCTGTGGAATCTGGGATCAAAACGTTGCCAAATCCAGTCTCAGAAAGGGGACAAGGATAGAGTCTCATCCTCCCAGACCCAGCCGTGGGGAAGGGAGAACAGGGACTGGGCAGAGCTGCAGGTGTCAGTGTCTGAGCCTGTCCTGCACCCCGCCCCCGCCGGGGGACTCAGGGATGTGAGGAATTGTTCTTTCCTCAGACCCTTGACACAGAGGAGCCAGGTGCTCCCTGCTCTTGCGGTCAGAGAATTCAGAACCCTGAGGCCCAGAGTACTGTTAGTTGGAGCTTCAGCCTTTCTCTGCCAGTGGTTTTCCTCACACTGGACTGTGAGTAGCATGATGGCTGGTACTGGGTCTTAGCTGAATGTGTGTTTCCCCAGGGCAAAGGAAGCACTTAATGAGGCTGATTGAATATGTTCAAAATTAATCTGGAAAAATTAGTGTCTATAGGCAACCGAAACGAGTGGCTCAGGAATGTGGCTTTTGTGTTGGAAGGGATGCCCATGTTTTGAGCAGAATTGCCCTCACAGGTGATCAGGAAGCCCAGGAGCCAGGGAAGATGAATTGTAACTAGAGCAGTGCCCAAGGATTGGCTCTAGGGGAACCAAATTTATAGGGCCCTGAAAAGCTAGTCCGTCCTTCAGCAGCATAGAAACAGCAGAGCTTAGAGAGGGCTCACCCCAGCAGTGACACACCTAGGCCTCACCTTATACCCTCTATCCCCACCCCAAGAAGCTGCTGTCTTGAAACACCTTCCAGAAAGAAACAAGGAACCTAGATGCACTACTGAAATATAAGCCCCATTTGGTTGGGGGCTGGAAAGAGTGGGAGATGGAATTAGTGAGGCCATGGCATCTCAGGGCTTGGCAGCCTCTCTATAGTTGGGGGCAATGGTATATGGTGATGCCTTCAGTCCTGGGGTCATAGGATTGGAGGGTATGGAGGAGAGGTTCCTGCTTCCTCTTTCAATATTCTCCCCTGTCTTAATTCTGAGGAGGTGCAGAAGATTCAAGAGAGTAATTCGTCAAAGTCAACATGGCGTGTAAGGGCTCCAGTGAGAACAACTCTCAAGAGCCTAAATCCAAGTCTGAATGACTCATGAGAAAAGGCAGTGGCCAGGCCAGACCAGGGTGAGAGTTAGTAGAGGCATGCTTCTCTGTAGGTAATATGGAGAAGTCAGGTATGTTGAACCATGGAGTCCAGGAAGCCCAGGCACATGCTCTTTAAAGCAGTCCCTTGAGGAAAGTGTTTAGTAAAAAGAAACATCCCCTGTTCTACTCTGGGCATCAATCTGGACTTTTATTTGTCATTTGTTTAAAGTATGACTTGTCTGGGTCTGTGTCTCGAGGAGGGGCTGCTTTTGGGGTCTTGATGGGGTAAAGCCCCCTCCATAGATTTCTTGCCCCCACCCCAGCCCTTAGCAAGTAAAAATCCATTTTACACAGTAACAATGCTGCTCATACTTGTGGATGTCTTGGTGTTGGGTGATTGCATCCTGCCCCAGAACATTACTGGGTCTCCATCATTCCTCCAGAGAAAGGCTTGACAATCCATACAGGAAATGCCAAATGGATGGGGGAAAAGCTGCTGCACAGACCTTGGCATGCAATCAGATGGGAAGTCCATCAGTAAATGATTAGGGAAGGTACTCCAGAGGAACTATGAGTTGAATCCAGAGTTTTAGATGGGCATTCCACATGAATGAGACCACCAAGGCCCTGAGATGTAACATGACCAATAATTTCTTCTATTTCACAATCTATGGTCACCCAGGGAAGAAGAAAAATCAGATGGCTGAGTGGCTAAAACATTTTCCCAGCTGTGCTGACGCTCTTGGCCATCTCTGATGAATTACAGGTCATCCTGGATGGTGACCTGGTTGGCCAAGAATTACCTAGAAGTTCAGGACAAAGAATCAGGGCCTTCCCCTTGTCCTGGGGACCAGCCAGAAGATGCTACCCACCAGTTCCTTCTAGGATCGTCAGAGGATGCACAAGAGATTCCCCTGGATCACCCTTGAGTCATCATTTCTAGGAAAACCTTCTCCTCAGAGGAGAAAAGATACTGCCAACCTACTCCTCAGAGAATAAAGCTTAGAACTGGCTCCGATTGGACTTCTCCTCATTGGAGAGTCATGGAAAGAGCAAAGATCCTTCTGAGGAGGGTAGGCATAGATCATCTGGACCATCAGAGAGAAAGGGAGAAGGAGGCTAACCCAGACCCCAATTCCCCAGAAGATGTCAGGAAATGTGGATCTGAGTCAAAGCAAGCAGCTGTCCTCATCCCCCTCCAAGTCTGACAATTTGCTTGAATGAATTGGCAGATCTGAATGCATTGATGGCTCTAAAAATAACCCTGGATTTGAAATTAGCATATTTTCAATTAAGGAGCTTCTTGTCAATTACAAAATAAGAAACAAGCACATTCACTACTAATTGTTCTGTGGTGATGAAGGGCATTAATCAAATAGACAGCAGAGGCCCTAGGATACCCCCTCGGGAACAACTGTGATGCCCAAGCACACAGGACCAATGGATTATGGCTGCTTTATTGTTACAGGATGAGTAAATGGAGGAAAGGGCAGAGATCAGAGTCCAGGAGTCAGAGAGCAGAGCACGGAAGAGAAAGAAAAGAAAAACAAATGCAATGGAAGACAGCATTTGTCAGGAATGTCAAAGTTTGCAAAATGTTTTACAGACATAATTTCATTTAATTTTAGCAATAATGCTCTGAGATTGGTGCTCATTTGATGAAGAAACTGAGGCTCATATAAGTGAAGTGATTTGTCCAGGGTCACACAACTTGTCATTATCAGAGCTGGGATTTGAACCCAGGTGTTCCTGACTGCAAGTCCATTTTCTGTGAACCCAACAAAGGCTCACAGCTCTCATAGCCCAGTGGGTTGAGTGTTTAATTTAAAGTCAGAGTAAAACCTGAGTTTAAACCTGGTTTTAGACATTTTTTTTAGCTATGTGACCCTAGGCAAATTCCTTAACTTCCAACTACCTCAGTTTCCTCACACTAATCTACTGCCTTTTTCCCAAATTCCAAATGTGAATTCCAGGTCACCTGGGATCATCAGATGCTGGGTTACCTGTGTCCCATCATTCCTGCCAGGGGGATGAGCCAGCCCCTGATGTAATGTCAAATTCAAAGCCAGCCATCCAAGGAGCAGGACAGAGGCTTCCAGGACTGCTCAGAGGCATGGATGGCAATACAAATGAGTGCCTTTTTCTGCCTGGTCCTTCATCCCTTCTTGTATGAGGAAATAATCAGTAAGTCAGTCAATAAATACTTATTAAGTTCCTACTATGCCAGGTATTGTGCTAAGTGCTAGGGATACAGAGAAAGGCAAAAGACAGACCCTGCAGCTCATAAGCTAATTTTTTTTTGAATTTTAGTTGCAAATGAAACTAAGGGGCCAGAGCCACGAGGAGTCACTCTTCTGGGAAAATGAACCACTCACAGGGATGAGGCAAATGAACTGTCCAAGTGCCTGCCCAACAGAGCTCTTTTCTCCAACATTACCCAGGCATGTGTTCCCACTGGGGCCAGGTAGCTATGCACAATGACCTCCCAAGTAGAATTGAATGGGACCCAGCTCCCAATGCTGAGTCCACCAGCAGTCACTCCCAAGATACTGATCTGGGTCCCAACCTCAAAGCCTTGTTGACCAAGAGCTTCCTTCCATATCACTGTCCAGTTCTCTTAAGGGCAGCCGCTAGAGGCATTAGCCTTCCCAGCCCCACTCCGCACTCCCGTCCCTGTGTCCACACTGCCATGGATGATAATCTCCTCACCACTCACATTTTGAGCTCTGACCTCTGGAGGCAGCCACTCCTATCTCTAAACGAGTGTGGGGGCTGCCTTCTTCTATGGCACTTCCACAGAGTTTGAGGACATCATCGTTTCCTGCCCCCAGAGAAATTTCTAAGATGGGAAAAGGAGGAGAAAAAGTCCAGTGTCTGGCAGATGTTCCTGTTCCTTCACAGAGTCCAGTTGAAGCCTCCACTCTTCAGAAACAGCCTCTCTGCACAAGTTAAAAATATTTTTAAGTTTACCATTAACTATGCCCAACGGGCAATAAAACTGTGCATACCCTTGGTTCCAGCAATACCACTGCTAGGTCTATATCCCAAAGACATCCAAAAAAAGGGAAAATGACCTATTTGTGCAAAAATATTTATAGCAGCTCTTTTTGTGGTGGCTAAGAATTGGAAATTGAGGGGATGCCCACCAACTAAACAAACTGTGGTATATGATTGTGATGGAATATCATTGTGCAATAAGAAATGACAAGTGGGGTGATTTCAGAAAAAACCTGGAAAGACTTACATGAACTGATGCAGAGTGAAGTGAGCAGAACCAAGAGAACATGGTACATAGTAATAGCAATATTGTACTGTACATTATTGAGTTGTGAATGACTTAGCTATTCTCAGCAATATAATGATCCAAGACAATCCCAAAGACAGTCCCAAAGGACTAATGATGAAGCATGATATCCACCTCCAGAGAAAGAACTCATATTGTCTGAATACAGACTGAAGAAGGCTATTTTTCACTTTCTTTTTTCATTCTTTTTTTTGTCTTCTTGTACAAAATGATTAATATAGAAATGTTTTACATTATTGCACATGTATAACCTGTGTCAAATTGCTTACAGTCTCAGGGACAAGGGAGCAGAGAGAGGGAGGAAGAGACAGAATTTGGAACTCAAAAAAATTTTAAATGTTAAAAAGTTATTTTAACATGTAATTGGGGGAAAAGAAAATATTAATTAAAAAATTTTAAATGTGCCATCCAACACTGAAAGACATTAAGCCTGATGGTCATGAGATTCTCTCCCCAAATTCACTGTGACGTAAAAGTGGCTCAGTGTTTCAGAAAACTAAACCAATGGAGCAGAAAGCTGACAGACTTTTCAGGATGGGTCTGACAAAAGATTGAGTCTGCTTTCCAAGGACTAGCCTACCTGAGCTGAAGAAAACCATCACCAACAGGCCAACTATTTGTTGGCCAACAAATCCTTTGGCAATGTCAAATCCTAAGATAAATAGAAAATGGCCTCACTCCTATATGGACTGTGGAAGTGAATTATGGTCTGTTCCACTGGAAGGAGAGCCAACATTGACTAAATCATGGCCCCACTGGTGTATTCATGTCTTAAATAAATTTTTATTGATATTTTCTGTTTCTTACATCACCATACTATCCCGTGTATCCTTCCTCCTCCCCCTCCCAGACAGACATTCCACATGACAAATGGTATTTTTTTTAGAGAAGGAAAAAAAATAAACACAACTGATTGATAAGTTGAAAAAGTTCCAAAAACTGTGCAATGTATAACACTCGTGGGCCTTCTGCCTCCACAAAGGGGTAGGTTGAGAGTGTCTTCTCATAGTTCTTCATTTGAGACTTATTTGAGTTTTATAACTTTGTTACATTTACTTTTTTGGCATGGGGATGTTCTTTCTGTTTAAGTTCTTATAGTTACTGTGGATCTTATTTTGTTGGCTCTGCATCAGTTTATATAGATCTTTCAGTGCTTCTCTGTATCACATACATCATTTCCTGCAACATAGTAATATTCCATAACATTCATGTACCAAATTTTCTAGCCATTCCCCAATCAAGGAACATCTACTTTATTTATAATTCTTAGCAATCACCAAAAAAAAGTGCTGCTATAAATATTTTGGAGTATATGGGGACTTTTTTCTTATTGATGATTTCCTTGGGTCATAAACCCAATAATGGAGTTTCTGGTTCAAAGGGTATGGACAGTTTAGTCACTTTATTTGAATAATTCCAGATTGCTTTTTCAAACAGTTTGCCATTTCACAGCTCCACTAACTATGTATTAGTGTGCCTATCCTTCCACATACCCTCCACCAATGACACCATTTTCTGTCATTTTGCCAATTTGCAGGGTGTGAGATGAAACCTCAGGGTTTGCCTTTCTCTCATTTGGAGGGATTTGGAGTATTTTTTCACGTGGTTGTGAAGACTTTGCTGTTATTCTTTTGAGAGCTGTTTGTTCATGTCCTTTGATCATGTTTCTATTAGAGAATGGTATGTATGTACATGTGTGTATATTTATATGCACATATATGTATGTGTGTATACATACATACATACACATACACACATACATATAATTTATACAACTTGGATAGGCAAACCTTGTCAGAGAAAGTTAATACAAAGATTTTTTGCCACCACTTGCCTTCATATCCTAGATGCATTAATGTTGTCTGTACAAAGTATTCATCCAGCAATTAGAGTACTACGAATGATTTCTCCCTTCTTGAAGTGGAAAAACATGCCTAAAAAAAGGGAAATTGGTTCAGGATAATTTATCACTGCATGTCAGAGGGGACCAGTAAGTTCTCTGCTGAACTGAGGCAAAGGCAGGGAGGAGGCTAGGGCAGACATGCAGAGGATGTGTTCACTGAAAACTGGAAAATCCAATTTGCCAAAGAAGGGAGGAGGATAGAGGATGAGAAAGAGAGTGGAGAGCAGGGTCTTAGCCTTTTTTTTTCTTTTGGGTCTTAGCAGCAAGGTATTCTTATGCCTTCAAAAATGTTCTCGCTGTCAAAACAGCTCCTTGCAATATAGCTTTCCGAGGATTCAGCTTCTGAGCACAGAGGGCTCTGTCTCTGCATGGCCAAAGCTCCTGTTCCTGGACTATGGTAGCCACGGAATGAAGAAAAAGGACACAGGGCAGTAGCTGGCAGGGGAAGAGGGCAGCCAAGCTGCTGTCCAGCCAGGGCTAGGCTGCCCACCAGCAGCCACACAGTTCTAGCACTTTGTCTCTGTACCATATAGCTGCCATGAATGAATGACTGAAAGACATGACTGAAGAGAAGTCTGGCCTGAATTTTGCCTCCATAGAATAAGAGATGTTTCTGCTTTGACTTATCTCTGATGAGTTCCTTCTTTAACAGCACTGGATCTAGGCAGGGATGTCCAAGATCTATATTCCTACCCAAAATGTCCAACCTTTGCTGTCTGTTCTCTCCTTCTCCCAAGCACATTAATCTCATGAAAAATTACTTTCTCTTCTAAACCAGGGCTGATCCCTCAGGGCCAGTCTCTTGATTAACGTGCTCCCTCCATTCATGCAGATTTTTTAGGGAAATACTTGGCGTTCTTGACCATGTTGTACAAGGAGGGGCATTAGGAGTGTGCCCACACAGTGGCCCATGGCTTGTGCCTTCAACCTGGGTTTGGTTATCATATGGACAGTACCAGAGTGAAATTCAATAAACATTTCATAATGAGAGAGTGCAAAGGAGACTTCAAGGAAGAAAGGATGGGTAGGTAGGGATCATCAGAGACCTAGAGTGGCCACAGCTGGCCAAAGCCACTTCCCAGAACCAACTAGGAGCCACAGGCTAGAGCCTCAGGTATGGCACAGATTTCAGAGCTGGGCTGCTTGCTTGCTGCAGCAGCCACCGAGGGAGGCGGACACAGCCGCCACAGGTTGACCTTGGGAGAATGGATTCCAGGGCCTTGAGGCCAGCTCTAGCCCTGTGTTCCCATGATCCTTCCCTCTTCATAGGGTGTGATTCCCAAGGGGCAGTCCCAGTGGGTTGGGGGCTTCCCCACCTGAGATGTGTTTGAGCAGGAGCTGGGAGGTCATATATCCAGTGTATTGTACAAAGGACTCTTTTTCAGGGCGGGGTGGGACCAGGTGGTCTTTGGGGTCCCTTCTTTCTTGAACACCCTGAGATTCTGTGAAGGAAAGCATAAGTTCTGGAGCTGCAGCAGATGTCATGGCCCTCACTTATACATTAATGTGATCAAGACTAATGGGTCACAAAATGTGAGAATGGAAAGGGACCTTCAGATCTGACTAACGAGTCCCATGTGTTCATTCCATAGATGAAAAAATAAACCCTGAGCAGGGGAGGGACATATCTCTGTGAAGCAGCCAGTTAGGAAGTGACCTACCTTGATTAAACAATTAGTTAGTGGCAGAAGCAAGGCTGGGACCCACATCGGGAGTGCCCTCCCCCACTCCTCACTACCAGTTGCATTCCATTTCTGGGCACACGTAGCCAGCCCACCCCCCACCCCCAAAATATCAGCTCTTCAAGTCAAGGACTATTTTCTTTCTATTTTAGCACCTGGCTCAGGACTAATTAATTATTAGCATAATAAACACAATTAATAATGTTCCATATAATTAGATGTTACCTTTAATTAGCATAAGTAATGCTTGTTCAAAGAAATGATGGCTCACTGAGTGAATGAATGAATGAATGTAACACTCTGCTTTCCTGGTTTGAGGAACAGTTTCCTAGTGTCAAGGCATATGTAAGCTTAAACTCAATCTTTTTTGCCATAATCTCCATTTAAGCCAATGAGTTTGCCAGCTGTCAAAGGCTTCAGGGAGACAGGCAGCCCTGCATTTGTCACTGCGTCTAACAGGTCTCCTTCTCATTGTCAGAGCAATAACCAGGGCAGGACCAGAAGGCCTTTATCTCAGTCTCTAACCTTAGGGAGGAAGGGCAGCCCCAGACACAGCTGAGCTTAGCGCCTAGCTAGCAAGGAGAAGGTTGGGCAGCCCCAGATGACCTAGGCTTCTCCTTCTGGGCAGCCATGATGGACAGGGGCAGACAGAGGGGCTGCATCCTGGCCCTCTTGAGACTTGGGGGAGGGCTCTGGGACTTCTGTTTTCCTTCTCCGACTACACTAGTTTAAAAAAGCAGATGCTGGGGCACTTTCTGTGCTTCTTGCTTGGGTGCATTCTATGGAACTAGACCTACAAGGAAAAACGCTCCCAGTATGAGAAGTGCTCAGCTGTTGACAAGGTAGCTAAATGCCTCCCCATCAAAACTGGGACCAGGCTAATTTACATCTCTGTAATCCAGGGTCTCTTTGAAGGTTCTGAATGAGGAAAGATCCCAGAGATATGAGACAGTGGCTTTCTGCTCTGTTCCCAGCACACAGGAGCACTGGGAGCTGGGTCCCTGAGCTGTCGTTTAGCTGACTGGGCTTAGTTCTGGCTGCACCTCGGTCCCTGCACATCCTTTAAGGAGAAGGCTCTTAACACACACCATGCAAATGACATGCACAGCTCTGATACACCTTACGTAATTGTCCAGAATTTTCTCCCTTCTTATTGCTCTCTAAAAAATACCATTTGTTGTATGGGATAATTGTCTGGGAGGAGGAGAGGAAGACTGGGGGGAATCATGAAGATTCAAAACAATTGATTTCAACAAAAATAAGAGATGGGTTCAAGTCCCACCACTGACACAGCTGAGCGAGTCTCCCAAGGCTTTGGCAGCTCCCTAAGCTTGCAAGTCCAGAACAGGTGCCAATCTGGGCTGATGGGAAAGCTTTCTTCTCCAGTCATTCCCTCTATCAATAAAATCATGGGAACCAGCCAGAAAAGAGAGGTGCCAAGTACTGTGCCAAGGCCTGAGATTATAAATAATACCAGTAGACCCAGCCCTGCCTTCAAGGAACTTACAATCTTTGGTCTGTGTTTGTATTCCTTTTCATCTCTCATTTTCGCAATGAACCAAAGCATGGGAAATCTCCCAAAGTGTGCCTGAGTCCTTCCAATCAGGGGAGAAGCTATGCTATGTGATGCACTCAGGGCCAGAGGACCATGGAGTTAGAGCTGGAAAAGACCTAAGAAGATGTTGAGTCCACACTCTTCATTTTACGGCAGAGGACATTGAGATCCAGGGAGGTGACTTGAGCTGCCCAATGTCATGAAGGGCAGAGGTGGAATTGAAAGCCCGGTGCTCTGCCTCCAGCTGAGCCTGGAGGGTCTCTTACAGCCTGACCAGTGCCTCTGTCATCTGGACTCCCACAAGGCAGTTTCCTGTTCTTTTGTTCAGCATTTCTAATCTCCTCTACTCTGTGATGAATCCTTATCACTAGGAAGAGTTTAACGTGCATTTTAACAGGAAATTTTTAATGGACATGAGGATCTCAGCTACAGGGCAATAAGTAAGCTTTACAACCAAATGAGCTCCCAACAGAGGCTTTAAACAATATGTGTTTAAAAATTAATTTTAAAATAATTCCATTTCACTGGTTTTATGGCAAATCCCACGTAGATCCAGCACTTTTTCATGGCCACCTCAGTGGGGAGGATTTGAGTCCCTAATATTTGTTGGGATGGATGGCATTTTCTTTATGCTCACTTGTCCTCAGGGGCAAGGATGGTGAGAAAGCTCTCAGAAGGGGCTACAGTCATGACAAAACAAATTTAGACTCTAGGATCCCAAACACTTTTCTGTGCAAATGTCTGCAGGAAGCTCAGCCCCAAGGGGAGACTCTCGTAGGCTTGGATGACTAGGAGACAATGGGCTGGCAGTGGCCTGACTCAGCTTTCTGCAGGTGCATGAGAAAGCCTGGAACCAGCAGTCCTGGGAAGCCAGAAGGTAAATGAGTTTCTGAAAACTACCATCCCCATGCCCTGAGTGCAGCAGGTTGAGCTGGTAAGAGCAAAGGTGCAGATGCCCCTTTCAATAGGGCATCTTACCTATTTCTGATTTCTCTGCCCAGACTCTGCTGCAGATCCAGGGCTATCTGCCATTGCACGCCCTTTGGCAGGTTGCCCTGAGCCACAGCGTTTAGGGAAAGGTCAAGGATGAAGTTCGACTTGAATTGGGGTGCCCAGCTGCCAAGCCTGGAGTTCTCTCGCGTGGCCGAACCACCAGCACCAAGCAGGATGGCCAAGCTGCCTCTGTTTTACAGATATGCAGTGGACAGTTGGCTATGGAGCCCATTTCATTTCTAATGGGTTCTCATTGTTAGAACAAGCTCCCTTTCTGAAGTCGGCCTCACTGCAGCTTATGATCAAATTTTGTCCCCCTTTATTGTCCTTAATCCTGCCCTCTGGGGCCAAGCAGATCAAGTCTGACAGCCCTTCTCCCTAAAAATTCTTTAAATCTTTGAAGATAGTGACCACTCTTCTCCACTCAAGCCTCTCTTTTCCAAACTAAACATCCCCCAAGATGCCAGGAGAAGAAAGGACAAAACCTCTACAGCAGGAAGAGATGGAGGGGCGCCTTCAGAGGCCAGGCAGCAAGTGTCTTGGGGTCACTTCTTCTGGTGCCTAAAGTCCAAGTTATAGGGATGGCTCTGGAAGACATCTTTGCAGTCAGCCTGCGGGCCCTGAGGAAAGAGAGAGGCCCAGTAGCAACTTCAGAGCAAATCATTAGGATTTATTTTGAAAGCAACATGTCAGACTGAGCTCTTCAGTTGAGAGTATTACGGCAGATGAAAGCTGAGATCACTTACCTGTGAGAAAATTGCTGGGGGTTGAGGGGAGGGCTGTAGAGTTAGAAACAACACCTGCACTTGAGGATGGATTGAAATGAGGTCAGAAATCATCAAGCTTGGATGGGGAAAGCCGCATCGCTCTGTCATGGTTGGTAAAGCCCCAGGCTTGACCAGAGATGGGATCTTCTCTAACACCATGGGGACCTTCCTGCTGCACAGAAAGCCCTCTCTTCATTCTTCAGGGCTCAGCTCCATCACATTCCCCACATTCCCTTTTCTCATCTCTCCTCCAGCTCCCAGCTGCACCCCACGCCCCTTCCCTCACCTCCCACACTTCATCGGACGGAGGTAACTGTGACCTCTGTTCTGTCACCTCAGTGTCTCCAGCCTCACATACCACTCACCCACTCTCCAGCCTTCAAAGATGAGGTGCGCCTTCCCTTCATCCAAGCCAATAGCTGCAAGTGCTGCTTCTGCTCCCATTCCCGTCCCTTGGTCCCAGCTTGTCCTGTCAATCAGTGCTCTCTCATTTTTAATCTCTCCTTTCCTGCTGGGCCCTTCCCTTCTGACGGCAAACAAGCCACCAAAAAAACCCTCTTTCCTTAGCCCTGGTTGGCCCTGAAGTCATTGTCCTATCTCTCTCGTCCCCTTCACTGCCAAATTTCAAGAGTTCTCCACACCACGGTCCTACTTTTTTAGTACCTGTTTACTCCTTGTCTTGTTCTAATCTGGCTACACTGGCAGCTACACTGACAGCACGGTAGATAGAGAGCCAGGGGTAGATTGGGTTCAGATATGACCTCAGACGCTAGCTATGTGACTCTAAGCAAGTCACTTAAGTTTTTTGCCTCAGTTTCCTCATCTGTGAAATGGGCTAACAATACCACCTATCTCCCAAGGTTGCTGTGAAGATCAAATGTGTTTAACAAAGTGCCTGGCAGATAGTAAGCACCATATAAATGCTAGCTGTCATGATGATGACAATTTACTGCCAATCTAATGGACATTCTCAATTCTCTTCATTGACCTCTCTTCAGGACTGGGCAAATCCCTCCTTGATATTCTCTTTTCTTTTGGCTTCCGTGATGCTGCCTGTTCCTGGCTCTTTGTCTAGTTGATCTTTCTTGGTGTCCTCAGCTGGCCCAACCTCCTCCTTGTGACCTCCAGGCAATAAAGAATTCACACATACAGAGAGAGAGAAAGAAAGAGAGAGAGAGAGGAGAGAGAGATCTGTCCTTGGCCAACTTCTCTACAGGTCATTAGTTATTTCATCTTCTCTATATATCCTTTGTATCATGGCTGTCACATTCACACTTATGACTCCAATTGTCACCCACATGAATATGGTTCTTAAATTCTTATATACAGATCCTTTCTTCTGATGTCCACATCCGCATCTCTACCTCCCTACTGAATAGCTCTACCTAGCTGTCTCACCGACATCTCTAATATAATTTAAACAAAATGAAACAAACCATCTTTATTTTTTTTTACCTTTTCCTTCACTGTATTTCATACTCCCACCGTACCACCACAATAATGAATTCTTCTTAATTTAAACTAAAAATCATTAGGGGTTCTGGAAGGGTGTGTGTACTGGGGGGAGAGGTGATGGTGTCATAGCCTGAGGTGTTGGGGGGCAGGGGAGGAGACAAGTCAGCGGATAGTCTTGACGCGGTTCTTGAAATTGCTGACTGTCTGAAGCTGCAGTTGATAGGCCATTGGGTGGATCTTGAAGCCATACAGCCCGGGCACAAATTGGTTGGCAGGCCGTTTGGGCTTGTACTCAGGATGCACCATGAAGAGCATGTGGGGAAAGCCAGTGCCAAAGTAAGCACCATCTGTGTGGTGGTGCCTGGATGACTTGGGAGTATAAACATCCATACACTTGGTGCAGTACAGCTTCACCATGGCCTCACCTGGTGCGTCTGACAGTCCAATGGGTAACATGGGCTGGTTTTCACAATACGCACGGGGACAATAGCCAAAGTCTCCCTGCTGGTATTTTTCCAAATCTGGGTGATGCCACGGTTTGTGAGGATGTAGCAGGCATGAATCAGTCCATACAGCATCTCGGCTGCCTGCTCAATCAGGTCACTCTGGTTGGGGTTGTCCTCCAACTCTTCATCAGGTTCCAAGTCAAGGTTCATGTCTAGTGCCTGCCTATAGTGGGGCACCTGTTTGTTAAGCCCTGTGAGGTTGAATTTGTCTTGGATATAGTCTTCATCCACCTCGCAGAAGGATTCATTGCCATGAAGCCCACAGAACCAGGAGATCCATGATACCTCCTCTGAGCTACTCATTGGGCTGGGGCTGGGGAGGGAGAGGGAGAAGTTGCTCACAGGGGCGGTGGCGGCAGCAGCAAAGCCACATAACAAATCATCTTTTCTCTAAAACCTATCCCTCCTCTCATTTTTCCATTTCTGGAGATGGCACCATCATAGTCTCAGCCACCTGAAAGCCTCAGAAGTCATCCTTGAACCTGCCATATTCCTCAGCGCACCCAGGCCCCCATCTGATTATCAGCCAACCGTGATCCAGCTATCGCATTCCTCTCTTGTATCTGTTTCCTTTCCCCACGCTCACTGTTACTACCTCAGTGGTGAACCTCACTAACTCTTGGCCAGAACTATGGTAATGGGCTCCTAATTGACCTCTCAGCTTCCATTCTTCACATGACCGCTGAAATATGCAAAGGTCTAGTCATAACACTTCCTTGTTCAAAAACCATCCGGGCCACTCCTTTGCCTGCTGGATAAAAAACAAGCTAGCATTACAAATAACTCAGGAAATGGGCATCTGAGGCCTTTCACAAGCCAGCTCTAACCACCTTTCAAACCCAATACTATGACACTTCCCATTGTATGTGCCATGCTAAGCCTATGTACAGCAGCCTCCTGGCTGCTGCCTCCATGCCTGTGGTTCGGCCCTCTGTCTGCTGACTCTCCTCCTATCTCAGGGGCCACCTTCTCTGCTGGGCTTACGCTGGCCCTCCCTGGGAAAAGAGGTCCCTCCTCGAATTTTATAGACTCCTGAGCACTTTTCACTTCTCTGCTTGGATGCCAGTTTTCATTTTCCTGCTAAATTATAAGTTCCTTGGGAGGTGGCACAGCATGTTGATAATAATAATAATATTCATTTACAGAGCATTCTAGGGTTTACAAAGCATTCCTCACAACAACCTGTGAGTCAGACCGTGTATTATTCTTCTCAGGCTCAGGCAGTTGGACTGACCGCTCAGGATGGCAAATTTAAGAAGTGTCTGAGTCGAAATTCAGACTCAAGTGTCTAACTCTAAGTGTGGTGCTCCTCCAACGAGTGCACCCTGCTTCTGGGGCTTCAGAAAAGTTGACTAAAACAGTAAACTCAAGTTTGAATGGACCAAACACAAGGCGTTTCTGCTCCTAAGAGTCGGTTTACTCCTCAGTAAAGGAATGGATTGGAGTGGACGGCCTCCAGCTCTCAGCCTCGATCTCAGGTTCTCTCCTCCTTGAACTCGCCAGCAGTCAGTCCTGACACACTACAGACCCCCACTTTCTCTTCTTACTGTTCCACTCACCTCCTCAAGAATCCTTGGTGATTTTGTAATCATGGATGACACAGAACCGCCTTCTAGTTGCTTAGAGTTTGGTCAGGCAGGACCATAATTCTCTCCTCCTATACTCAGTTCCAATTAGAATCAGAGTAGTCCTGGAGAAGTCATGCTGACTGAATTGAGGAGGAAAACTACCTCCTAGTTTTCTGTTGTAAACAAGGTAGAAACCCCTTGACTCATCCTTTAAAAAGAAACATATTTATTCACCTTCAGATATGGCAGAGCCTTAAATAAGGTAGGATAGGAAGGTAGGATATTGCCTTTTATTCCAAAGTGGGATGGACTGAGCAGGCCTGGCCCTAGCCCAAAGGAATGTCATCAGGATCTGACTAAGATGGATGTACTGGGAACAACGTAAGAAGAAGCTTCTGGGAGCTCTGATCTCTTCTCTCTTCTTACTGGATAAGCAGAGGATAAAAAGCAAGTGACTTCTCGGACTGGTGCTTCCTTCGCTGGGCAAATGGGCCAGCAGGAAGCACCTCCGATCGTTATCTTTTTTGTGGACAGGTGTTACTACACCTGGGATTTAGTAAGCCCTCGTAGCCTTGTGCCTAAGTAATCCAGACTCATCCAGAAGTAATTCCTTGCTACCCTCCTTTAATAAATGTGTGTGCAACTGTTGTGGTTGTAGGGCTCTGTTAAGGGTTCTCTGACCAGCTAATACAAGTCTTACACATATTATGGGGTTGTTTGAGCTTTATTGAGGCAGAAATTTTCCTGATAGCCCATGTGCTATATAAGTTGCATTTACACTTTTTTCTTCTTCACTCTTTCTCTTCCTTCTTTTTCTTTCTTTTTTTCATCAACTTTGCTTTTATCCATAAACTTTGGCACACAAAGTGTCTAATTGGCTGTTACTCAAAAAGATCACCAAGTGAGGCGAGCACTGGCCTTCTCAGCTAAACAGGTGGTCTCATTACCTGGGGCCGCTCTCCAGGTTCATATCTTTAAGCAGCATGTCTGAGCATCCAGGTCTGGGCTGGTTTGCTGAAGCCCTTTGTGTAATGTCAGTGTCTTGAAACTAAGAAAATGTTATTGGGGACAAAAGGGGAAGGAAGAACATTCTAGCACTTCTTCAAAAATTCCTGATTTCAGAGGTGTGGGAATTTCTACCATTGAAATGTCTTTCTGCCTATCCATCCACCCATTCTATCTATATTCATTTATAGACATGGATGTCAGCAATATAGAAAGAAGTAGATAGATGATAAATAGATTAATAGATAGATGAGGTAGATAGTTGGTAGAAAGCAGTAGATAGAAGATAGATAAGGACATTGATAAGATATGGATGGATAGATAGATAGCTGGAGAAAGATGAATAGATAGATGGATAGATGCATGATAGCTGGCTATCAGAATCATAAATTTTATACTTAGGAGGGAGCTCAGAGGCAACCAAGAGAGAGTCCTGGGTCTCACTCAAGAGGAAACTCCTCAAAGGCTCTAGAGCAGCAAGCTGGAGGTAGAACCATGATGGTTCCCCTCATGTCTTCCTAGAGTCTTTTACTTCAACAACCTGAAGTTGGATTGGCCTCTTGGAGCTGGAAGCCAAGTCAACACTACACTGTCCCAAAGAAGGGCTCTAGCTTGAGATTCCCCAGATGGGGACTGGCTGACAAATGAAACTCACCTCTTACCTTCCTCTCCACCAGTAAGGGGAGAGTCCCATACCAATGGGCTTTGGGACCAGGGTTACACATTCTTTAGGCTAGCAGCAGCAGATATTTACGAGGTATTAGATCACACTTGGCTTTTTCTCCTCCTTCTCTTGTGTGGCTGTTACAGAGGCTAAGATCTTGTTCCAAAGGTTCCTATCGTTCCAGGGTCAGTCAACGTTCCTCCTTCCTGGCAGTCTAGCTAAATGAGCTCCTTTAGAGCAGGTTCCCTACTGACTACCTCCACCTTGTGAAGAGTGAATGTATCTTCAAGACAAGCTTAGGCTGCTGAACTCTGAATGCAGATTGAAGCATATTTTTTCAATTTATTTTTCCTGCTTCTTTGCTACGTGGCTAATGTGAAAATATGTTTTGCATGACTTCACATGTCTAATGGGAATCCTATTACCTCCCTTCTTAATGGGTGGGGAAGGGGCTGGAAGGAGGGTAAGAATTTGGAATTCAAAATTTAAGAAGGAATATTAAAAATGTTTAATGTAATTGGAAAATATCTAACACAATAAATAAAAATAAATGCTCTTTTTAAAGAAAAAGACAAGCTCAGACTGTCCAGGCTCCTCTGCCTGTTTGAATGAAAAAGAAGCCTCCAGAAGGTTTCAGGAGGAGAAAATCCCCCTCCCTCCTCCTCCCCCACCCCTGCCCCTGGCATTAGCTTACTCTGCCTCTGCCTGCCTTGGGCTCATCATCATCTTCTGCTTTCAATTTCCTTCAATCCATCAACCATTCACAGAGCACCTACTAAGTGCCAGGTCCTGTACTGGGGGCTGGGGTGTGGGGGAGCAGGGGCAAAAGGGAAACAAACAGCCTTTGCCCTTGAGTCGATTCTATTCTGCTGGGCCGGAGCCCTCAGACAACTCCTCTGTTGGGATGGCAGGAGTCGAGAAGAGGGAAGAGCAGTACTGAGCACATTTTGTCTGGGGAACACAAGAGAGTCACTAGGATACATACTGATGCACCTTCATACCCCAAAGGTCTGTGTATTGGACAGTATGGATACCGCCTGTCCACTGACTGATAGCAGCCCTTCTATGGCTCAGGAGATGATCTTCCAGAGTTGCTATGGTCAATCAAATGATCAATTAATCAACAAGTATTTATATAAGACCTACTACATGCCAGGCACTGTGTACAGGGCTTGGGGTGTGAAGATGAAAGTCCTGTCCTCCAGAAGCTCACGCTCTAAAGGGGATCCAACATGGAGATACATAGGTCTATACATGATTCATACAGAGTCAATGCAAGCTAGCCTTAGGAGGAAAAGCTCTAGCAGCTGAAGGGGCCAGGAAAGGCAGGATTTGAGTTATCTCGAAGAAAACCAGGCAATCCAAGAAGAAGTGAAGAGGGAACGCATTCCCAACTAAAGGAACAGCCGTTACAAAGGTGCAGAGATGGGAGACGGGGCATCTTCAGTCAGGAAGACCAGCAAGTGCCGGAGGGGGAAAGGGGGAGCCTGGAAGGCTAAGAAGGGACAAGGTTGTTAAGTGAACACATTTCTGTCTGATTCTGGAGAAGAGGAGGAACAAGGAAGGAGACACTGGTGAGGGGTGGGGGTGGGAGCGCCCAGGTCGCTGAGAGCGAGCAGCTTTCGGAGTGGTGTGCGACTAGGCCCTCCTTAATGGCGTTGTTTTCTTTCTATGTTAATAAAAATATGTTATTTTCTAGGAACTGGGGGAATCCAATTACGCTCCTGAAGGCAGCCGGCGGCTCAGCTCCTTCTGGACAGACTTCCAGCTGCGGTAATTGGCAGGTGGGCTGGGCCCTCTCTGTCCTCTTGCTATTCCCGGCATTATTAGTGATTTCTGGGCATTCATAATGCAGCTCGTTTCCAAACCCACTGACTCACTGGGAAGGCAGCCGGTAAATGGGTTCATTACTAGGAGCATGTCTTCACAATGGGCCCGGTCAGCATGATGTCATCGGGAGAAGCCTTCGGGTCCAGTCAGGAACTGGAGACCCCTTTACCATGGCTGTAGGAGCCACGGTCGGGCCCCCTGCTCAGGCATCTCCTGGAGCCTTGGGCCTTCACTGGCAAACACCCGGACTGCTGGTCTGGCTCCACTGCTGGGAGCCTTCAGTCTCTCCCTCTCAGTAGCACCTCTGACCATGCTTCCTCCCCTCCAAATCAGCCAAAGCTGGTCTTCAGTTGCATCATTCCCAGGATGTGGCTGCCTCATTCACGCCTCCCATGGGAAAGGGAAGGAGGGAGGAGAAATGGGCTCAGGCTACTTTACTGCTTTAGCATCAGGACATCAAAATCAGGGCTTTAAAGCCACAAGGGATGCTGAGACCATCAAGCCATTTTACAGAAAGAGAAAGTAAAGAACAGAGAGGTTAAGGGGACTGCCCAGGATCACACAGCTTGCAAGTGTCTGAGAAAGGATGTGAACCCAGGTCCTCATGGCCGGAAGTCTAGCCACGTTCCCTCCCTCTTGCACCAGCAACACTTACAGTGTGGACAACACCTTCAGTGATGCAGATGCATCCCAGCCCTCTGGTGGGCTGGTGGTTGTCTCAGGTGATGACTACAATCCTCTGTCTCCAGTTGGGCAGGCGGGCACTAAGCCTTTATTAAGTGCCTACGGTATGCCTGGCACTGTACTAAGCCTACCAATGCAAAAAGAGCAGAAGACAGTCCTTGCTCTCCAGGATAGATAGATAGAGGGTCAAGGATAGATAGATACAGTGTACTGGGAGAGACAACATGCAAACACATCTCTACCAACAAGCTCTGTACAGGGCAAGCAGGGGATAATGAACAGAGGGACGGCACTGAAATTAAGAGGGTCTGGGCAAGGCTTCCTGCAGAAGCTGGGATTTTAACTGACACTTAAAGGAAGCCCAGGAGGTCATTGGTCAGAGGGGAGGAGGGAGAACATTCCAGGCAGAAGAGAGGCCAGAGGAAAGGCCCACAGCCAAGAGATGGAGGGTCTTGTTCATGGAACAGCCTCGAGACTGGGGTCACTGAATCCCAGGGTACGTGTCAGGGAGCAAATGGTAAAATGTCTCTTGGGAGAGGCCGGGTTACGAAGGGCTTCAAATACCAAACAGACCATTTATATTTGCTCCTGGAGGTAATAGAGAGCTGCTGGAGTTTACTGGGGGAGGCAGGGTGGAATGATGGGATTTGTTCTTTAGGAAAATCACTTTGGTGGCTGAATGGAGAACAAACTGGAGTGAAGGGAGGCTTGAGGCAGGCAGACCTACCCTCCTGCCCAAGCAGCTATTACCATAGTCCAGGGGTGAAGCAATGAGGCCTGTAAGGGGGGGCAGCATCTAGGGGAAGAAAGTATCTGAGAGAGGCTGAGAAGATGAAACAGATAGGCCTTGGTGCCATCTTGGACAGGGATCGGGGGAAGAGGGAGAGAGTATGGGGAGCCTGGGATGACTTCTAGGCTGTGAGCCTGGAGGGAGTGGGAGGATGGTAGTGCCTTAAACAGTGATAGTGAAGGTAGGCAGAGGTGGGGTTTAGGGGGAAAGTAGATGAATTCAGTTTTGGAAATATTGAGTTTAAGACATCTATTGGACATCCAGTTGGAGATGTCTGAAAGGCAGTTGGAGAAGCAAGATTAGAGGTCAGCAGAGAGATTGGGGCAGGAAAGGCAGATTTTAGAATTATCAGCACAGAGATGGTCATTAAACCCATGGGAGCTGATGAGCTCACCCAGTGAAGTTAGATAGGAGAAGAGAAGAGGGCCCAAGACAGAACCTGAGGGACACACATAGTCAGATGGTGTGACCCGGAGAAGGATCCAGCCAAGAAGACAGAGAAGGAGAGGTCAGAGAGGGAGGAGGAAGACCAAGAGAGAAGGGGGCATCAGAGAGAAGAGAGTGACCCACAGTGTCAGAGGCTACACAGAGGCCAAGAAGAATGAAGATGATGCAAATGATACATGCCCTGTTGCCGTTAAATAGTAAGCAGAAATCTGAAGAACACCTGGTGGAGGCCCCCTGCCCGTCAGCCCTGGTGGAGGCCCCCTGACCGTCAGCCCTGGTGGAGGCCCCCTGCCTGTCAGCCCTGTGCACAGGAGCACCAGGACCCATCCGGCCCAGGAATAGCCTTACTTCCAGGTGGACTGGAAAGGAAGAACTCCTTCAGTGAGAGTACTGGAAATGCTTGTCCACCTTCTGCCCACGGACCTCTGACCCACCCCTAGGATCACAACATCTATGGCCCTCAGACTCCCCTACACCAAAACAAACCCAGGAATCATACGAACACAATCACAAAACACTTCACACAAGTAAAGTTGGATCTAAATAATTGGAAAAACATCAGTCTCTCATGGGCAGGCTGAGCTAATATAAAAAAAACTACAATTCTACCTAAGTTAACTTACTTATTCTTATTTAGTTATTTACTTTTTATTATTATTTACCTATTACACTATTGTGCTATACCAATCAAATTACCAAAAAATTATTTTACAGAGCTAGAAAAAATAACAAGAAGATTCATTTAGAATAACAAAAAGTCCAGAATATCAAAGGAACTGATGAAAAGAAATGCTAGGGAAGGTGGCCTAGTCATACCAGATCTTAAATTGTATTATAAAGCAGCAGTCATCAAAACTACTTCGCTAAGAAATAGGGTGGTAAATCAGCGGAATAGGTTAGGTATGCAAGACACAGTAGTCAATGACTACAGTAATCTACTATTTGATAAACCCAAAGACCCCAGCCTCTGGGATAAGAACTCATTATTTGACAAAAACTGCTGGGAAAACTGAGAAAGAGTATGGCAGAAGCTAGGCATAGATCAAAATCTTACATCATATACCAAAATAAAGTCAAAATGGGTTCATGATTTAAATATAAAGGCTAATACTATAAGCAAACTGGGAGAGCATGGAATAGTTTACCTATCAGATTTATGGAGAACAGAAGAATTTATGACAAAACAAGAGATAGAGAACATTACGAAATGCAAAATGGATAATTTTGTTTACATGAAAAAGTTTTTGCACAAAGCCAATGCAACCAAGATTAGGAAGGAAGCAAAAAACTGGGAAAGAATTTTTACAATCAGTATCTGATAAGGACCTCATTTCTAAAATATATAGAGAACTAAGTCAAATTTATAAGAATAGTCATTCCCCAATTGATAAATGGTCAAAGGATATGAACAGGCAGTTCTCAGATGAAGAAATTAAAGCCATCTATAGCCATATGAAAAAATGCTCTAAATCACTATTGATTAGAGAAATGCAAATCAAAACTCTGAGGTACCACATCACACATATCAGATTGGCCAACATGACAAAACAGGAAAATGATAAATGTTGGAGAAGATGTGGGAAAATTAGAATACTAATGCATTGTTGGTGGAGTTGTGAAATGATCCAACCATTTTGGGGAGCAATTTGGAACTGTGCCAAAAGGGCTATAAAAATGTGCATACCCTTTGACCCTGCAATAGCACTTCTAGGTCCGTATCCCAAAGAGATCATGCAAATGGGAAAAGGACCCACATGTACAAAAATATTTATAGCAGCTCTTTCTGTGGTGGCAAAGAATTGGAAATTGAGGGGATACCCATCAATTGGGGAATGGCTGAACAAGTTGTGGTATATGAATGTAATGGAATACTATTGTGCTATAAGAAATGGTGAACAGATTGACTTTAGAAAAACCTGGAAAGACTTGTATGGTCTGATGCTGAGTGAAGTGAGCAGAACCAGAAGAACATTGTACACAGTAACAGCCACATTGTGCAATGACTGACTTTGCTAGACTTAGCTCTTCTCAGCAATGCAGGGATCTAAGACATCTCCAAAAGTCTCACGATGGAAAATGCTACCCACATCCAGAGAAAGAACTATGGAGTTTGAATGCAAATCAAAGAATAATATTTACTCACTTTTTCTTCTGTTTTGTTTTGTTTTCTCTTTCTTGTGGTTCCTTCTATTGGTTCTAATTCTTCCTTACAACATGGCCAATGTGAAAATATGTTTGGCAGGAAAGTATATGTAGTGCCTATTTCAGTTTGCAACCTGTCTTGGGGAAGGAGGTGGGGAGGGAGGGGGAGAAAAATTTAAAACTCAAAAGCTTATGGAAGTGATTGTTGAAAACTAAAAATAAATTAATTAATAATAAAAATAAGCAAATGAATAAATAAAATGCAGACTCCCCTGAGGAAAGTGGCTAGCAGCTGTGACCTGGGACTTGAAGCCATGGGGGCCTTGGAAATGGGAGAAGATTTAGAGAGAAAGAGAGGGAAGGAGGGAATGAAGGAAAGAAATGAGGGAGAGAGGGAAGGAAAGAGAAAGAGAGGAAAGGAGGGAAGGAAAAAGGGAGGAGGGGAAGAAGGGGGAAAGAGGGAGAGGAATTAGGGCACAGCCAGAAGGCAGGCTGCCCAGCCCTTCGAGCAGCCAGAGGTGACCACAGTTTGTAAACTACCATGAAAATGCCACTTTGGAGCAGAGGATCTTAGGTTGAGTCATTAACTTGGTTTTTAAGAATATTATTTATTATTATTTATTAATCATTGTGTCATAATATTATTACTAACATCAATAGTAAGAGCCAACATTTCCATAGCATTTGTATAATTATCTCATTTGATCATTACTTAGTAATAACTGTTTCTGTATAAATGATTTCCTTTGTATGCCTATATATTTTATTTCATGCATTTAAACCCATGCTTCTGAGAAGGAAGAGGTCTATGACCCAAAAAAGATGATGCCCTCCATCCAAGCCTCCTTCACTCAAGAGTTCACCTCTTATAAAAGCCACTCAAGGAACCCAAATCAATGGAACTCCGCCCTCATTCTCACCAGCCAATGGATTTCTCAGTCAGAGTCCCAGGGTCACAGAAAGGATTTTGGGCATGATTCAGCCCATCCCATGCCCAGAGAAGACTTGCCTCTCCTTGACAGAGTGGCCATTCAGCCTCTGCTCAAAGGCCTGGCAAGGGAACGTGCGAACCGCCTCCTGAAGGCAGCCCACTCCACACTGGAACAACACCCATTAGGAGGCAGTTTTACCAGCATCTGGCCTTGATCTGTCTCTTTGTAACTTTCCCTCCTTGCCCCTGGCTCTGCCTTCTGGGGCAAACAGAATGAGTCTAGACCTCCTTTCACAAAACAGCTCTTCAGTTATTTGGCAACAGTGAGCTTGTCTATCTCAAAATGGTTCCCAAACCGAGCAGAAATGGCTGAAGCTGAATACTGGGGTTATCAGAGGGCCATGTGCCTTTATCTGCTCTGCGTGGTACTCAAGACCCAATCCATTCAACAGAGTCACAGAAAATCAACAGCCTTCTTAAGGTATTTTTGCAAATAGGCGATACCTTCAGTTATGAGAAGTGCTCTTAAAATGAAATCTCTTTGAAAGGAAAACCTGCAGCACATGCACACATATGCATATATGTCATCACACACATGTGCACACACATGCACATGTGTACACACACAGAGTTATCTCCTGAAAAATAATGATTCCCTACCACCATTAACCTGGTCAGGAGACAGAACCCTCTACCTCAGAACCATCCTCAGACTTCAATGGGCTGAAGAAGAGGATGCTGGCACAGCAGGGGCACACATGCACACACACATACACACACACATACATACACACATACACACACACACACACACACACACACACACACACACACACCATGCTCAGTTGCAAAGCCTGAAGCCTGGAGGCTACATGGGCTATACAGCTCTGGCCCTCTCCTGCCTCTTCACCCCTTCCCAGTGCCTCATCTACAGCCGTGAGCATCTCTTTCTAGGTGGGAAGTCCAGCCTGAGTCATGGAACAAAGGGTACTCTCCTAGGTCCTCCTCAGGCTCCATCCAGCCCTGGATCTATGCAGAAGGGTCTTCCCCTTGGGCAGAGACGCCTGCAGCCCTCACACATACCCCAAGTCCTCGTAGCACCAACGTGCTCAGGTTTGCCCAGGGTGCATCCCAAGGGTACCTGCTGTAGGGGCAGGGGAGGGGCAGAAGGACCATCCTGACTTCTGCTGGGTCTGTCACCCAGAGGCTCTCTTTTTATAGGGCACCCAGATCTGGCAGGGAGACCAGCCTCCCCTCGGCCCTGCCAGGACTTGGGGCGCTCCTGATGGCTTCAGCATGTAAGCAGAGCCAAGCTCTCTGTTTGTGCAAGGAAGACACATTCCGGCCTTCTTCCAGCCTTGTCCCTAGCCAGGCTCATTCCGGCCCCAAAGTCATAAATCCTGAGGCTGCCACAGATGTCAGCTTAAAGCTAGCAGAGAAACTGGTTTTATGGGAGAGCAGAGGCTGCAGGGAACCAGACCTAGACTTGGGAGTGCTCCCCGCCCCACTCAGAGAGGAATGCTGATAATGGAAGTACGTTTTCTGGTGCCCAGCACTGCAGGTGGGAGTGAGTCACCACTGAAGGGACAGAGAGCCTGGGCCAAAGCGGTCCACAGTCCACCAGTCAACAAGCAGGCCTCGGGGGGGGGGGGTCTACTGAGTGCCCTGGGCTCAGGATGCAAAGACTGGGGGACCCATAGCCCCCGCCCTCCTGAAGCTCCCCGTCTGGCAGGGGAATAAGGCTCTTACCCAGATATTCAGAATCCACAGCACAACACAGGAAGTGACCGAGCCAGCGGCCAAACAAGGGGCTTTGTGACTGCCAACTGGGGGACCTCAGAAGGCTTCTTGGAAGAGGCACCCTTGGATCCAAACTTTAAGGAGGACACGGGAATTTACCAGATGAAGGTGGAAGAGGGCAGGGGAGGACGGGCACTACAGGTAGAGGGAGCAGCACGGGCAAAGGCTCAGAGGCAAAAGATCATTGGGAGGAGGAAACAAAGAGACACTCGGTTTGACTGTACACCCCTGAAAGGGGTGACATCATCGGATCAGCCTTGAAAGGGAGCAAGGCAAGAGCCTGGAAGGGCCTTGAATGTCTGGCCCGAAAGCCTGAAGCCTAGTAAAGATGCAGACTCTGGGCTGTGGAGGGGCATCACTCTATCCAGGCAGGGGTCTGCCTCCATGTGGCATGGAGAGCTGGCCTCCTGCCACGGTGCCTCAGCCTGACTGGGTGTCCCTGACGCCTCCAAGACTGGCTGTCATAGGGCAGGCGCCCATCTCTGATCTGCGAGAGGCAGGGCTTTCCTCGCCAGGAGCTCTTTGGTCCAATGATATCACAAACTGGGTCCAAAACAAAGCTACAAAGGGCAGGTGGCTCTGTCCCTCAGATGGAGCTGAAACCGGGGGGTACGATTGATGTACCTTGACACTGGAGCTCAGCGACAGACACCAAATCCTTCTGAAGAATTCGGGCCAGAAAGAGTAATGGAATCACTGCCTGGACCATTACTGAAATGTCATCCTTGGCCAAAACCAAGTCCTGGGTGGTACAGGGAGTGCCCTACTCTGCTCTCCCTGCCTGCCTAATGCTGGCGCTCTCAGGGCACAAGGGCATCTCTGACATGAGCTCAAATGGAGGCAGTGAAGGCAGGATCAAGGGCTGCTGGGGCCTTGCCTCTGAGCTCCACAAGAGTGTGGTGGGGATAAGACAAGATGGGATGGGATGGGATGGCATGGGATAGAGTGGGATGGAATGGGAAGGGGTAGGATGAGATAGGGGGTGGGATGGGATGGGGGTGGGATGGGATGGAAGAACCAGTGTGATCATCTACTTGAGACAGCAGGGCAGAGCATATCTAGTATCGCAGGATTATCCTAAATGCAGTATTATGCTGGAGCCCTGCATCATTCTGAGTCTGACAGTTGTTTGATAATTTAATGATAAATCAATCAACAACATTTGTGGAATGGGTATGTGCCCTGAGTATCTGGGGTGACTCTGCAGGACAAATGAGCTGGATGGGAGCCCTTGGCAAAGAAGCCAGAGGATGCAGTGAACTGACCAGAGGACCTAGAGGGCCTGTCGGACCTCTGTCACTGACCCCCTTCCCCTGTGACCTTCAGTAAGGCCTAGGGCCTTCACCTATGGTACTGATGATAAAGGCTCTGCTCAGAGCAGATCTCCGCACATGCCCAGCCCTTGGGAGCAAGGGCCCTCCCTAGGCACCTCACCCCTCACACAGGACTCACATTATCACAGGAGATGATTGATGTGGCATGCTTCACAAACCTTAAAATGCTAAATAAAAGTCAGTTATTATTATTACATGAGTTTGCTCACCGCAGTGTTGATGATGGATTTTTTAAATGCAGGGGATGACAGTCTATCATTGGAAGAGTCAGCAATCAGTCAACTAAGGTTGTTTATTTTCAAAGAGCGCCAAGGACATCAAGGGGATTTCTTGACTCTGGGGTGAATCAGATTTCAGTGAGGCAGAGTCGCACAAAGTCATCAGCCTCACTGTCTCATATTCAGGACGTTTGGTGATGGCTCAGGATAGATGCATTGGGTGACTTTAGAATCTTCTATGTCTGACCAAGCTCTAAGCACTCCACAGCTCCTGCTTCAGTTGCCTTCATGGCCATTGGAACACATTGTCCTCATCTGCCCATTCCACTGGGGGGGAGTTTTCACCTGCTTGGGGAAGACACCCCCTAACTCACTAAAGGTTTAAGGTCTGTTGGGTACCCTCAGCCTGGTTTAGCCCACCAGGCTGCTCTTGCTATAGCTTCTTGGAGCAGGTGGACACCAAAGGTGGATGAGCAGCCCTGAGAAGGGCTTGGCCCCCAACGCACCAGAGGAGCTCCTACTCCTGAACACCCCTTACACTCCATTAAGCCAATAATAAACAGGCACTTAACATTTCTGAAGTGTCTACTGTATGCCAGGCACTGTGCTAAGTGCTAGGAATACAAAGAGGAGAAAAAAACAGTCTGCCCTCAAGGAGCTCCCAGTGTAATGGGGGACACAACATGCAGAAGACAATGTACAAATGAGCCACAGACAGAATAAATCAGAAATAATGACCAGAGGAGAGGCACTAGAATTGAGGGGAGACTGGGAAAGGTTTCTTGTAGGAGGTGGAATTTTAGCTGGGACTTGGAGGTAAACAAGAGGTAAAGAGGAAGAGGAGGGCATCCCAGGTATGGGGGACCGCCTGTGCAAAGGGCCAGAGGTGGGAGATGGAGGGTCTTGTCTAAGGACCAGGCAAGAGGTCAGGTCTTTCAGCAGATACAGCGAGCATCTCTTAGAGAAAGGTGGGGTTGCCTTATTTTGTCTGAAATGCAAAGGTCTTCCAACCTACCATGGTGTTCACTGCTGCCAGTCATCCAGGGCTAGTCATTCCATTGCCTCCCCAGCCATGGATGGCCTGATGCCTCTGGGAGAACACAAAGGTTCATCCTGCTTGGACTCATCCTGCCCAGAAAATGGCAGGTCATAGAGACCCAGGGCTCCTGCCATCCCCAATGAGAGGCCCGTGGAGAGCTGCTACCAGACAGACCCAGGCTCTTGTGTGACCCACTGGGCACTTGACCATCTGCCTGATAGGTTTATCCAAGTTTGTGTCCACAGAAAGTCACTGTTATAAAATGCTTTCCTGGAGCCTTGAAAGGATCCTTTGTTTTCCCTTAGATGAAGACCTTACTCCCAGACAGCATCTCACTCACCTCATCTTGAGATATAGAAAAATCAATAAGAAACACAGCATTGAAGAGGGATGGAGATTGTAATACAGTGAAGCAATAGATTTGCCCCATTCCTATTGATTGATCTTCTAAAATGTTCCTTCTCTAATTGTGGCCATTAATATAGTCAACAATCATTATCAGAAATGAGTCCGTGTAAGAATTGGGAATTGTTTTCTCAAAAAAAATGGAAAGGAAAACCATATCAGCACAAACAGAAAAATAACTGCTTCCCACATCAGGGGCACAGAGGGCTATGGGACTGCTGAATCAAAGAGGAGAGAAAACAATGGGTGATGTGAGAAGAATGAGAGAAGACCTGTCCCAAGGAAAGTCTCAAGAGGCAACAGACACCCTCACCTCTACTGGAGAATTTGCACGTGGCAAGTAGCCTCCCCTTGGTATGAAGCGGGTCAGGACCCTGTTCAATGGGCGTCATCACTAACATGCTGATAACCTGGTCTCTGCTCCAGGGATGCCTCATGGCTGTATCTCCATGATAAGGAGTTCTAATCTAGTGGTGGACAGTCCCGTAAATAAGTGAGAATTTCTTAAGTCTCTGGAAGTTCCAAAGTCCAAAGAATCATGACATCACTTTGGTCTCTGAGTTTGGGGACTGTCACATGAACTTTTTGCAAAAGTAGAAAAAAAGTCATCTTACCAAACTCTTAAGAGACAAACTTGGTACCTGTACCTAATGAAGAGAAAAAGACTGTAGACAAACATTTCTAATGAATATCAATGTAAGAATATTCACTAAAATATTAGCAAAGATACTATGGAAACATTGAAACAGTTCTGCACTCTACACTTAGGGGAGAACCACAAAGAAGCACTATGGATAAAGAAGCTCATTGAATTGTCCCTCTGTATGTCTGATTGCAGGTAGAGACGTGTTGTCTTTGATGAAAGGACACATCCAATGCCTCCCTCAGCCCATGGGGAGCCTGCCTGACTCCAGTGGAACCCACAGGTTCTCTTGCTTTTCTGTCAGCCTGGGGAGCCCTCTCACTCCCTTTCAGCTCCAGCAGGGGCAGCCTGGCCTGGTCTGGAGTCCGGCTCTCCCTCTCCTGTGGCCTCTTGAGCCATTGTCTCCATGATGGCTCACCAGGAAGTTCCATTTCCCCGCTGTAGTTAAAAGAATGAAGGCAAAAATGAGCATGGCCATGAACCCTGGGGCTTCAGCCTTCCATGGCCATGGGGGAAGGGTACATTCAATGTCTGCCAGTCTATCAGTGAGCCGAAGTCAATCGGCACTGCAGTGGTCCAAGATGCACAAAAGGAAATGTGGCTCCTAGGGCTGCCCTTCCCATCTCTTTGGGAGGTTTCTGAAGGTTCATAGAATAACCAGAAGCCTAGAGACAGGGTGAGGGAATGCCTTATGATAGGCTCCTCAATGGGGCATGAGGCCATAGAGTGGGATGTGACATGGCAGTGAAAGGAGTGGCCTTGGAAACTGCTGGTAGGCAACACCCAGCAGCTGGGCAGAAGGTGGAATCACCAATCATTCCATTAGTGGCCGGGTGAGGGGAGAGTAAAGCAAATAAGGAAAGGCTGGACATGAACAGCAATGAGCCCAGGTCGTGTATCAGCCACTCCCTGCCACAAACTACCTTTGAAAGCAGCAAAACGCTTCTTACTCTTGCAGCCTCATCTATCATGTAGTTGGGAGTAGTATGAGCCTACAGAGCCTCCTCAGAGGCTGAGCCCATGACTCTGGCATCAGTGGCTGGGCCCTCTGGGCTTTGCATAGTGGTGTTCATATGGCCTACGGGGAAAAAGAGCCCAGCCAGTGCCTTGGTTAGGAGGGCTCCAGAAAGGAAGAAGTTAACAAAGTAGGAACCTGTTACTCACTTTGGGTGAAGAAGAAGCCCGCAGCTACTTCTGCCCTACTTGGCAGCCTCAGTGCCGCAGAATCAGCCAGGGTAGAGCATTATATGGGGCTCTTCAAAATGAGCCTGTCAAATGAGGTTATGTCTGTGGGGACAGGTGATGCTATTTGGGACAGGCAGACTGTGTGTGTGTGTGTGTGTGTGTGAAGACAATATTTGGCCAAAATTGGGCAAATGTCCCAATTGCTAAAACAGGGAAGACATGGCAGAGTTTGCAAAATATAGGTCAGAGTTTGACCTCAATTCCTGACAAAATTCTAGGATTTTTTATGAAAGGAATGGTCTGTGAGCATTTAGAAAAGGGATTGGTAGCTGAATCTTCAAAATGGCAGAACCCCTGAAGGATATTGAGTTCAGCCAATACCTGCACCCAAATGACCTCTATGACACCCCCAAAAAGTATACTTCCAGCTTTAACTTGAAGACCACAAACAAAGGGGCCCCACTGTACTTCCAGATGCCTCTGGTTGTAAGGAAGCTTTTCCTGACGTCATCTTTCAATGAATTTCACTCCCTTGGACTTGCCCTCACCCCCATTACTCCTGGTCTGGCCCTTTGGGGCCAAATAGAGCAAATCAAATCCTCCCCTCTGCATGGCAGCCTTCAAATGTTTGAAGACAAACATCACATTTCCTCCAAATCTTCTCTTCTTGAGGCTAAACACCCAGATTCCTCTAATTGATCCTCATGTGGTATGTCCTCTAATTCTCTTAGTATTGTGGTCACTCACTGCTATCTTAACTCAAGCTGGTCTCTGTCCTTCCTAATGTGCTGTGGTGCCCAGAGTGTAATGTAATATTCCAGATGTCTTGCCAGGATAGAGGAGAACCAAACGGTCCCTCCCAAATCTGGAGGTCCTTGTTGCCTATAGAAAGTTTCTCTTCAAATTGGGTTGACCATCTTCCATGATGATGTTAACACTTTTGGTGAGCATGATCTCCATTTTATTACAGTCATGACCTGGGGCACACCAAATTGTATCAGGCTCACACTGGGGGGAGGTGAGGCAGCCCTCTCACTTTCAGGTCAGGAGGGAAAGGGGAGAGGGGAGGAAATGTATAGCAAGCACTTCTGTATAGTTGGGTTTAAGAACCAACTGAAATTCTGGAGTTTGTAGTTCAGAGACAAGAATTCCCTCTCAGCCCTGATACTGATTTGGGGCTACTGACATATTAAACCTGAGTCATGGCCAGAAGCTCTTAAAAGGAGAGAGAGACAGAGAGAAAGAGAGCGTCTGGGGGAGACCCTGACTGACAGAAAGAAGATGAAACTTCAAGAGCTAAGAAGCAGCATTGGACAGATGGCATCCCCAGACCTGCCCAAGACTTAAGGAGCTGAGCTAGGATGAGTCAGTGGCACAGGGGCAATAGACAGAAGAAAAAGTAAGTCAAAGAATCAAGTGAGAGGAGGACCAAGCTGGGGCAGAGAAAGGAGAGGATAAAGAGAACCATCAGACATCTCAAAGCAGAAAACATGGACTTAAACCTCTAGTTGTGCTCACTTCTTCACAGCCTGAAGGACATTCCCTAAACAGGCCTGATCTTTCTCCAACTCTCATTCCCTATACCTGTCTAGTAAAAGACACTGTAATATACTATGTTCATTTCTTTTACCTAAATGTATTCTAATAATAATTATAATAAATTGTACCCTAATAATAATAATCCTGTATCCTAATTTTTGTCTCAAACATAAAGAGGCCAGAGGTTAACGAGAGATAAACATAAATTCAAATTAGGGCAGATAGCCAAACCTCAGTCTGAATGTTAGAAATTTCTTTACTGGGGGCTCTGAGCTACTATAATTGTACTACTAACTTTTCATCTGATATAGATTCCATGAAACAGCAGAGGAGGAAACCACAAAGAACCTGATATTGCCCCTAAGCTAAAGAGTTAATTATTATTAATAGAGCATTTCTGATTAAATTTCCAAAGAGAAAGGGTCTTGAAAGTGGTGACCAGAGAAAATATTACACACCTCCAGGCAGGAGAAAAGGAAGGTCTGGGAAGGATTCCTCTCTTTCCTGGTCCATTAGGGAGAAGGTAACAGAAAAAGATCAGGTTCCAACTGGCCAACTCTGTATTCCACTAGTGTTACCCACCAGTATTCCACATGTTAAAGAGAAGACTTTCTGCTTATCCCTGTTGACTTTCATCTTATTGAACTCAATCCATCATTCTACCTAGTTTAGAATCTTTTGCAACCTGACTTTGTTCTCCCATGTATTAGCTATCCCTCAAAACTTCTTATGAGATGAAAATGTAACAAGAGTGCCTTTTGTGGATTATTTGAAGTCATTGATAAAAATGTTGAATAGATCCCTAGAGGACTCCACTAGATATCACCCTCCACATTGACAATAAACCATTTTTAAAAGAAGACTCAGGGGGACATGAGAGCTAGCTGCAAGCATTCAGATGGCTTTCATGTGGAAAAGGTTTCAGACCTGGCCCCAAAGATTAGTCACTAAAGCCAGCATGACTTCACCAAAAACAGGTCATGCCAGATTAACCTCATTTTCTTTTTGAACAGTTACTAGACAGTTAGGGAGACACTATAGACATACAATGCTGAGATTTCAGCAAAGCATTTGACAAAGTCTCTCATGATATCCTTGTGGACGAGCTGGAAAGATGATGACTGTGTATTAACATATTAAGGGGCTTTTGGAGGTACTTAAATGAATCAGTCAATGAAAAATCATTAATGAATAAATGCCAATTTAAAGAGGAGTCACTGACAGTAGCCCCAGGAATCTGCATGGCCCTGAGCTGTCTAACATTCTTATCACTGACACAGATAAAGACATAGAAGGTATCCTTGTCACGTGTGCAGATGACGAAAATCTGGGAAGGATGGCTAAATTGTTAGATGGCAGAATAAGCCTCCAAAATAATCTCAGAAGCTGTATCAATTGTCAGAACATTTAACTTAATAGATATTTACATCTTACTTCAATAGTTGTAAAGATGGCAGTCCGTCTAGGCAATTCCATCCCATTTCAAGTAAATGGTAAGATGCTACACGACATGCCTTAACCAGGTGAGAACACTTCTCTACTGAATCAATCAGTGTAGACTTTAGACTAAGTGAAAAAGACCTCAATGGTTTAGATGTCTTTGAAAGCCTTTAGATGAATTGGAGTGATGCTGCATGGGAGGTGGATTGGTTGAGGAAATTTGGTCACATCCTATGTGTTTTCTATAAATTATCAAGTCAGCTTAGAACAAAGAGACTCGAGTTATCTGCTGCTTAGAGTATAAGCCTTCCAGCCAAGCTACTAGAAAGAATTGCTTTGGGAAGAGTACCTTGTACTTGGTCTCAGTCTTTTCCTACCTCTAACCAGAAAGGGACCTAATAAACTTGGAAGGACCATAGCAGAAGTATGCTGGAGTCAACTCCAGCTCATGAAAATCAGCTATTAAATTTTCAGTGTAAGCATTTTCACCTTGGTCTCAGTTTAACGTAATATATATCAGGGCTGGATTTATTGCTGTGTTAATTTCTAAACTTAAGAAAATTAAGGAGAAAATGCTAATATTGCAGACTAAGCTTTAAAGTGCGTCATGAGTTTCTGAGAGATGGCTGTTAAACATTCATCAGATTCACCAGCACACCACACTCCTGGACCAGAACATTTGGACTCCTCATCAGTTTTCTAGAAGCATCACTGGGAAAATAGTGGCTAGTGGCAACATCTGGGTCCAGAACTGAGGACAAACTAAATGCAACAAATAAAGGAAGACTCTAGGCTCTGTGAAGAACCTGAAGAAACGCTAGCATTCCAGGGTCCAGCTGGCTCCTCCAAATTGTAATTCCAGCCACAGGCTTCCCTAGCAGAACAGATTAGCCAAATATTTCAGTTGTCCGGCTCAATGTTTCCCTTCACTGGTGTGAATGATTGGGAGTTAGGATTGATAAAGCAGCCCTGAGCTCAAGAAGTGTGAATCTATTACAAGAGTTCTCTGCTCTCAAAACCTTTAATGTGGCATTTCTATTGGCACAGTTGGCTGGAGCATAGCGTTGCCAAGGCCAAAGTTACCGGCTTGATACCTGCTCAAAGTCAGGTCAACCTTTGCCTTGTCTATGACTGGATTGTAATAGTGGTCAAATTAATATAATTTGGTCACAGGAAGCTCAGAGAAAATCTATGCCTCAACTCAGTAGGGGGATTAAAGTACACACTCAAGCGATGGAACTATGAAAAACAGCCCAGTTTTAGCAGAGCACAGCCAAGCCCCAATCTTTCCTGGAGACACTGATCTGGATTTTCTCCAAACAACAGGATTCATCTCGGTGGGGTAGCATGGGTGGAACAAAAACCGACTTCTGAGCTTACACAAGATGCACCTTGGTGCTCATGGAATAGGAGAATGGGCAGGAGCCGCCCCGAGTCGGTTAGAGCAGCTGCCTAGCTCCAGGCCCTCTGAAGTCTCCCTTTCTCTAAAATCCAGTCTGTTAATAGAACCCACTGCCCCCACTTTTCTCCTCATCCATTAACATGTTCTGGTTCTCCCTGGAGGGCAGCCTATTCCAAAGTTCATACAGGTCACTAAGTCTAAATCAGCTACTCTTCATTCCTACCAGGCACCCTCAGTCTCCTGAACCACCCTCTTTCCATCTTTGTTCTCCCTCTTTCTCCATCCTCTCCCCATTATTCTCATTCCTCATCCTTATTCCATTTCCAAAATTACTGACCCTGAAGGCCTCTCCAACAGCCTCTTCTCTGGTTTCTTCACTGGAGAGCCTTCCCCTCTCCCCTCTTCCCCTCGCTGCCCACAAAAGCACAAGCATATATTTGTAAGCATGTGCTCTTGAGCGAGCGCCCAAGCGCGTGTGCGCACACACACACACACACACACACACACACACACACACAACACAAACTGAAGACTCAGTATGTGATCACTTGTCTTCATCCCGTGCCCAGAAAGTTCTTTTCCATAGCTTGGTAGACTCAGAAGATTTGGAAAGCTTTTATCTCCAGTGGGAATGGTGGGAGTTCTGCCCCCTCCAAAAGAGGATGGATGTTTCTTAAGGCAGAAGAAGTGATGGGTGAAATTAGTGAGAGGATAGAACATCTTGTCCCTGATGGCCCTCAGCTTCCTCCTATCCACAGGCAGCTGCCAGAGCCAGTCACAAGTAGCTCCCACAGTCAAATCTGTGGCTGGTACTCAGCATAAAGGACTTCTTCAAATACAAGCACGGGGTGGGGGAGGGGAGCATACATGAATGTTTACATGTCCTGGCACAATGAGAATTTCGCTAGCTGACATTCACTTACCGAGAGCAAGAGAATTTTCATTCAAGAGAATGGATTTCATTCAAGAGAATGCAAGAGAACAAGCTTGCATCATCATAAACATTATGGCCAACCTTGCCAGGCAAGGGATATTGGCCAAGCATGTCAACCCCCAGAATCCTTTTGGCCCCTCAGATTCCACCCTCTTCAGAAAGGTCCTGTATAGAAGCTTAGGAGCCCAGAGGAGGTCATGACCCTTGTCTGGTGTCCAATTGGCTCCATTCCATTTGCTGGCTGTGTCACCCTAAGACGCTGAACTTTATTGACTCTGTTTCCTTAACTGTTTCCACCAGCCCTGCCTCTCTCATGGCATTCTGATGACTCTACAGCATTAGGCCAATACAAGGAAGATATCACCATCCAGTCAACAGAATGACAGCTTCTCTAAGTCAGGGACCGTTACTTGAACTCTGTCTACTCTGCCTAGTGCTAGGACAGTGCCTTGTATGTAGAAAACACTGGACAAATAAATGCTTCCTTCATTACACTGAACATGGCTTGGTTTGGTTTTCATAATCCATGCCCTCATGGATGCCTGTCCTCCCATCACCAATGACATCATAACATCTTCCCACAAGAAGTCAGCACCCTGAGCTCTTTCCAGCAGTGAGTGCCTCAGCTGACCTGGTCCCTGGGTAATGGGCATTCAGCCAAGTGTTTGGCAGACACATGACAGCCTTCAACACCTACCCAGGGCCTCCATCGTGTCACAGGGAGTCATGCTTGCTTTCTTTTTTCATTTAAATTTTCTTTATTAACTTCTCAAATGTGAACATTCCAATGTTCACAAGGACTGTACATGAAATTATGACTTGTCATAAAGTTTGTTTTTCCAAAAAGTCGATGTTGAGTTTAACTTGGCAGTAACAAAATGGTCCTACCTGCCTGTGTCCCCTTCTGAACATCGTTCTGTCCTCTTCTGTGGACATTCAGTTAAATTAGATGCATCAACCTATGTCCATGCAGCTTTTGCCTTGTTTTCAAAGCTATCAAAGTGAAATTCTTCAACAGTAAACTTCCCACAGTGTACTTCTCATGAATCTACTATTTCATTCATTATATATTTTGTCCAAGATGGACTTTGCCTTGAAACCAGCATACCTGGAAGATACATTCATCATTCAGTTGGCTTTGAGTGGACCTGCCAACATCAGCACACTTGGGGAGGGCTCAGATCTTCCCCTTTGGCCAAGACAGGTCTGCACAGAGGCAGGTTTCACCTTCTAGGAATGAGATGCATGGTCCCCAGGCAAAAACTAGCCAACCTCCCTGAAACCTGGGAAGCAGCATGTGTGAAAGGCTTGAAACTGGACCTAGACCAGTTGTCAAGTTCAGTTTTAAGTAATTGCATTGGATTCCCATCGAGTTCACAACCAATTAACTTACCTTTGTTGGGTAAAAGAACAATGAAATAAAGCACAATTTTAGGAATAAAAATCTCTCCTAAAAAGGTGCCACTTGGGACAGCTAGGTGGCTACAGTGGATAGAGCACCTGCCCTGGAGTCAGGAAGACCTGAGTTCAAATTCCGCCCCAGACTCAACATAGCTGTATGACCCTGGGCAAGTCATTTCACCTCAGCTTCCTCATTTGTGAAAAGGGATAATAATAGCACTTCCCTCCCAGGATTGTCGTGAGGATGAAATGAGATCATATTTGTAAAGTGTTCAACACAGCGCTGAGCACACAGTAAGCACTATACAAGTGTTAGCAATTATCATCATCATCATTATTATTACCCTAGCCCAGTCTCTCATCACCTCTCATCTGTACTGTTGCAATAACGTCCTAAATGGCCTCTCTGCTCACCGTCCTCCCTAGCCACTCCATCTTCCAGGCTGCCACCAAAGTACAGGTAAGCCAGGGTTGCTCCACTGCTCAGGATCTACAGTGGCTCCCTGGTGCCGCTCAGGCTGGGCTCAAAGCCCTCCCCAGGGTGTCTCTGCCTGTTGCTCCCCTGCAGATGCTCCCCCACCCCCGCTCTACCAGCCATGTCTCCTGTACAAGACATTCCATCTCCACCCCCTCCCCCCCTGCCTCCCAGAGTCCCTAAGCTTCACTCAAAGCACAGCTCAGGCTCTGCCTCTTCCTCCTGGAAGCCTCTCCTTATCCGTTCCAGGGGGCCATCTCCAGTCATCCTGATCCACATGTGGCCACTGGACCCAGACACTCTAGAGGAGAGAGCGAGGCTGGGGACCTTGCGCAGCTCTGCCTCACTTCAATCCAGTTCACTTGCATGTCAAGACATCACCTCCCTGACATGGTGGTCCTCTTCAAGAACAAAGGACAAACCCCAACCTTGTACCTTCCGCTATTGCCAGCCTCTCCTAGAAATCACCATGCATATACATTATGCTTCCTTTTCAGTCACATGGTGTTCACACACACATACAGATGGAATGAAAGCCTCTAGAAGGCAGGGGCTGTTTCCTGTGGTCTTCCTTCCCCAGCACGGAGGATCATGCCTAGCACAGTTGCTTAGTGAAAGTTGATTGAATTGAATCAGTGGCACAGCTGAGGATGCCATGATGTCAGCTTCTGGTTGCCCTTGGGGGTCCGATGAGATCATCCCAATGAGTTCCTTCATCAATCTTTCCACGGAGCTCCCAGGAGCCCCCTCCCAACTTTCAGGCAGCAGCCACTGTTCTGCTTCTCCTAAGAACAAGGAGGGTTCATGTGGACTTTGTTGCTTTTCTCCTGCCAGGCATCAACATGTTTGACAGTCAAACAAGATCTAATATTGAAAGTACCAAGGATTAAATTAATATTTGTGGATGTGATTAAAAAAAAAACCCCTGCTCAATTCTTAATGCCTTTAGCCTCCTCCTGGCTGCCCTGACACTCCCCTCCCTGCAGAAGGGAAAAGAGGCACCACCCAAGCACCACAATCCTTTGGGGGCTTTATCTGGTCCATGGATCTCCCTTTCCAAAGAATTCATCAACCAGGGCCCAAGTTGCCGACTATGAGCCCCTGTCCAATCTGCTCAGCTAGTCTCCAGGCAGGAGACACAGGTTGTGAATGGGACAGTACGTGCAAGCCTTTCAACATACAATTGGTCAAAATAAAGTACAATAAATATGGCACAAAGACCAGAGGCCCCCGACGGGTAAGAAAACCTTGATTCCAGTCAAAGCCAATTTTGTAAAAGGCTTCTGGTGATATTTTACTGCATTCTAGTTTAAGCCTGTTGACTGTCATGTCACTCCCAGTAACCATCACAGCAATACAGTGTTACCAGAGAAAACAATGAATAAGTTTCCAGCCCTCAGATCCTGAGACTTCCAGGGCAGTGTGATGCCGTGTAACATCTGCTGCTTGCTCAGTTCTGAACATTTTAAACTCTACCTTGACTCTAACCTGAGTTTTTGCTATAATTTGCCAAGTAGCTTCAAACCTCAAAGGCATAGAGTTTGCCCAAAGTCTCAAAGGAAGCTGGGTGTTTTTAAGCAGTAGGACTTCCTGATTCCAAAGCAGTGACAAACAATTTCACCTCCCCATGAAAAACTAAAAACTCGTCAATCAAATTCAACAATGACATTAAAAGAATTTCAGAGGATCTGGCTGTCCAGATGTCCTGCGCGACTAAAAACACGGAAAATACATTTTCCAATAAACCAAGGGAAAACATCACCTATTGGAGAACTGAGATAGAGGAGAAGAGAAACTATTTCACAGACCCAGATAAAATATGTTGTCGGCCTTTACGAATTAGAGCAAAATTGGCTATTACAGTTGCACAGGGAATGTGCTTGAAATCAGACCGCACAAAACCAAGAGGGTGGGTCAAAACTGAAAGAGCTTCTAAGTCCAAACCCAGGGTTACTGAGAGCAAGCAGCAGATTCACGAGCATTTATTAGGCAACTTCTGTGGGCCAAGCCCTGGAGATAGAGAGACCAAAAAGAACAAAAACGAAATGGCTCCTGCCCTCAAGGAGCTTACATTCTATTGGAAGAGCCATGTTACTACTATAGAAGGAGATACACAATAGATACAAAGTAGTTTGAAGTGGGAGAAGGTACTACTAGCAAATGGAATGGGAGGCCAGGAATGGTGTCCTACAATGGCCTCCTGAAGTTAGGTGACACAGGCTGAGCTTTGAAGGAAGCACAGAATCCTAAGACCCAAATGCAAATCCAGCCTTGAAACACTTACTAGTTATGGGACCTTGGGCAAGTCACTCGACCTCTGTCAGCTTCAGTTTCCTCATCTGTAACATGGGAATAATACTAGCACCTCCCTTTCAAGGATGCTGTGAGGATCAAATAAATAGCAATTGTAAAGTGCTTAGAAGAGTGCCTGATGATAGCAGCTTTTGTGAGTTGTGACTTATTATTGTCATTATTATTAAAAGGAGAGGATGCCTCCACCCAGGTGGCACAGTCCAGGCAAAGGTGTGGAGACAGGAGAAGGCTACCTGTGAAGTGCATCCAAAGGCACAGGGAGTCTGGAGCAAAAAAGTACATGAAGACAAGGCTGTTTCATTTTTTTGTCTTTGCACTTCGTACTGAGCACATTAGGTGCTTCACACATAGTAAATTATTAATTAATTAAATTAATAAATGCTTGTTGTATTCAATTGAATAGAAGAGGGAATTTTGAGAGGACACAAAAGGAAGAACTTTTTAAACTCAGGGATTCTGAAGACAAAATCAAGGTTCTCCATTCTATACCCAAGGCTAGGGGTTATGCGCTTGAACTGTAGAAAAAAGACACATTTTCAGTGAGTTTGCTAATGCAGATTGCTTCCACGGACCTGGGATTCTCACACCTGAAGCTAGGGAAATGACTTCTAGAAGGTATGTCACAGCCCAGCCCAACTAAATCTACATGGGCTAGAAACCAAGAACATGACCTGCCCTCTGCCCCAGGAGCTGCTGGACTGGCTCCTACTGAACAAGAGCGTGGAAGAAGTTTGGAGTGATGAGGTGTTTGTTCAAGAGAGATAAAGATTAAATGAAAAACTAAAAGATTTGAACAGATGGTTTTCTAGAGGGAAAACATTGCTTATAGTCACCTGAAAAGTCGTTCAGTCTGACAGTAATCAAAGGGATGCAATAAGAAAGAGAACTAGTGATGGTAGGGCCATGGAGAAGCAGGTCCTGGACACACATCCATCACTGGGGAAACTTCAACGTCATAGAATCTCCTGGAGAGCAATCTGGGAGGATGCCCAAACAGTTACAAAAAGGATTATGCCCTCTCTGATCCAATAATTCCGACATCAGGAAATAAAACTTTTCCTTGCTGTGTTTACATAAGGTTATAAAGCTTCCTGGAGACAGAAAGCAGAGTCAGGAGCAATGGGGGAGGGCGGTTAAAAAAGGCAAATTTAGGCAGAATGGAGGGGGATGTTTCCCAACAATGTTGGCTTCCCCAAGGTGAAGGTCTTTAAGGAAAGGCTGGACAACTGCTTGTCAGGGGGTCATAGCAGGAATTCCATGGGCCAGGGGCCTCTGAAGCCCCTTCCATCTCTAATGTCTGTGATTCATTAGTTCATGAAAGCCAACACACACACACACACACACACACACACACCCATAGAGTAATTTATTCTATCACAAGGTTATCATGGCCTCCTGTCAGCACCTCCTCCCTATAAAATTTATAGGCACCTGGGTAGCATTCTTATCTGAATCCTTGCTGTCCCATTTCCACTACACAGTGGGTGCCCATTGAGGGTTGAGTGGAGACTCATTCCTCTCCAGTCATGGTAGATGTCTATCTCCAGATGCTCGGTCCCTTTTCTCAGGTGACAAGCACACCAGGCAATGTTGGGATCCAGGCCAGATTCTTTCCCATGATTCTTTGAAGAATTCTAGGCAGCCCAGACTGAAAATGTGCTGGGCCTGTGGTTTCCCCCAGGACTGTTCTCGTGGCCTTTAGGTTTTTCCTGAAGGGGAGGCTCCCAGCCACATGGGCTGCTAATGATGCGCCTCCAGCTCTTGTTATTATGACTGTGTGTAAAAACACCCGGGCCTACGAGTGATGCCCTGCTCTTTAAATAGCTCCATCTTCACAGAGGCCTATGGGGGAAGGAGGAAAGGGGTGGTCTCTCCCCTGCCACCCTGCAGCTATTTAGGTGGAGATAATCTTCTGTACCCAGCTGGTCTCTAAATGCCCCCGGAGTGGAACTGTGTTGCCAGGTCAGTTGTTAGTAAAAGTGAAAGTATCAGTATAGTCAAGAGGAAAAAGGAAAGAATCAAGATCTGGGTTCAAATCCTGCCATGTCTTTTACCAGTCGGGTGATCTTGATCAAGTCACATCACCTTGATGAGCCTCAATTTTCTCATCTGTAAAGTGAGAATAACAATCCCCGTCGTGCCCCCCACACACACACACATTTCTAAGGAGGGCTGGTGAGGGTGATGTGAGAGGATGGAACAAAGCACTTTGCCCTCCTTGCAGCACTGTCCACATTCCTGGTGCTGATGGCCCTCCCTTTTTATTTTGGGGTTTTTTTTTTTTGCTTTTTTTTTGCTTTTTTTTTTGTCCCTCCTTCTCACATCTCTTTCCCTACTGCATTCCATAGGCCACGCCCTGCTGAATTTAACCCTTTCCACCAACTTGAGAGGCAGGCCTCTGGGGCCTTGTTCTCTTCTCTCTGGTTTTCTGTCCGGCTTCATTCTCACTTCCAAATCCTGGCACCAAATAGAGCAGCCACGCCCCTCCCCTGGAGAGTTGTACAATCCTCTAGTCAGACCCAGACTGTGACCTGTTCCAATATCTAAGATGGTTGCTAAATTAGCTGGCATTTATGGGGCATTTGAGCATTGCCTGTGTGGTGCATACCAACCCTGAGAGAGAGGGAGGGAGGCATTTGCAAGTATTATCATCCTGATTTAACAAATGAGGAGCCTGAGGCCCAGAGAGGCTGTGATGTGCCCAGGATCACACAGCGAGACAGACAGTGCTAGACGGGGCTGGGAAGCCTGGCCTCGGTCTAGCATGCCATCCAAAGTGGTGGACGGCATGGTATGGGCAAGGATTGGAGGCATCCTGAGGGTGGGGACCCCCTCCCACAGCAGCCCTATTTTGTACCACATTTTGGCAAGGGGAGAATAGATTCTGCTGCCCATTTTGTTAGGACCTTGCTCCCTGGTCCTGCCTTGAGGCATCATGGTAGCCAGCCCTACTCTAGACCCCTGATGGAGCACAAAGCCTGACGGAACCCCTAGAGTAAGCAAGGCTTTAGACAGTGGCAGGGGTAAGCAGGTGGACAGCCTGCACATCTGTCGCTGATGACCAATCCAGCCAAGGTAGGAAAAGCTACACACCTCGGGTGCCCTCATGACTGGGGAGGAGAGGAGCAGTAACTACCCCCGAGACTCTGCCCTATGTCCCTGGAGAGACCCGTGCAGCAAGCAGCGATGGTAACCTCCTCCGGTTCCAGAGTGCATTTCCCCTGGACTAAATAATCAAAAATATATCTCAGCACCTCTTGGGGGTAGCTATGTGATACTCAGGGACACTCTGCTCACTGGCAGGCTGCGTTATCTCACGCACAGACAACACTGGATGAAAGCTAGCCCAGAAGGAGGTCTCCGGGGATACGGCGGGCCCTGGGACCCCAAGAAGGAACCAGGAGCCTGCATCTCAGCCAGCAGAGTCCCTGCTGTTACAGCAGGGCCTGGAACCCCAAGAGGGAGCCGTGAGCCTGCTGGTCAACCAGGGGCCTTTCATGACTCACCATGCCCAGGGCCGGCTCATTTAGAGTCTGCCACGAATCAGGGAGGGCCTGAAACATCATGACCAAGAGTGTGGAAAGCACACCGTTCAGGGCCTTAGTAGCCCTATTGACACAAGCATCCGAGATGTGATAATGACAGAAAGGTCACATTCACCAGTTAAGCCTGATGCCTGAGGGTCTCTCCAAACTGTGTGGTGGGAGGGATCGAGGGGTTCTGGGAGGTTACTGCCTGACTCTGAAAGCTGGAGGAGGAGCCAAGAGCTTGGCACTGCTGACCCAGCCAAGAGCTCACCCACTTTATCAATACAGCTGCAGGCCTGGCTGACTTTCCCCTAAATGCCCCCCAGCACTTAGGTCAAGGATCTCATGAGCTCCAGCTGGCGTGGAATCATGTTAGCTTCACTTTCCCAAAATCCAAGAAGCTGAGCACCAGCAACAAGGCCCAGAGCCGAGGACTCCTTTACACCAACGGCGCGAGTCAGCCCCGCCCCCAGCCTCCAAGTGACCCCCTCCCCAGGAAGGCTGGTTCACTCTGGGACAGTTTTCACCATTGGGAAGTTTCTCCTTCCATCAAAGACAGCTCTGCCATTTCTCTCATTGCTCCTGGGGCCAAGCAGAACCAAGCTGGTCCCTCATCCACAATCCACTTTAAGATAGTGATTTTCAGGGGGTCCTAGAATTCAAGGACCCCCACAATCTGCCTCCAACTTGCCTTCTCCCTTGCTACGTTCCTGCACGTACGTCCTACATCCTAAACACAGAGATTTAGAGCATGAGGGGACCTCAAAGATCATTTACTCCAACTTCCTCTGTTAACATATGAGGAATCAGGGGTCCAGAGAGGTCAAGCAATTTTGCAAAAGGTCACTGATAATCATTAAATCAGGAAGGAAGGAAGACAAGAAGGAAGGAAGGAAAGAACAAAGGGAAGAAAGGAGGGAAGGAAGAGAGGAAGGGAGGGAGAGAGGAAAAAATGTCTGTTAGAATCAAATAATCAAGGGCAGCTAGGTGATGCAGTGGATAGAGCACTGGCACTGGATTCAGGAGGACCTGAGTTCAAATCAGGCCCCAGACACATAACACTTACTAGCTGTGTGACCCTGGACAAGTCACTTAACTCCATTGCCTAGCAAAAAAAAAAAAAGAATTAAATAACCAGACTTGACCCCTGCCCTGAGAAATAATGAAGAAATATGCTTTCTTCTTTTCATTGAAGAGATTGGTTGCTATAATTCAGAGGTGGTGGCCTTCTCTGCAGCAGAATGAGCTTCTAATGGCAGATTTGGGGGAGTCAGGGTTGGATCCCATGGGGCCTCTGAGGACCCATCTGACCTGAAACTTTGGCGTTTCTCTTGCTTGGTGTGTCTGGGTTCTGTCCACA